>NC_034596.1:89916435-89996036 GCF_900095145.1 Mus pahari
TGTGTGTGTGTGTGTGTGTGTGTGTGTGTGTGTGTGTGAATATGTGTGTGGGTATGCGTGAAGTTGTTGGAGTTAGAACTTGCATAATTCACAAAATGAGTCTCTGTGTGTGTGTTTCTGTGTTATTTTCCCCTTTCTTGCCAACCCCAAAGAGTTAACTTTTGCTCCCTCAGCAGAAATCTCCTGAGTAATTAATCCCTGACTGGATCCTGTTCTCCTTGGTTTACCCAGTGGTAGCAAAGCTGGCTTCTGACATCCCCACATGGTCTCTCCAGACCTTCTTCCATATCTCCCACTCCCGTTCTTCCTACCTCTCTTGCTCTGTCCTGACCCCCTCTCCTATCCCTTTCTCCCCTTGTCACCTTCCCCTTTTTTCCTTCCCCTTCTCTCTCCCACCTCCACTGCTCATTACTTCTTTTGGATCCTCTGCTGACTGGGATCTGAAGTCCTGCCTTCCCTCACTCCTTTGTCCTGTTATTGGCTGAATCTGCTCTTTTATTAACAATTCAGAATTAATAGAAAACAATTTTTATATAACATTGAGACCAGAGATGCTCGATCATGTCAACACCTGTAATCCAATCAGATATCTGAGTATAAAAATTAGCATCTGAATACGGTGTACCATATCATCCCACAACAACCATTCTTTCTTTAATTTTTTTTTTTATTCTCAGTTTAAAAATGCAGTAGATATAACTGTATTTGTAATTCTGTGGCCTTCTAACCTTGACCTAGTTTTCCAAGATCAGAAAACATCAATGGGGATGGTAGATTATTTTTGTAATATCTCTGCGTAGTGCATATTATTATATAATTTTGTTCAGCAATTTCAATTTATTAAGAGCATTTGAGTAAGTTTTCACACATAATTTGTTTCAAAATGTTTTTTCCTAATAGTCATTCTTTCATACCACATACTATGAATTTATTCAGAGTACATAAAATCATTTACATTGATGAATTTCAATTTCCTTTATTAGGATTTCTCAAAAATGAATATCATTTGTCATTATAGTGAAGAATTAATCTGAAACATTACCTGAAATGTCAATACTATTATTTAAATTTTCTATATTTTGTTCATATATTTTTCCTGGATGTCTATAATCTTTTACATCTACTCATAAGCAACTGAAGGTAAACTTACAGGAAAATTAAATTTCATAAAAAATTTTAAAAGTGAGATTCAACTAGTTAAGTGAGTTTAATTTTATTTCAAATCTTAAAATAACTCAGTTGAAGATACTAAATAAATAGATCAAACAAGTTATTTGCGAAAATGAGTTTTAACTGCCCACTTTTTACATTTTTCTTAAACATACACATAAGTAGGGGAAAGCTAGGGTGGTAGAGTGTGAGTGGGCAGGTGGGTGTGAAGCACCCTCGTGGATGCAGGGGGAAGGGGGTGGTGTGGGGGGTTTTCATGGAGGAAACCAGGAAGGGGATAACATTTGAAATGTCAATAAAGAAAATAACCAATAAAAATTTCAAAAAAGAAATCCAAATTTTTAAAAAATGAAATTAAAAAATTCTATATTACTATATAAGATAAGTTTTGTATTCTTTCCAAAATCTATTCCTTAACATCATAAACATGACTGAAGTATGTGGATACTGAATTCTGTTGTGTTTATATTAATTTATTTTCCTTTGTTTCAAGACTGGATGTCATTATCTAACTTTGGCTGTCCTGGAAATTGCTGATTACACTAGGTTGCCCCTAAAATTCACAGAGTTTTCCCTGTCCCTGCACACAAGTATTGGGACTACTGGTTTGCATTAACATATATTATTATGTTGATGATTCTAATAATGACGTTGAAACTTATTAATGAATAACTATGCATTTTTTCCATTAAGGAATTTAGGGATACTATTATTCTACAATACTTGGCATGAAGTCATTCCCAAATTGAGGTGCAAAGTCTAAACGAACTCAAGTATCATTTTTTTAATTTTAATTTTTTCTTAGATATTTTCTTTATTTACATTTCAAAGGCTATCCCAAAAATTCCCTATACCATTCCTCAAGTATCTTTTTATGTACAGAATATAAGTAAACAAATGTAAATTGTAGAGAAGAGATAAAAGTATATCAGTTACTGGTTTTGATGGGTGATATTTTCCACTGTTTCTAGTTAGTATCTGAAACCATGCATATTAACAAAGCCTACAAACGGGATAACTTTTCCTGTACATACATGTTTATACAATAAATATAAGCACTAAATTATGTTATTGAAAGATGATCAATAATAACTAATGACTGACAATTATACTTAAAACTGAAATAAAATTCTGTCTATCTGTAGATGCAGCTGTTATCTATCTACCATCTATCTACTATCATCTATCATCTACCTATGTATGTATGTATGTATGTATGCATGCATGCATCTATCTATCTATCTATCTATCTATCTATCTATCTATCTATCTATCTATCATCTTGTGTTTTAGTTGATTTTGCCTTGCATAGGTTCTTGTCACATAATACTGGCTTCTTCTATGTCTTGATATTGTGCTTTAATACCAGGGTTAATCTGTGTTTTCCATATTGAATGCCTTGCATCTCCTTTGCACTTTGATGAATATAGTTTATTTTGACATCTTTTCTAGAACATTTAAACATCATCACAACTGAGAACTTGTTTGGAATGTCTTCTCTCCTTAATTGACTTGTTCAACTCATCCAAAAGCATGAGCGCCGAGTTTTCTGTAACAGATACAGTATTTCCATTACTTTTTTTTTAAAATTTCAATCTGTGAGGATCATGACTTTCAACTTGTTTGAATATGGAATTATCTAGGAGACAAACCTCTGGGTGTCTCTGTGAAAGTCTTTCTAGGGAGTTTGACAGGAAGGGCAAAGACCTACCTTGAGTAGAAAACACTTATGTGCTGAGATCTCAGACTGAAGAACTCTTTCAAAAGGAGTGCAACATCACCGTGTCCCTCTTGGCTTTCTGCTAATGGATGCAGTGTAACTATCAGGCTCACACTGCTGCAACCCCAGCTAGACTTGCTCTTGCCACCCTTACTTCTTCACCATAATGGACCTTGCTATCAGACTCTAAGTGGAAAAAAGTTCTTTCCTGAAATCGCTTTTGTCAGTACCCTGTCCAAAGAACAAGAAACATTACTAATACACAGTTGAAGCCTCTTTCCAAACCTAAATGAGGCTCACTTACTTGGGGTAAGTATCTTGTGTTTTTGAGTTTGAAGTCTGTACACATTTTTTAAGGGCATACCTTCGAGATTTCAGTCAAAATGTGATTTCTATCCATGTCTTTTATTCACAAATTAATTCATTTTTGGTCTTAGCAAAGGCATGAAAATACAGAGTGGTTGTTACTTCTGCAGCCTGAAATGCCACAGAAAAACCACCACATTTTTTTTTCTCTATCCCAAAGTCATATATAATAGATTCACTCTAACCATAGCAATCTCAGTCAAAGATTTTTGTTTGTTTTATCTTTCCATTTTTTATTACATACAAAACCTTCAGCATTTAATTTAAAAGAAACGGTTTATGACATCTGTGGATTGCTGTCTGTAATCAAGTGAAGGCAGGTGAAAGATAAGGCTCGAGCCTGTGATTGGGCAGTGGAAAAAGGAGGGCTGAGGATTTTAGAGGGGATTACAGAGAGACAGAGGGACAGAGGAGGAGACAAAATGGAACCTATAGGAGAGGAAGGGGAGCCAGAGCCACACAGTCCTGAGAACCATTAAGTATTGGGGATTTCTTAGATGATTAAATAATAAGGAGGGTGCAGTAGACCCATCTAGGCATGTAGCTTCTGTTTATATCAATTGAGTTTTGTGCTCATTGTGCAGGCCTTTTGTCGGTTGAGAATTTACTAATATAAATCTGACTGATAAATTATAAGCCTCTAGAGTTTTGATTTGATTTTACTGGGTTATGTTGTTATGGGGATTTGTGACAACTAACCACAGGTGACATATGGCTGGGAATGTGAACAGGATTCACTGCTAGAGAACTACAGGTTGGGTCTCCACATGGAGACCCTGGTGGCAAGGGGTTGGGGGGCGGGGCTACAATACTAGATATTAGCCAGCTCTAGCATGGCTGCCTACATACACTCACACACACACACACACACACACACACACACACACACACACACATCTCATAGGTTCCCTTATACTTTGGGGTTGTGTCAAAGAAATTAAGAATTACTAGAATGGATGCCCTGCAGCAGTGTGGGAGCTGATCTATGAAGTAGGAAAAGACTCCTACTAATGGACAAGGGAGCATGGAGTGAATTACTTGTCTTTGTCCTTTCTCTTGAAATACCATCAGACAGAAGCTAATTCTAAGCTTCCTAAACCCTGAACTGTGAAGGCACAGACAGCAAAGACTGTTACACATAGAAAAAGACAGGATCATGATGCTTTCTTATCTAGTGTTAACCTGTCCAGTACATTATAATAAATATTAGTATAGTAAATAAGATATTTCCCATTATAACTTATTCAAAATACCTCCCTTCAAAATCCTAATAACCGCAATACACTTATTTCTTATTTTACCCTGTTAAATGATCTTTGGTGATCACATATTCAATATAACCCCAGTGTAAGATATTTGCGAAAGCTTCAGCCTTCAGATATGAATTTCATGAAGGAGAAAGAAAGAAAGAAATAGAAGGTAGTTCCATGCAATGAAGACTGCAGGAAAATGGATAAAGAATGGATAAGGTGCTTACCAATAAATATCTTTTTAATCAGAGATAACATTTGCTTGAAATGAAATGAATTATTTGTTGTTTCTGACACCTAGATATGTTTTGTTAAAATATGATCTCCAATAAGAAATAAAGAATTTATAACATTCCAGAAAGTTTTCTCCCATGTTCACTAGCAATCCTTCCCTGAAGTTGAAGAACACATTTACTTTTGATTTTTATTTGTTTTGGTTGGATTTTTATTTGCTTTTGTTCATTTGTTTGAGAAAATTCTCACTGTGTTACTCAGGCATTTGAGAAATTCATCACACCCCGAGATGGGCCTTCCAAGTCAATGGAAATTTTTATAAGTCACCACACTTGGCTGCTTACTTCCTATTTCTGAAGATGAGTTTTACCTGTTTCATTTGTTTATTTAGCGTTATATACGAGCCACATCTTACACTAGGTCTGTGGTCATATTTTTCTGAGTTCTTTAATAACCACCACTATGTTGCCCTTAAATTATTCTGTAGCTTCCCACAACATAAATAACCCACAATGTTAATCAGGAGAACTATTGGACTTTGGGATTCTTTCCAATTTTGAGTTACTATTAATTAAGTTGCAAGAATGTTTCTGTGGGCAATTGGGGCTGCACCTGAAAGGAGAATCTCTAAATCTAGCACGCATACTTTTATAAATCTACCAGTTTTCCAAAGTAGTTCCATCATTTTACAGTTCTTCTAACATCTTGTTTTGTTCAAACTCTTTACCAAACTGGTTGGCAAGGTTTTAAAATTTGATTATTTATTACAACCAAATATGGTTTTAGGTTACATTTTTGGGATGATGTGTACAACTAAGGTTTTTAACTCAGAAGATACATTCTTTTCTGTTTACTCTCTTACTTAGATTCAACTGACATTATTTGAGGATTGTGTATACTCCATTTTTTTCTAAATGCCTGGGTTGTTTACTTATGTTTGGATGTATTATTATTTACATGTTCTGGATAAAAGTATTCTGATAGCTACAAACATTTCAAATGTTCTTATAATCTTTGGTTAATTTGTTTGTGTTTTAACAATATCTTTAATATTGGATAATATCACCTTTATTAAAGATAATTTATTTTTTGTATTGAATAATCATTGCTGATCACAAAACTAACAATATATTCTCCAATGACACCTTTGAACCTTCCAAGTTCTTTGAATTTTTTTATTTTAATGCATTTTCCAAGTTATACAGACACTGTCAAAGTCTGTTGAGATTTTATTGGGAATTACTTCAATCACACAGGATACCTAATTATTTATTTTTTTAAAATAAATATTTTTTCATAGAGTATAATTTGGCCAATGTTTCCCTCTGTCATTTCCTTGAAAATCCTCCTGATCTTGCAAACTTCATTCCTTATTTTCTTTTCATTTGAAAAATAGCAAACCAGAATAAAATGAAACAATGACAATTTAAAAAAAAAACAAAGAACTGTGAAAACACATGAGAAACACATATAGACAGAGATACACACAAACACACACACATACACAAGCAGAAACTAGAATATACAAGCAAAATACAAGTGAGTCTACAAACACCTAAAGCAAATGTTATGAGAAAAATATCTCCAAATACACCCCTGAGTTAAATTTTTTTGTTGGCCTTATTTTGCTGGATACTAGTCCTCCCTTAAATGTGTTTTATATATTCAATACAATACCACCAAAAAAGTAACTTACCTTTGTAAATATTTGTATTTTGGATACAGATTGTAGATTAAGTTAAGGACTTATGTCCAGCCCACTTTCCTCTCCACCCAGAGACCCGTGCTGGCTTTGAACCATGGAAGTGCTATAGATTCTCCCATAGTCTCTTTGAGTTCATGTGTGTGTTTTGAAGTCTCTGATGCTTTGGGTTTTTGTTTGTTTGTTTGTTTGTTTGTTTTGTTTTTTGTTTGTTTTTTTGTCTTCCATCCCCATCAGCATTTATAATCTTTCTGCTGTGTCTTCTACCAAGTTCCCTGAGAACTGAGCTGAGGAGTTTGATGAATACATTCAATTTAGATCTGAATATTCTAATGTATTTCACTCTCTACAGATAGTCCAGTTGTGTTCTACCTAGTCTCAAGTTTTTAGATAATTAATTAGTGTTAAATACGAGGTCTACCTCACAGAGTAGTACTTAAATCCAATCAGATCATAGTTGGTTAACACCATAACTTTTGTGCCACATTTGTACCAGGATATCATGCAGGTACATCAGTTTTGTAGATTGAGGTATGTGTGTTGTAGGTTGATATTTACCTTTCTCTTCTCATAGCATGTAGAGTACAGTACCTTCTAGGACCATAAAACTAGCATATTGTTGTGAAGGCTCTAGTTAGACACCAGCTCTACTTTTTGTGTATGTTCAATGATATTTAGCTGTAGTCTTCAGTAACAGGTCTTTACTATCTCTTTTGTGGAAAACAACCAATAGCATTGACAATGGCTTGAATTGTTTCCATGGCACCCTTTTGGAAACTCCCATGGAATAATTCAGGGAGATGTAAATAATCCCTGACAGTGGTGATTTCATTTCATTGAGGGAACATTAGGGCTTTGTCTATCTCCTTATTTAGTGACTTTTTAAAATTTCTTTCATATATGTATGTATATTTAAGAAGCTTCTGCTGTAGGATGTAAATGTATTATTTTTCCCAGAGGAAAAGAGCTATGCTCATGCTGTGCAACCACCTGGCTTGGGTTGAGCCCAGAGTGTTTCTTTCTCTGTTCTATCACCTAAGCCTAGACCTAGAAGCCTCTAACATCCAGACAATTTAATCTCTGCAAACCCAGACTTTGAAGGCTTCAGCTTCCAGTTTGTCTGCTATCCTAGGCCTAGACTCTTTCAGCCTGAAAGACTAACCGCTGAATAAACTCACCGTTTCTAGCTCTTTCTGAACTCTGGCTAGCTGGCTCAACTCAGCTGTTCTTGCTCAAACTATTCTTCAAGCTGACTGATTGAATTGGGCTTTTCTTGGTTTCTGACTGGATTGTTCTGTTTGGTAAGACTGATCTGAATGGCACTGAAGTGAACTAACTCTCTCTCTCTCTCTCCTCTCTCTCTCTCTCTCTCTCTCTCCTCTTCTCTTTAAATAGCTTGTCTTTCCTCTTTGCTCTAATGAGAATTGGGATTATTCTATCTCTGTCTCATTCTGTCAAATCTTTCTCTGATTTGTCACTTTGCTCTTCAAGTAGAGATCATTGTCTGGAAATGAAGGTGTGTACTAAGAGTGTGTCTGAATTCCAGTCAGAGTGTTTATGTGTACATATGCGCAAGTGTTTTTGTTGCTGCTACAATTTGCATGCGGTTAAATGACCAGATTTCCTTTAGTCTTGTATTATCTCCATTTCTTTGTTGTTAGAGTTGGTCTACTATTTGGTCATCAGTCCTAGGACATCATTTTTATTCCAGAGAATATTTATTATTTAAATGCACAGACTTAGTGTGGTGTCAGATGAATCTATAAGGTCCTTGCCAAGTTTTCATTCCCTTCATGTCTACTGCCCTGGTTCAAATGACCATGACCACCTATATTAATTACCTGCTCATAGCTCCACAGAGTCTGTTTATTATTGCTTTTGGTAGACCTCACCCTATACACAATCAGTCAAAATATTGCCATGGGCCCACTGTGGCCTTTCATGAGGATGTCTCAGCCTCTCACTGCCATGAAGCACCTATGTTTCGATGCAGAAACAGAGTGCCATATCAGATTATTCTTCTCGTCTCTGCTCTTGCACTTTAGATGACAAACAAGCTACTTAACCACACGTAAGACTGTTCCTCAATCCTACATGACAGTCAGAATGTTCTTCTTTGGAGATCTGGAAAAGCATATGTACCATTAAGCATGCTTCTTTCATTTTAAAGATAGAGTCTTAGTTTGTCTAATAATAGTATATCCAAAACCACTATGTTTTTGAGAATGTGTGTATTTGTATGTGTATATATTTATTTCACAGTTTGTAACAACAAAAGTGTAAATTCAGACACAGGAATATAGCTAAAGTAGGTGAAAAGTACAGAATTATCTCTTCTATAGTGTTTTCCAAGAAGCCCATGCAGTGAGAAAAAGGCAAATAAAGAAGAGTTATAGTTAAACTCATTGGCATGACCATTAACATGAAAAACAGTCTTAGCTGTGAAGATGGGACTGATTAGACAACTAAATACGATTTCTCTTGTTAATACTTTATGATAAAATTAATATTTTATAACTTATATTATACTCATACTGCCTATTATATGAGATGCACAGACCTTTGAAGATTAGCAAATCCATGTTTCATCTGTTTTTATATTGCTAACATTGTAAGTGTTGGGGTCCAAAATGAACCCCAAATCCACATGAACACTAATCTCAGTTAAAGAAAGATTGTTTATTGAGCATAAATCACAAGACTAACCTACCAGGGAAATAGCTCAAATCTGTACAATGGACATTACCCAGGTCCAGCCTATAAATGTTAGCATTGCAAAAACCACAATGAGCTCAGACACAGGTGCTGGAAGTGTGTTACCTAGTGGTCAGTCCTGACTCAAGTCATTTGAGACATAAAGATTCATATTGATCTTTAATTGATGGGTCCTATGTCAAACTTACAGTCATGCAATTTCTTAAGATTAACAAACCTTATAACATACACTACATAAAAGGGTATGAGGTTAGCATGACCCTGCTCTGAGTCAAGCTATTTTTCTGGTTCAATTACTGGCAAGCATATTACTGTCAAAATATGAAATAACTGGTGGGGGTGGAATAAAATGGCTATAGATACGCTATTGGGGCAGGTCTCAATAATTCCCTCCCCTCTTTGAATTGCTCCAGGGATTCAAATCATTGACTTAAAGTTTTCCTCTGAGGCCAGGGGGACCAGTTAAGCAAAGTTTTATACAACCCTTTGTTGGCAATTTGTTGGCTTTCCTGATTCTTTATTTGACTAAGTTTAGGCCTTTTAAAATTATGTCTGAATGATTAGCATAGAAACATCATTCCTTACCTAGAGCTATAAGTAAACTCCCTTGTTGAATGAAGCTCAGGTCAAGTCTGCTTCTGTTTTATAACATGACTTGAGCTAATGAATCAAGAGAGAAAGTTAAATGACTAATTTGTTTTAAAATTCTGACTTGTCTTGATTGATTTGTTAACATTAAGTGTTTAAATTTTTGATCTTCCTTAATAAGTGCTTTGCTCCCATACTGCCAAACCGTGGCCCTAGGAAGGGAACTAGTATTGGAGCAGCTCTGGCAGTCCAGGATTAGTGTAAAAGCCCTAGGTGTTAGCAGTTTCCCTCTCCAGAATAATAGCATATTAAAACGATAGTTGTACAAGTATAATAATGACCTAAAGAGTATAGGTACCTCAGTTTCTTCATTTCCTAAGGGAGAGTAAAGAGCTCTCAAGGTAGAGGGAAAAGCAAGCAAGGCTGTGGAGTGGCTGGTCAGCCACACAGTGGCAGAAACAAATTGCTCAATATTTAGCTCTTACTTAGGGGCTGCCATTCCTGAGAGAGGGAGAGGGAGAGGGTTTAACACTTTGTTGAGACCAGTAGTGTCTAAGAGCCTGTTACTGGTGATTTTCTATCTCTGGATGATGAATATCACTTCAGGGTCATTATCAGATGCATAAATATGAAATCCCCAAGTCTTTCCTGTATCCCATACATTACTTATACCATTTTTATCTTTTATTTGAATGGGGTTGATTCTCCCAGTGTTTGTGGACTGGTTCTCAACCCTCTGTAACTGAATATAATTATTCCTATCATGACCCAAGGAGCTAAGGTTTCACAGCTCATTATAGCACAAAAGTACACATCTTGTCCCTCACAATCATCTGAGGGTCTTCGTCTGAAGGACAGGCATATACCTGAAAGGTGGCAAAACATTTTTCCATATGCTGGGTCCCACATCCAAATGACCTAGAGAATAAGAGGACATATATGTTTGCAGTCTTCTGGCATTTATTTAATTTCATCCCAAACAACTTACGTAAATCAAATGTGAGAGTCGGGGAACCATATGCAGTGAAATTAATAATTAAGATCTCATCTGTAGTTCTAAGCAAAATGCATATGTGTTCTACTGGATCATGTGTCTCAGCTGCTCAAGGCAACACAACAGAGAAAATTAGTCTCCAGAGTCTTTCACCAGTCTTATTTTAAAAATAATTTTACGAACAGTTTGCTATCCCTCTTCTCAGGATCCCTGTCCCATCCTCATCCTCTTCTCCTCTGAAGTCCACAGAAAGACCAATAGAGTCAACTAACCTGGAACTCTGGGGGCTCACAGAGATGAACCATCAACAAAAAAGCATGCATGGTATGTACCTAAGCCAGTTCATGTAGGTAGCAGCTGTGCAATTCAGTCTTCATGTGGGTCTCGAGGAGTAGGATTTTCATCGAGTCCTGTTGGTATTGTCTAATTACACATCACTGGTTGGGGTCCTGATGTTTCCAGAGAAAAAAACTTCAGATGTGAATGCTAAATTTAGGATTAAATCTCATCTACTTTCAATCTGAGTGGTCAGGATCACAAAGTGGGGTCCTTTTAATCATGGGCCCAGAGGGTTTCCTTTTTGACTTAGCATTTCAACCAGTTAGGTGGGACAATGGACAGCATACTCTCTACTGTAACTAAATTCAGGTGATATTAGGACCCTGCCACAGGGACCCAGAAAGGCTCAAATGCTAGTCCAAGTCTGGGAAATGGGGCATTTATCAGAAGCTGAATGACAGAGAGCAATCAACGTCGACCGGATTGGTTAATAGCCACTTTCATCAAGTCAGAGTAAGGAACTAGCTTCACAGATAATACCTGGATGGAATCTGTTAGCCATGTGAAAACATTCTGAGGCAAACAAAGATTTGGTGCAGAAGTTTAATTTTTCTAGTAATTGGAGAAGGTAAGGTGGGGGGAATTGAAGGCCGGTCTCCAGTCGAGCTGAGGTCTGAACCCCAATGGTCATAATTCACCTTATGACATGGTAGGCGTTCCTTCATGCTCCTGGAACTCTTGCCCCTGCCTAAGTTACCACCTCCAACAGCCCCCACAAGAGAAGCATGGTCAGTGGTAGTGTAAGCAATGGCCCAAGTTTCTGACCTTCAGGCTAAACTCTTCCCCAGTTATCTAGCAACAGTGAAGACCATAAAAAGGGGTGTTCAGCCCCACCACACTCTCTTACTCTGACTCTTATCTTACTCTTTTACTCTTACTCTCACTCTTACTCTCTCCTATGTTTCTCTACCTCTCTCTTCTCTCTCCTCTTCCCTTTCTCTTTGTCTTCTCTCTCTCTCTCTCTCTCTCTCTCTCTCTCTCTCTCTCTCTCTCTCTCTCTCTCTCTCTCTCTCTCTCTCTCTCTCTCTCTCTCTTCTCCCTACATTTCTATAATAAAGCTCTTAAACCATAGAGTCTCTGCTCTGCACCATCAACGCCCTCTGCACACTCTTGTCAGTGTTGGGAACTTCTTCCCTGTTCTCTCTGTACTGCAACCCTGGAGTGATAGCAAGGTAGCTCCAGGGGGGTCCCCGGTCAGGGCTACCCCTTCTCCACCCCCTGCCATATGGGTCAGAGGCAATGCCCACCCAGGGCTGAGTGGAAAGTGCCTGGCAATCTCCCCACACCTGACTGACAAGAGAATAGGGAAACTCTGGTGGGGTGTGGGCATATTTTTCCTATCCCCTTTTTCCCAGGTACTTCCTGGACCCCATTTTATTTTGTTCCCAACAGTAAGGAACTCCAAGACAAGGGGAAAAGCCCATGTTCAAAAATCAGTGGTTGTACTATCTGGAGATCATATGATTTGTGTCAGATGGATCTAAACCTTATCACTTTTTGATTTCCTGAAGCTTATGTTTATTTTAGTTTATAAAATGTTGTACATTAGTATTACCACTGTATTGAAATCCATATTGTAGAAAAAGTGTTAACAGGTGTCCGTAAGACAACAGGAGTAGAATCATGGCTTTGAGACCTAGTTAAAGCTATAGGTTTGAGTCAAAGAGCACAGAACATTTATTTCCGTCCAGAAATAAATTTACATCCTTTAATATGAAACCTGTGGGCAAAGCTAACATGTTTGCCCTTTTAAAGAAGAGACCTAGCAGTGTTAACTGACTAATGCATTGACTAATATACTAATACAGTAGAGGATTACCTTGTAGTAAAGAGGTAGCTGACTGCTTTTTTCCAGCTGTCAATCTAGAAGTTAGCTTAGCTGTCA
Source organism: Mus pahari (assembly GCF_900095145.1). NCBI lineage: Eukaryota > Metazoa > Chordata > Mammalia > Rodentia > Muridae > Mus > Mus pahari. Next base: position 89,929,399 of record NC_034596.1, read on the forward strand.
ATGTGATCAGAGAGCTGAGGAGGACATACTGTAATCTAAATGGCCTATGTATCAATTAAAAGGACAGAGACTAGTCAATATTTCATTTCCTAGACAGTTGTCCGAGGTTCTGTGGTCTCCTTGACACTGAGGGCAGAAGCAGTCTTTGGCCATCAGGCCCAAAAGATGGAGAGGCTTTTTCTGTATCTCTAAAATCAATAATACCATATGCATTATTTTCATGTTACAAAGTTTAGCTGCCAGCAGGAAAAATGCTTGTATAAAAACCCATGAAGGTACAGCTTTAATACCTCATTAAAGAAATGTTGTTTTAAATTCTATCTTTTATAATTCTGATTTTTAGGACATGAATTGCATAGAAATGTTATCTCAATTTAAAAGTATCTTTAGAGATCTGTTCCTTTGGTTCTCTCGCACCATGTGCTGTTGCCCTCAATGGCCCCAACTCTGAGTTAGGAGTTTCGAGCTAACTTTTGTTCCAGATGTTACAGATTTGGGTTCTCTAGAGTCACAGAACTTACAGATAGTCTCTATATAGTAAAGGAATTTATTAATGACTTACAGTCTGCAGTCCAATTCCCAACATTGGTTCAGTAGTAGCTGTGAATGGAAGTCCAAGGATGTAGCAGTTCCTTAGTCCCACAGGGCATGCAAGTGAAAGAGCGAGAACAAGACTCCCTTCTTCCAAAGTTCTTATATGATCTCCAGCAGAAGGTGTAGCCCAGATTAAAGGTGTGTGCCACCACACCTTTAATCCCAGATGACCTTGAACTCAGAGATCTCCCTGCCTTAATCTTCTGGAATCCATAGCCACTATGCCTCAAGATCTCCATACCAAGCTCCAAATCAGAAACTTATATCTCCCAGCCTCCAGATTAGGGTCACTGGTGAGCCTTCCAATTCTGGATTGTAGTTCATTCCAAATATAGTCAAGTTGACAACCAGGAATAGCCACTACAGTAATCATACCTAATAACTTATAAGGAAATAATCTATAACTAAGACCTTCAGAAGGTAGTAAATAAATGCATTTAAGTCCAGAACAAAAATATTGTCATATACACTTTTACATTGAGAATTGTCAGACAAAGTTTTATTTACTTCTTCCAGCTGCAATGTCAAAGCAGAAGCAGCTTGCCACCTGCTACACCCAATTCTTACAGGAACAGAGGTTTTGTAGCAGGCCTAGCCATCAGCTTCTTTACCGCAGAGGCTGGGATCCCTTTAAGAGTTTTCATATCAGGGCTTTTCCAGTAGCACTGGACTCATCACTGCAGATGCAGGGCTCCAAGAGCAGCATCAGTTTATCACTTTTCTGTTGTCCCAATTCAGCCTCTTTTTTCCCTAAAACTCCTTGAAATGAGTTAAATAGCACACACAAGATTCTAGATTTTATTCTTAGCACCACAGAACAACTACAGAACAACAATAATGAAAATAACCAAAACCTTCTTGCTTTTACTGAATGATAAAATGTTGGGCTAACTTTGTCAGATTTTAAAATGTGTTGTGAAATAATTTTTTTCAGGACAGCATGTTAAAACTTAAGAAAATCACAAAATAAATACAACCATCTACTCACTCAGGAAAATATTAAAATAGAGCTAGAGTTACTTCAATTATCCTTGAAAATAGCAGAATCAATTAATGCTGGGTGATTTCGAATTGGTAATGAAAGTCATTTTGGAGGAAGTCTTATTGCCTATGAAAATCTCTAAGATCAAGATATAAATACCAGGCACATAATTCTGATATCATTGATAAAGAATGATTAGAAAATTAATATGGTGGTTATTAGTAAATTTTTCTTCATGGGGATCTGAAATATCCATGATGATTTTCTTGTTGCTTAGTATTAATTGCTCTTCTGTAGTCATGCCCACTACACAATAGAAAGCATTTTGGTCAAGAAGGAGAGAAAAAAATAAACAGAAAAGAGGATGGGAAATGAAAAATTACCTTCAAATTGAGTTTATTTTTGTTCCCTAAGATAGTGTAAGACAAATGTACAAATTTTAGTGTTCTCTGCCTTTTAAATATAAGTTACCATGATTTAATTTGTCATTTGCCATCAAATGACAATGTATGTTTCGAATTCAGATGAGCACAATATACTTCTACCCTTTCCAAAGTTGGTACATAGATTTATTCAATGACAGAATGTGCTCCTTAGGGTTGGATGGTTAAATTCCGTCATCAAGAAAAGATAGCATAGTGCCAAAGGTAAGAAGACTAGTCTCAGAATCACAGTATGGATATTAACAGCAGCTAAACAAATTACACATAATTTAGGGTAAATTTGAATCAAACAATCAAACTAAGATGATTTGCTCTTACAATTACAGAAAATTTCTTGTTAAGGCAATGACACAACAGAAATTCATAAAATTATTTGTAAAAAACAATCACTAGAAAACCAAATGATGAATTACAGAAAAAAATGGGTACTTAGCCACCTTCAGGATGACTTCATAAAAAGTTTTATCACTGTTACATATTAAAGGCAAACAATGATTAGATTTGTAGTTAGGAAATCTAGACTTGTTTCTACTCACGTAAATGGGTGACTAACAATGAGAAGCAAAGTTTCCTAGGGTTTTAAGAGAAAGTTCAACTCAGTGTTTAAGAAATGTTGCTGTTCTTCCAGAGTACTTGAGTTTGGTTCTTAGTACCCAAGTTTGGCAACTCACAACCACTAGTAACTCCAGGTCTAAGAGATATGACACTCTCTTCTGGTCTCCATAGACACTATAAACATATGAAACAGACTCACTCAGACAGAAACACAGACAGAAAGGTATACTGACACAGAAACACAAATAAATAAATAAATAAATAAATAAATAAATAAATAAATAATCATCTTTAGTGGAAATAGTTGGTTTTAAAAAATAAAATACCAGCGATTGTCATTTAATATTGCTGAAATTAAATGATATGATAGGTAAAGTCACTTGTAGCATAGAAATGTATTTCTCAGTTTAGGTATCTATTACTGTAGTTTGCTTGTCATTTTTCAAGTTATATACATGCAATCTTAGCATTATAAAATTTAAGTCATGAACACAGGAAAAATAAAACCGGACTCTAACTATTATAGAAGTGGTTTTGGCAGTTTGTTCTTGCAGATAAATTTGGTAGTGCTATCGCTACAATAAGAATGTGATAAATTTGACTATTCACTATGGGAGAAAGATCTATGATATCATAATAGGCTATAATTGCAAGTAGTCCCTTTGAACATTCTTGAAAACCTGCTTGCAATTATATAACAGAACATAAGCACTGTGTTTCCTTCTACCAGCTGCTTCCTGTCATCTTGTCAGTCTTTGGAATTAGCAAATTTTAGATATAAATGGATTTGATCAGACAAGTGTATAATGAAGCAAACAGAGATTTTGATAGACCTCTCCAGTGGCATCATAATGAATTCTATTCCAACTACAACATCCCCAATTTAAATTTCAGACAAACTATTCCAGGTGAACTCAACTTACTGCTACAATATAATGACATATTTTAAAAGCACCATACCCTTCCTAAACTGAATTGAACATCAATGAGAATTGGATAAAAGAGTATTCTTCAACACTAATGAAATTACTCAAAGATATTATTTTCTCTATTTGTATAATGATGCATGACACTATTAGATTCTTATACATACACACTAGTTTTCAAAACTAGGTAGCATCTTAGTGGAACTCCTACGTGAAACCAGGAATCAGAAAAAGAGTTATGATAATGTCTGATGGCCATACCCCACCAAATTGTTGCATATGGACATATGTCACATATGGACTTATGAAAAATGGAGGTTACTAAAAGATTTTGTGCCTCAATCTCATTTCATTATTTGGTCACTAAGGTCTGAGGTTGAATACAAATTTGTGGAACAGATTCTGATAAAGAAACCAATTGAAATCATGAGTCTTCTGAGACTATTTTTGCTAATACTTATGTATGGACAATGGAAAGAAATAGAGAGCCTTTAGTTTTAAATTAACATTTAAGGTGTAATTCTATTTTATTTTCCTTGGATTCATTATTTTATCAGTTGTTGTAGTCATGGTTGAAGAGCAAAAGCATATTCAAATAAATTAATATTAAAAATAGAGAATAAAAATATTCACTATAATGTATGGAATTACAACAAATTATAAACAAATTATAGCAAATCCTTTTCCAACCCGTGTCTCTGAATGTTACTAATTATTACTGGTTTTGGACATAGCTGAGATAGCCCATATAATAAAGTATTAGGTGATCTTATTTTAATAATACCTGAATGTTAAGCAAATAACTACCTATAGTTCAGGATTAAATAAGTAATAAATGTAGTGATTACACGAAGATGAATCTAATTCCACTGTTTGTCCAATGTCCACATCAAAAAATATGTAAATGAAATGTGTCTAGAAAATAAATGTTCTACACAGAATTCCATGAGCTATCTATTATGGGTAATGATTACATCTCTTCTACTAAATATCACATTAAACTAAGGATTATCTATGAAGGATTTATGTATACCTGGTACTCAGCCGACTGGTGCATTTGAATTTTGAGTTTGAACCAAGACTGGAAGAGCAAAAGAGAAGGAAGGCATCATTTATATAGAGGTCTTAATGCTGTTTAAAACTAAAGATTAGGATCTGTTCACTGCTGTGCATTATTTTTGCCAAGCCATGACAACCATTTATCTGACTTACATCTTAAAAGTATTTTAGTAGAAAACCTCCAATCAGATTGAATGTCACCCAAATGACTGTATGACTAAAAAATGTGACATTTAAAAAATATGTTCTTGGTATCCTGAAGAAAGCTATTCCTTTACCTGATAAGGTGGGTTTGGAATTTTTTAAAGTTATTTCAGACTATCAGTAGAGCTCTGGTGATTCTTTTGTAACCATGCATTGTCCTTTCTGATACGACTTGTGCCAACTGCTGCCTGTACCAAAGGAGAACTCATTTCTTCTTCATAGTAATATTGCCAATCTTGGTGAGATTATTAAGACACTCAAGGTTTAAGGAAGTCTTTATTCTAAGCTAGGTAGGCTTGTTCAGGTTTGCTTCTTTTAAAGAAAAAGCAGTGTGCTCTAAAATCAACTTTAAAATTTTGAAAAGATGAGAGACAGGTAAAGGAAGAGAGGGAGAAATATAAAGGCCTTATAACCAGGTCTAGATCAACCATGACTTCAGTTTTTTGAGAGCTTTTGTTTTGAGGGTCTGAAGTAACAATGAGCTTCAATGATCTGCAGAGAATTATCTTAAAACTGGGATCATGTAATGAGAAGTATGTTAGTTTAATAGTTAGTGTGTCTTGTCTATCAACCATGAAAAAAAAAACTATAATAAAAACAAAATGAAATACTGTCCACATTCTTCCAAAATCAAAGATTTAGAGGACAATTTCAAAAGCAGAAATCTCTTGGAATTCAATAAAAATTCAACCTAACAAATGAGATGAAAGGTACATAGTCTTTACTTTGAGAGAGACATGGTCATGCAGAGAGAGTCTGTAAGCCTTTGAAGCTGGCAGCACAGTACATGTTCCCTTAAAGCCTAGAAAATGACACAGCCATTGCCATCATGAACACAAGCAACTGTAGATGTCTCAACCTGATCTGCTCAAGTCTGAATCCATCACTTGTAGACCTAGGAGGGTGAAGGGGTTTGTGGAGTCTTACTCTTCCTCATGAGGTTTGCCTATGTACAGATTATTTGAAAGGAACAGTCATTGTATTCAATTGAGCACACAGTAGTGAATCCATTTTGTTCCAATGGGTAGTTGCACAGCCGTGGACACACAGATGGCCCTGGTAATATTCAGTGAGGCACAAAACAAAACAAAAGAAACCTGAAGGGTGGCAAATAGCTTTGTTGGATTGAGGTAAGGGGAGATAAGTCGATAAAAGAGTGTGGGGGTGAATGTAATCAGAATGTGTCATAAAACGTGCTGAAAAATATCAAACAACACTTCTATTTCTTTCTTAAATTTCACCAACATTATTTCGTATTTGTTCTTCTATCACAGAATACATTCTGACCACAGCCTCCCCTACCTTTACATCCCCATGCTCATAGGCATAGACTTTTTGCAACCTAGGTTTGTAAGGGTTCAACCTCTCCTTTAGCCCACCACCCAGCAGAAGTAGAGGAAAAGAAAAGTTTTTAGGATATGGGAGAATTGAACCTGCTCAACAATAGTTCTTTGCAGGCGAGCTCAATCTTCTTTCTCAGCAGTTCAGTCCTGTAGCAAACACCAAATGGACTCAGAAGCTGCAAACAAGGCCTGCATGTAGGCAGGCAGACACCAGGCAGGAACCAGCAGCTGTAGTTCAATTCTGCAGAAACCACAGGGCTTGCCAACCAGCCTGAGATGAGGCTGCTGAAGCTGCAAGCTCCTGCAGGAACCTAATAAACAGTTCTTGGGTGAGTTTCTCTCAAAGGGCAGCATTACCACATGTTCAGCTCAACAACTCTATGTAAGGCAAACCAATACATACATGTTGTTAGCGAAGAATAGCAAGGTGGTGCAAACCAAACCAATGTTCAGTGCTCATCTCTCATTGTCTATGAATGGTCATAGTTATACTCCTTTATCACAGGTCCTTTCACAGGGTTCCTATATTAAAACATCATTTCACCTGTGTGTCCCAGCAAAGCATCCTTTGACATAACTTTCCAAAGATACTAGAAGTTTCCACTTCAAAATTCTCCAGAAGATTTTTAATAAAAAAAAAATTTGTTTCTTTTCCATTAATGCATTTGCTCACTTTACATCTGGATCTCAAACTCCCCTCTTTCCTTTTGCCCAGTCCCACACTTCCCAATTCCTCCCTACATTATCTCCTCTGAGGAGAAGACCCCTTCTGAACCAACCCACATAAGATGTCTAGTCTGAACTGGACTAAGCACATACTCTCCTGAGGACCAACCAGGCAGTCCAATTAGGAGAAGGGAATCTATTGGTAGACATCAGAGTCAGAGACAACCCCTGCTCCAACTGTTCAGGGGGACCTAGCTATACATCTGTGTTAATTGGGTCTGGGGCCTACATCCATGCCCTGCATGCTCTTTAGTTGCTGGTTCAGCCTCTGTGAGCCATGGGATTGCAAACATAAAGAGTCCAGTTTGACACTGTAGGCCTTCTTGTGGCGTTCTTGACCTTTCCACATTACTCAGTTCAATTCTGAACTCTTTCACAAGATGCCATCTGTTCCACCTGATGTTTAGCTGAAGGTCTCTGCATCTGTTTCCATCAACCACTGGATTAAGCCTCTTAGGGTAAAGTTATGCTAGGTTCCTGTCCACAAGCATAGCAGACTATCACTAATAGTGTCAGGGTGTGGCTCTTTCATATGGGTCTCAAGTTGGGGCAATCGTTGGTTGGTAATTCTTTCAATATCTGTTCTATCTTTATCCCTGTTTATTATGCAGGACAAATTTTGAGTTGAAGGTTTGTGGGTGGATTGATGTCTTACTCCCTCCACTGAGAGTCCCTCTTGGCTTCAGGAGGTGGCTACTATAGTCTCCACATCCCCAGCTGCTAGGAGTCTCAGCTAGGATCACCTCCCAGAATCCCTGGAGCCTCACCTAACCCAGGTCTTCAGCTACTCTCGGAGATGCACTGGACTGACTTCATCTCTCTCCCAGCCCACTTAAGCCCTCTATTTCCCAACCTGATCTTCATTTCCAGTTCCCCTCCTCATCCTCAGTCTCACCAAGTTCCTTCTAGCCATCTACCCCTGATGACTACTGTGTTTCCCCTTTTGAGTGAGATTCGTGCATTCTCCCTTGGACCTTCCTTATTATTTAGTTTTGGGGGTCTGTGAATTGTAGGATGGTTATCCTGTACTTTTTGGCTAATGTCAACTTAAAAGTGAGTATAGACAGACCCTACCTACGCTGTTTTTTTGTTTTTGTATTTTTGTTTTTGTTTTTGTTTTTGTTTTTTTTTTTTGGTCTGGGTTACCTCACAAGGTCAAAAACTCAAATGACAGCACATACTGTCGAGGAGGAAGTGGAGCAAGGGGAATGAATACCCTTCCAATTCTGTTGGGAGTGCTAACTTGTACGACCACTATGGAAATCAATTTGGCAGTTTCTCAGAAAATTGAGAACAGTTCTACTCCAAGATCTAGCTATACCACTCCTGGGCATATACCTGAAAGATGCCCCCTATACCCTGAGGAGACTTGCTCAAGTATGTTTATAGCAGCTTGATAGCAGGTGTATTCATAATAGCCAAATCTAGAAGCAGTCTAGACATCCTCAGCTGAAGAATGGAAAGAGAAAATGCTATACATCTACACCATGGAACATTATTCAACTGTTTTTAATAAACAAAGACATCACTAAATGTGCATGTAAATGAATGGAGCTAGAAAATATCCTCAATGTTATAACCGAGAACCAGAAAAACATTTAAAAATGGAAAGAGTCAGGTTTTCAAAGGTTTTAATCTTCAGTAAATCATAAATTACGATTTAAAACAAATCAAAACTAATGAAAAAAGTTTTGTAACTTCAAGGAATCACAGAAATTTAATGATATAAACACAGGCTTGAAAAGTGTGGGAACTCTATGTGAGTTTTCACCCATTCATTTAGTGAATACTCATGAAGCAATATTCTGTTATCTAATGTTAGAAAAATTAAATTAATCAAACTTTAATGACAAATATTTCTATTATGTAGAAAGTAATAGTTACCATAAACTTGACTTCACATGTAATCTAAAACCTATAAAAATTTCACATTCAATTTAACAAATTTCACAAACGTTAACACACACATAATCTAGGTCATGCCATTCTATTAGAGAAATACTATGATTCAAAATCATAAATTGAGCTGGGTGTGCTGGTGCATGCCTTTAATCCCAGCACTTGGGTGGCAGAGGCAGGTGGATTTCTGAGTTTGAGGCCAGCTTGGTCTACAGAGTCAGTTCCAGGACAGCCAGGGCTATATAGAGAAACCCTGTCTCAAAAAAACAAAAAAGAAAAAAAAAAAAAACCAAAACCCCCCAAAAAGCCATAAGTTGAAAATGTATAGAAGCCACATTAGGAATATAACAGTAGAAGATAAAATAAACTATAGTATTGTCTTAGTATATCCAAATTATATTTACCATGTTATGCTACCCATATTTAAAATACCCAGCAAACACAGATGGCCAGTGCTTGATGTGTTGAAAACCTTGCACTGATGCTATGGCTTCAGTGTGTATCATGTTTTTGATTATGAGGGGATGCGTACATTGAACTCTTCAAAGTTTTAGTGTTCAACACTTTAGTACGTTTTCCTCTTGAGATCCCTCACATATCACTAGAGCACAAACCATGTGCTAGGGGAGGTGCTGATTTTTTACTGTAGACTTGCACCCAGTAGGTCAAGGGATCTACATTCTCTAATATTACACTTCTGTAAGGCTGTGAGTGTCATTTGTAGGGGAAGGAGGATCATGAGATGAAAGAACTGGTGGTGAATTTTTATGATTCTATTGTTCATTTCCTCCTAGAACAGTAGCATATTGTGGAGCATTCTTTTTATCCTATCTCTGAAATTATAGAAATATCCACATTTATGCTACATACCATTATTTGAGTCTTACATCAATGGTCTTTTGTTTCTGTTTATGTAACTAATCTCCTGGGAACACTGCTAAACACATTGTTGCAGAAGCACCTAACATAACAGGAACTACAGACTCCAAAACAATTTCAGAGGAAGAAGCTGGGACATCCAAATGTCATCTCTCCTCACACCCTGACCCCAGTATGTGAGATCAAGGGAAGGACATGTGGACATCACAGGCTTTTCTTCACAAACCTTTTCAAAACAAACTCTGCAGGACTACCCCATACTTGGCAGAACGAACTGTGGATATCTGCCACAATTCAGTCTATCCCACAGTCTGAGTATCTAGGATTAACCACTTAGAGAGGACATTTTCACTATTAACTCCATGAGAGACCACGTAGCAGACTCAGAATTCCTTTATATGTTACACAGAAGGAAAATTAATGCCAGAGATATATGAACACAGAAGAGAGAAAAGCAATGAGCATTAAATGCATTTAGTCTTCTGTCTTTCCAAAAATGTTAAATTATCTTACATTAATTATATTATATATGTCTTGATTTTAGTGCACAATGACTTTTACCCCCAAATGTTTTGGGTCAGTCTGTAAAGATAAAATGGACTATAGCCTTACTTCCATTTCATGGGAATTCTTGCCATACTGTATGCACACATTCAAGGCACAACACTTATTATATGTTGGTTTCTTTGTGAGTAGAGTAGAAATAAGCCAAATTCAGATTTTCTGAAGAATATTAAATAAAATGTGCATGCAAAATTATCTTTTCTGTACACACAACACATAGGATTCTATGTAAGTATGGGAGGGCTCTCTCTGCCTGCCTGCCTGCCTGCCTGCCTGCCTGCCTGCCTGCCTGCCTGCCTGCCTGCCTGCCTGTCTGTCTGTCTGTCTGTCTGTCTGTCTGTCTGCTATTTCTGATTTCCTTCTCTCCCTCCCTCTGACAGGAATTTTGGTCTTGTTCAGTAAACGGTTTCGAGGATTAACCACGTTTTCACACAGCATCTTCAGTGTCTCTTGCTGAGAAAATTTTGTTATGGAAACAGAACTCTTTTGCTATTTTCAGGAGTTGGTATCTGATTTTATACATTTAACTGTATGCTTTGTAGTACCTATAAAAACAGTTTATGGCGTCCTGCTAAATCAATGTAAGGGAAGTGATAAATGGTATTTAAAGTATAAGAAGAATGTGAAGTTCTGAGGTTTCCGCACACTCTGGGTGCTGTCCTCCTCCTAATATTAGAATACATATTAGGATAGGGAGGATCAAGCTGCTTGTCATTTGAAGTGGTTTGTTCCAGTGGTGATATCAGTGATGGTGTGGCAGCTTCCACAGAAAAATATCCAAAGTAAATTGAGACACTCCCTTTAAATATGACACAAAGAGTAACTAAGAAAGTTCAAGACATTTTGATTGCCAAAAGAAGTCATTGTTTTCCATGAACAGTAACACAGAGCCATAACACTAAGAAGAAGCAATTCCCAAGTGGCTTTTCAACTCTGTTGACTCAGTGGAGAAAATGACATTCCAGGGACCCACCCTAGCCTTTGGGGTTGAATAGTATTGGGCAGGACTCAGCATCAGAAGAAGACCAAAGACGGATCATCCCAGGCCTTACAATCTTACTCTTTGTGTTTGAATAAGTGCTGGTTTCCTTTCTGTTACTATGTTATGCTTCAGTAAGTGCTGGTTTCTTTATCTGTGACACTTACTAGTTCATTCTAATAGGTGCTGGTTTCTTTTCTCTCTCTCTCCAGGACTTGTCAGGTAAGAGGCATGGAACTCATTTACTCCTTGTGAATCAGAAAAATCAGAAAGGAAAAGAATTAAAATATTTTACAGAGGAAATATGCAAAGACAAATACACACTTATACACACTCATACACACACACACACACAAACACACACACACACACACACACACACACACACACACACACACACACACACACACACACACACACACGTGTGTATATATATCTCAGAAAGTTCTAGATAGCTGTTCATCATCACTGTGATGTAATCATATATCATTTTACATATGCATTTGTTCTCTGACCTGACTTAACCACCTTTCTCATCAACTATACAATGTATTCATGCATATTTACATACATACTCATACATCTACACATTTATGTATAGGCAAACCGACATATACATACAAACATATGGGGCAACCCTCCCCCCCCCAAGCCACACTATTCCTTCTATCTGGCCTTCTTTTAAATTTCTTAGACAAAAGTTTGTTAGAAAATCACCTCATATATTAAATGTTACGTAAGAGGGGAGTTACAGACAACGTTGCTATTAAGGTTAAAGCAGTGTTTGATTCTAATAGCTCAAAAATTATAAGTTCAAAGCAAACTTTACACATTGGCCTCTCCTTATCATAGTGCATACCTATGGCTTCATCCATGGATCTGATCTACAATGAATGTTTTCCCTTGATCACAAATTTGTCCCAAATCTATTTCTCTTTTTACTGTAATTGTGAAAGCTCATTGTATCCCTTATTATGTAGCCTTTACTTAGTATTCTATAAGGATTGGGCAGATTCTATTCTTGGTTCTAACTTTATTTTATCTTTCTGGCAAAATAACTAAAACCATCTCTTATAACTTTCTTCCTAAAATTGTTTGAATCAAATCAGGAATTACCTAAAGCCATTAATTCATCTAAACAGCAGTAGCTCATGAAATTTCGTATTCATATCAATCTGCAAGAAATCTGCCCATTAGGCTGAGCTGATCTCCAGGAATCATTAGGCAATGTAATAGTGACAGAAAAGACATGTCAGCAGCAAGAAGCATGCTGGGATGAAGTCACCCAGGACCCTGCATTCTTTGAGCTCACCCACTGCAGCTCAGGCCAAACAGTGGGCCATCTCCAGACAACTAACTTGCATTCCTTTAGCTTTTTCCAGACGGCTCCCGATGATGCCCCAGCTTCTAGCATTAAAAACGAGTGTACTGGAAGATTGGAACTACCATTAAATCAGGAAGGTACTTGCTGTCTAAGTATGAAGGCTGAGCTTGATCTGTAGAACCCACATTTTAAAAGTCAAGAATAAAGACATCCATGTCTAATCTAAGTGCTGGAAAGACTGAGACAAGCAGGATGCTGGGTTTACTGGATAGCCTGACCAATATAATCTGTGATTTCTGAGAAATTAAGTGACTCTGTCTCAAAACCTAAGGTCGACAGCTTAAGAAGTGACCCTGAGTTTGACTTATGACCTGGATACAATCATGTACTCATGCAATATATCTGCAAAAATGTGTACTTACACCCATATGAACACACATACATACAATACACACATACATACACAATCAATGAAATTAAAGAAAATATTTTCGAAGACTAACCAAAAAAGCTTTGTGTCATAACCTTTGATGTTCATAAGTAAGATAGAAGAAGGCAGGATCATGTCACTCTTGCTCTGATGGATTTCTCAGAGGTCTGTAGGTGAGCCATGCCCTTAGGTCAAACATAAATATCTATATTATCTATTGGGACTTCGAATAAGATGTCCCTTGCAAAAACAAATACCAGATGTCTAAACATTGAACACATGGAACTCAACAAGTGTAGATGATTTTAAACTTTTCATTCCTGTTGAAGGGTGCAATTTAAATGGGAGATTTCCAAACAGAAGCTAGCAGAATCTTTGACCAATCGCTTGTTCGATTTGTAATTACTCTTAATTTAGAACTGATGAAAGGAAAATATAAGCCCCCTCATTAATCCAATTTAAATGACTGTATGAACTGTTTCAAATGAATCAAAATATCCACCAGCCTGCAGACTTAATGGATGAAAGCAGTTAGCTCTGTGAAGATAGGCATTCATTAAGCAAACATCAGCCTGTCTATTCTGGAGTGCCTCCAGGACGGGTGTGACTTGCTCCTTAAGTCAAACTTAATTATTTAATGGGGCAATTAAAAATAGTGCATGTTTTAAATTATGATTTATGAGGTATGAAGTTACATTACTCTCCAGCTATGTATCTTGTAAGGTTTCTTTGTGTCCGTGAAGGGTGATTAAATTTGCATATAATTTTAGGAGCCAAAGCTAGGGAAGTGAATGTCTTCTGTCTTTAAAACACAGAAGTTATTTCTTCTGAACACCATTAAGGTTTCATCTGTTTAGTCTGTCATTTTTATCTGAAGGCAGCAATAATCTCTCATACACACAAACAAAAATCTCTTAATTAAGCTTTGAGAAATAAATGAGCTAGAGAAATCTAAGATGACAAGTTGAAAGTCAAATTTACTTTGGAATTAGACTATACACTAAACACCAACAAAAAATCAGACGTTCTTTTACACAGACAATTTCTGGTTAAGACATGTGATAAAATAATGATTGACTTTCATTTAAGATAGTGAAAATAATTTTTCACAGAAAAGTGAAAACAAGCAAACATTCTCTTAAACAGAACAGGCCAGAACACTGACACCTGTCCCCTGTCCTTACTTATTCTCCACAAGTCCTCGCTTGAGAAATTCTAAGCTATGCTTTTTTAGTCTAAGGGAAACACCCAATGCAGTAAGAGGCTTGGATAAATCATTTTCAAAGTGCATAACTGATACATTTTCAATACCATCTTGAGGGACATCACAAACTATATCTCTTATAGTAATCAAAATTATAATACTCACTTGAATATAGTCATTTCTACCAAAGATAAAACATTACAATCCCAGTAGTATTTCCCCGATCTCTTGGTCTTTTGCTTATGGAATATTTTCAATTTTAATTAATTTTAATTTTATTTTGAGACAAGGTTTCCATATGTAACAGCCCTTACTGCCCTGAAAATCAATTTGTAGATGAAGCTGGCCTTAAACTCACAAACGTACATGTCTATGCCTTCTGAGTGTTGGGGTTGATGGTATATGACACCATGCCTAGCTGTCTCACATAGCTACAAAATGTTTCCTACTATCACGACATTCAGTAAACTGTAAAAATTAGGCCCAAGGAAGTTAAGGAAGTTTTTCTGGAGGAAACTCCAAGGACTGAATCTTGGTGAGCCAGGAGACCTCTAGGAACACAATGCTGTAAAAGTTGCATGACAACCACTGGCACTGGATGGGAAAGCTACAATTTGCTGTGAGGTCTTGGAGTTAGAAAAACTAAATAAGACAGAAGCTTGTGGAGATCCTGGGACAGATGTGAGAAGGAGAGATCATTCCTTTTTCTTTGATGTCAAGTATTGACAACATTTGGTTTTATGCTGGCTTGTAAAAAAATAAAAACAAAACAAAACAAAAACATAAACAAAATTAAATCATCCCACACCACTTCCAAATAGTCAATGAAGTGTGTATTTTTATCAACAGATAACTGATCTTCCTGTCAGTCAGATATTGGTAAGTTTCTCTCCCTCAGTCACTACGGTGATGATTTAGAATTTGAAAAGCTGTAGACAACAATGATGAACATGTATTAGAAAAAGAAATTTTGCAATGATAAAACACAAGACCATGTATCAGACAGTGGTAGTACCCACCATTAATACTGAGATTCAGGAGACTGAGGCATATAGATAATGAGTTCAAGGACAGCCTGATCTCAAACAAGAGCAGAACAAAACAACAACAACAACAACAACAACAACAACAGCAACAAACCAGAAAAGAAATCAGGAGATTATGAATTCAGGGCTGAGATGACCCATTTTATATGTTATGAGAAAAGAGTATACCTAGAAAAATACTGGAAAAATCATAAACAGACAGTGGATAAAATATATACTGGCAAAAATATGATGAGAGACCCTTGACCCTTGATTTAGCCTTTCCAGAAGCCAATTCACTGCTCAAATTCTTGATTACACTCTTCCATCATTCAAGCTGAATTTCTGCCATTCCAACTGATTATACTCACTACCTTATACAGTAGTTTTTATTTCCCTGGCCTACTCTCCCATTTGGTTTTTAGCAGGTCCACTCTTTAGAGTCAAGTGAAGAGATTCAAATCCTGCTGCCTCCGTGTGCAATTTCTCTAAGTGACTGTCCATTTCATATTCTTGAAAACAGTTTAAATTCTCATAATAATTGGAAGTGATAGTATGCAAATTTTGATTCCTATACTTTTTTATTGAGAAGAACATCAATATCCACATCTGTGGTATTAAACCATGATTCTTCAGATTTAATGTATCTAACAATGTATGTATAAAATTACTTACTATAAAATATCATGAAAGGGACTTCACCCCTGTTAAACTTATGTATTTATGATGTGCTTCTTTTAGACTATTATTATACAGTTTTAAACTACGTTTCAAATGCTACCTATAAATGTACGAATGTCTTAGAATTTTTGGTGGTTTGGCAAGTATTGGCTCAGTAGATTTTGTCACTTTTGACAAACTTTTGAGTTACACAAAATTAAGCATTAGAAACCACTATAGTGAGGTTTCAGTCTGTGTACACCCTTTATTCTGAGGAGATTATTGACTCTTCAGTGGTCAAACAATCATTTTGACCTTTTGCCCCATTCCTGTCCACAACAGCCTGCTTGATTTCCTCTCATGATGAAGCCAATGTTTTCCTTGTCTCCCTCTACCCCAGGCTCTGATGTTGCACATTTTAATGTCATTACCACATGGAAAAAAGAAAGAAAGAAAGAAAGAAAGAAAGAAAGAAAGAAAGAAAGAAAGAAAGAAAGAAAGAAAGAAACAAAGAAACAAAGAAACAAAGAAAGAAACAAAGAAAGGGGCCAAGTCTCCTTTTTGCACAGACCCAGACAGTTCTTGGTATTTAGTTCAACTCATTATGGTTTGTATTTTACTTTCTCGATTTCCTTTAGTGCATAGGGAAATTTAAACTCCACAGCATCCATTCCTGCTATAACAAGCCTGCTGCTTTTTATGTAATCAGCCAATCTAATTTTAAACCTTATAAAGTTGCTTTCCCTTCCATACTCTTAAAAAATGCTTTAAAGGCAAGGATTGATTTTTAAGTGCCTAGAACGGCTTCCTTTTACAATTTCCTCGCTGTGTTTAAGATCGAAGTGTTTTGACAAGTATCTGATAGTGTTTGTCCTTGCAGCTTCATAGAAGTACCAACAAGTCTCTGCCTTCAAACACAAGCAGAAGTTCTTACTGTCCTCTTGCATAGTGATATGAAAAGAAAAACACTAAAGACCAAGGACTCTGACGATTGGTTTCTGTTTTGTTCAGCCATTCACATGGTTCAGAGCAGCCTTATAAAGCAGACCAACTAAAACATTACTAGTGGTTAAATAATGAGAAATAAATGACAGTGGGATATATTTTCAAATTCTTATTGTGCACAGAAAAACACAACCCAGTCATTAATTAGGTATTCAGGGTCAGAAGAGAAGATCTGTCTGTCACTTGTTTATATATTTCTCCTCTAAATTGCACTTTACATTATCAACTTTTTAAGTAAGCCATATAATGAATGTAGTTCTCTTTGTTCTTCTATGTTTGCTGTTTTGTGCTTTACTGAACAAAATATTTTCTCATTAAGTATTAAGGAAGGAAGGGCTATATCTTTTACACAGGATCCATAATGGTCTCATGGAGTAGGGTTGAATTTTTACCATAATTATGAATGTCTTACAATTTGTCCTTTGGATTTCTGGTCTACTTTTAATTTTTTAGATGTGGAGGCAAAACTGAATCTATTGTAATGGAACTCGTTCAGGCCTAGTCATAAGATCACACTTCTATATATCCTCTTATAATAAAAGCAATAGGAACCATGTTTTAATATGTCAGTGAGAGGGGAAATTAATAATGTTAACATTTTTTTCCATTTTTGAATGAAATATTTAATGTATTACTAGCAGTATTAAATTTACTAAGATTCCTTAAAAAACTCCTGGAAAGGTGGGAATTTACAAAGATCCCTTTTTAAATTTTGGAAATATGAATGAATACAAATAAAGAAGACCTAAAATAATGTCCAGAAAAAGTTTAGAAGAATTGCTGTGAGGTTGTAGTTGTGAAGACAATATTTTTTAAAGTACCCATTATCATACACTTAAAATCCCTATTCACACTCTATCCATCAAGATCTCTTTCTTCAATCAGCCTTAATGTTTGAAGTTAACCATTTTTGATAGGATATTTGGAAAGCTGGTGCTGCTATTAGAGGTAATTCATATAAATAACTATTAAACAATAAACATTAAACAACACAATTTTATTTTAATTTCTGTTCTTTTTTTTCCTATTTAAAGAACAATATGTCAGGTATTACAGAATATATAAACATCATGCAAACACAGCCATTGTCTTCAAGAACATTCGAATCTACCAAGGCCAATAAATGCATATATTTAAATATCATATAATGAACTAGTTTGAAATGTTCTATATAAAGTACAAATCAGATTACTACTATGAAAACAACTATGTTCTTCTAACCAAAAAAATAAAAAATAAAAAATAAAAAAAATAAAAGGTAAGGCTCACAAGATCTCTAGAGTCAATCATGTGTATATGGAAACATAAGTCATTTCAACTAACACCAATCACATACTCTGAATTTTGTATTAAGATCATTTTATTGTGCTCCTGAAAAAGGATTAGGTTATCTAAAGTTTGAAAGTTTAAAACAGTAGAGTGTTTAATCAATATATGTTTGATGCATGGCCATGTGGTATGCTACCAATAATTTATTCAATGAAAGATGGTCGAGAAAATGAGTAATAAGGTTGGAAAGCAATGTTAGGTCAGATTGTGTAAAGGAGTAAATGTTTATAACATAGGGTAGTAGGTAGTGAGGGAGTTTTTGAAATTTTTCATTAGTAGAGCAATATCATAATGATGACATTAATTAGAAAGACTCATTTGAGTAGAGGGGAAGTGAATAGAAATGTAGTAACCACAAACATCAATACATTCTGTGATACAGAAGAAAGATGCATATGTTAAGAGCTCTGGGAGAGGAAGGATGTATTTAATAAATAACTTTTAAGTAGTGAAAGGCATCATAAAAGGCAGATCTTTATTATTCTTTAAAAGTCCTTACTTAAAAATAGAATGTACCCTGGCAGTGGTGACTCATGCCTTTAATCCCAGCACTTGGAAGGCAGAGGCAGGAGGATTTCTGAGTTTGAGGACAGCCTGGTNNANAGAGTGAGTTCCAGGATAGCCAGGGCTATACAGAAAAACCATCTCAAAAAAACAAAAACAAACGACAATGACGTCGTCAACGACGACAACAACAACAACAAGGAATAGAGTGTAAACATTGAGTGAGGATAAAGGACATTTATTGTGTGGTTAGTACATGCTTTCCACTGTGTATTTAATGACCAGACTCAGGTAATTGGCACAGTTGTGATTAAATATAATCTTCACTTCTGAGAGAAGCATGAACACTTGAGACAACTGACCTAAAGTCACACAGAAAATGGATGGAATAAGTATTTCTTTTAGGATTTAGGTAGTATAGTATACAGCATATTTATATTAGTTCATTCTATACAACATCACTATCCAATCCCTCTATCTTGACAGGTTTATGTAAATCTGATGAGCTTTGTTGTTTCCATCTGAAAATGATAGAATTCAATTGGGCCATCTCTTACTTCCTACTCTGTTCAAATGTTCTGCCATGCTTGTTTCTAAAGTGTTTTTCTTGGCTTTTAATTTCTGTAAAAGTACCAGGATCAATCAAATTATTCCTTGGCATACTCTTTTGGATGTGCCCACAATCCCAGGGACTGAATGGCCCCATAGTCATATACTTCTCATGAAGCAGCACTTCAGAGAAAAATCCTATGATGGAGCAAAGCTATTCAATTTACCATGAGTCCAGGAACAAAGACGGAGCACAAAGAAAGAAAACATTTGCAAATTGGCCTATGACCCCTACAAATATGTGAAACAACACATGTATGCACATATAAACACACACAAAAGTAATTTAAAAAATCAATACATACGAAAATTTTAAAAACCTTCCAAGCTTCAGAATGTTTTACAGGTTATAAACATATTACACATATATATGTTACATGTGTATCTATATCTATATCTATATCTATATCTATATCAAGAAATATACATATATATGTTTGAAAGAACTGCTTTTCTGTGATGCAGAGTCAGCAACATCATTAAGCACTCCAAAATTACAAAACTATCTGTCTAGATTCTTTCTTTTATTTTTGGCTTTAAGTGGGGGAAGAAAAGACCTTTAGAAGCAAAATTACTTAAACATCTAGAACAAAAAAGAAATGAAATAGAGGTAGACAAGGTAAAAGAAGAGGGGTGTTACAGATAGCTTTAGCATGTAGCATCGGAATACTCTTGGCTGCCATATCCCTACTCTACAAAAAGAAAGATCCCTAGGGACCAGACAAAAGTGAGTTCTGTCACATTATATGACTTATTCAAAGCTCTCTGGCGAGTACTTATTACAGTATTTCCATTTTGTCATTATCATCATGAGAATCATTATTGTTATTGCTTTCTCACCTCTGCTTTGAAAATCCCTCTGGACAGAATCCTATTCCATTTATTTTTCCTTTTACACAAGTCTAATATCAATTCATTTTAAAAATTTTTTTTGCTTTAATGTAGATTTTGCTCCATTCATGAAATGTGAATGGATGCAATTTGATGACATTATAGCTAGTTTAAATCCTGTTTGTTTCATCTTTGTATGCCTTGCTTTATAGATCATGCCCTAAGGTTTATTTTGCTAGTAAATTCATAAATCCTGGTTCTATCAAATCCAGATTTCTGAGGTTTGTTATTTATTTATTTTTTTACAGAATATTTTATCACACTGTGAACCCTGAGAAGTTGTTATTTCCTGAGGAAAGAAAGAAAGAAAGAAAGAAAGAAAGAAAGAAAGAAAGAAAGAAAGAAAGAAAACTGTTTCTAATGGTGATATAGCTCAGCCTTTAGCATACATTTTTAATCTCTCTGGCTAGAATTCAGACACATCCTTAGTACACACCTTATTTACAATTAATGAAGATACGTTTACTTTTGAGAATGAAGCATCCAGGGAGCAAAAATAGAAAGAAAAGAAAGCATCTTCAATAAATAGTGCTGGTTAAACTGGCTATCTGTATGTAGAAGAATTAAAACAGACCCATATTTGTCACCTTGAAAAAAGCTCAAGTCCAAGTGGATCAAGGACCTCAACATAAAATCTGGTACTAATCTAATAGAAGAGAAAGTGGGAAAGAACCTTGAACTCATTGGCACAGGGGGGAATTTCCTAAACGGAACTCCAGTGGTTTATGCTCTAAGATTAAGAATTGATAAGTGGAACCTCATGAAACTGGAAAGCTTCTGTAAGGCAAAGGACATACTCAATAAGACAAATCGACAACCTGCAGATTAGGAAAAAAAAAATCTTCACTAACCCCACATCTGATTGAGGGCTAATATCCAAAATATATAAAGAAAGAACTCAAGAACTTAATCACCAAAAAACTAAACAACCCAATCAAAAAACAGGATATAGAATTAAACCCAGAATTTACAACTGAGGAATCTCAAATGACTGAGACGCACCTAAAAAAAATGTTCAAAGTCCTTAGTGATCAAAGAAATATAAATCAAAATAACCCTGAGATTCCACCTTGCACCGTTCAGAATGGCTAAGATCAAATCCTCAGGTGACAACACATGTTGGAGAGGATGTAGAGAAAGAGCAATATTCCTCCATTGCTGGAGGGATTGCAAACTGGTACAACTACTTGAAATCAATCTGGAGGTTCCACAGAAAATTTAAAATAGATCTACCTGAAGACCTAGCTATATCACTCTTGGTAATATACCCATAAGATGCTCCACAATGCCACAGGGGCACATGTTCCCCTATGTTCATTGAGACCTTATTTCTGATAGCCAGAAGCTAGAAACAACCTAAATGTCCCATGACCTAAGAATGGATACAGAAAACATGGTTCATTTACACAAGAATACTACTACACAGCTATTAAGAACAAGGAAATCCTGAGTTTTGCAGAGAAATGGATGGAACTCGAAAATATAATCCTGAGTGAGATAACTCAATCCCAAAAGGGTGTGCATGGTGTATATTCACTAATAAGAAGATATTAGCAGTAGATATTAGCAATAAAAAAATACAGAATATCCAAGATACCAAGATAGAATCCACAGAACGCAAAAAACTCAACAAGCTGAATTGCCCAAGTAAAGATACCTCAGTCCCAATTGGGAGAAAGAAGAAAGCAATCACAAGTGGGGAGGGAGAGAGGTACTTGGGAGGAAAAGTGGAATGGGGGAGTTAGATAGGAAGAGGGGAGCCTGATCTAGTATTGGGTGAGGGAAAAGGACTAAAGCCCTGAGGACCCACAGAAAGAATGGAAACAGGAAACCTGGGGAACTACGAGGTTGCAGGGACCCTCCAGAATGCACTAGAGACCTGGGAGGTGAGAGACTCTCAGGACTCAAAGAGAGGGACCCTAGATGAAATGCCTTACAGTAGGGAGAGGGAACTTATAGAGCCCACTGCCAGCAGGAAGACAGGGCATCAAGTGAGGGATGGGGGTTGCCATCCCACGGTCACATCTCTGCCTCATAATTTTTCCTGTCTGAAAGAAGTACAGGGATGGAAATGGAGAGGAGCTGGAGGTAAAGAAGGTCCAGAGACAGGCTCAAAGTGGAATCCAGCTCAAGGGGAGGTCCCAAGGCCTGACACTATTACTGAGGCTATGGACAGCTCATAAAAAGGGACTTATCATGACTGCCCTCTGAAAGACACTACAAGGTTTTGAAAGAGTCAGATGCAGATATTTGCACCCAACCAATGTACCGAAGCTGCTGACCACAGTTGTTGAATTAGGGAAGGCTGAAAGAAGCTGAAGAGGAGGGCAACCCTGTAGGAGGACCAGCAGTCTCAATTAATCTGGACCTCCAAACAGACAGGATACACCAGCTGTTATGAGGCCCCCAACACACATACAGTAGAGGACTTCGAGGTCTGGGTTAATTCAGAGATGATGCACCTAACCCTCAAGAGACTGGAGGCCCCAGGGAGTTTAGAGGTCAGGTGGGTTGGGAGGTGGGGAGGAGATATGGAATGTGGAACAGTTGGAGGGTGGATGGGGGGGGGGTTAAAATATAGAGTGTAAACAATAAAATAAAAATTTAAAAAGTGATGTTTAACTGAGTAGCAGTGAAAATGGCAATGCAATAAAAGACTTTGCAAATAAAATCTGCCCGACTCTCATGAGAAAAGAGGGAAGAGGGAAGCTACTGAAGAGGGAGCAGAGAGAGAAATGGAGCCAGTTTTCCATGAAGAGTTTTACAGAGACAGGTTAAAGAAAGAACAAGCTATGTGTAGGCACAATGCATCAGAGAATGAGAATGAGCTAGAAGATCAGAACTAATTGCCAGAGTCAGTCTAAGGCCAAGCAAAGATATTCAGAGTTCAAGAGAGAAGCCAGATTGAATCAGTCAGTTTGCAGAGTTTAAGTCAGAATAGCTGAGTTGAATCAGAGTTCAGAAATAACTAGGAAAGGGGTGAGCTTATTCATGAGCAAGTCTCAAAGACTGAAAACATTCCAGGCCTACATAAGATTCTATGGAGTCTAGAAGCTTCCAGGATTAAGCCTTGATTAATAGAGGGAATAAGTGTCCAAGATGACAATTACTACAGGAGAATAAAAATTACCCTTACAGATTTTACGTAAGGGTATAATTTCTAAAATAGGAAAATCAGATTTAGTAACTGAAATGACTTCTTCTTCCCCGATGTCCCCCAGCTTTGAAACCCAAAGTCACAGTTTCTTTACGCTCAGTTGCCTGTCTTCTGAAGAATTTGTGATTTTTGTGGAAAAGGAAACTGAGACAAATGGCAGGGAGTTAACTCAGATCACACACTTCGACTATTTCATTTGCACCCACCCCAAAGTTGCAAAATAGTCAGCAAGTCAGTCCTTCCTTCTTACCTACCTAAGAGTTGTTTCAGCCCAAGGTAACTGTTTCCCAAATCCAGCCAGCTTTCCATGGCAGGCACCACATGTCTGTCTGAGAAGGAGACAGACCAGCCTGACACTTGGCTTTAATCCCAGGCAACATTACTGGGTCACCGCACCTTCTGCCCTGGCCTGTTCTCCCTGGCCTTTACATGTCACTCGCCATAGTACTTCCGTATAAAACTACGAACAAATGTCTGCCTTGAAATCTTTTGCAACCAACCTGGTGAACAGAATCTGAGGATCTGAAACTCTCTTCACAGTTTCTGGTTTAAATCTGGTTCTGTGGGTAAAACCACAGAGATCAAATTCCACAAGGCAAAAGAAGTGGTGGTCTCATAGAAACTACCAGTAGGCTGTGAAAAGCTTCAGATGTTATGTGATTTTATGGGATAAGGATGCTTTCTGAGTTCAAATAACATTTTGAAAAAGCCCAGATCATCTGAAAGGAGTTTGAAATATAAGTGAGTTTCATGCTTACTCATCACGAATGCAATAGTCCATTAAAAAATGTACTGATGTGTTCTGTGAACGCAAAAATTCTGGGGGGCGGGGGGAGTCAGATGGAAACAAACACTCCCAATATGACTTGGTTTATCTCCTTTGATAAACTCAAATAACGTAGCCGTTAATTGTATTCAAAGACACCTTGGTCTTTGGTGAGCAGAATCACATGTTTTGATTAATACAGCAACACTATTACCAGCTACCTTATAAAATGTAAGTGTATCTATCACAGAGAACATTGTAGCCATTAGGCCACTGAAGGCACATTTAGTCTCTTACAAGTTGGATTTTAAAGCATGAATCCTAATATCATTTACTGTAAATAAGACCCCTAGAAATGGGATTCTTTGGTCTTCGTGAGAAAGGTATAATTAATGATCTTTGTGACAATAGAAGACTTGAGTTCCAAAGCAAGGGAGTAAAGAGCCTGTGTTCCCTGACCCCTCACCCTGGGCAACCTATCTGTCCCTCTTTTAAATACCCTGCTCTCCTTATTGTTAGGCTGCCTTAAAAACCACAGTAAAAAGAACTCTGTGTTTCATTCTGTAGATTGAAGCCTATGGAGGAGAGGTTTTTAGGAATGGGGAAAGAAGGATAGGAATCAAAATATGAAATGTCATTGCTACCATAGACATATGTGTAACTTGAAAATTTGTCATCTATTGCCTACATGAAAGAGAGGTAGCAGACTTAAGACTCATATTAACTACTCTTTCAGCAAAGAAGATATTTTCAAAACTCTTGCTCTAGCTCAGTAATTTAAAACACGCAGATAAATATTTAAGTTTGTACACAGACATGGAATAACCTAACAACAATTTAGAGAATGCCTCTGCATTCCTAGACAAGAGATAAGATGAAAGTGAGTCATGTGTGTGTGTGTGTGTGTGTGTGTGTGTGTGTGTATGTGTATGAGCTTCTTGTCTCCTAGCTATTTCTATACTTCTAATGTGTGAAATATAAAAACCAAAAAAGGGTTTTTTCATGCAAATTACTCCTGACATTCCTGTCCCTCCTTTTCCCCATCCTAGTCTAATTATTTTAAGATCTTCCCTCTTCTAAAGAAAACAAATAAGTAAGGGTGAATCTGTAGGAAATTATATATTTGTCATATATCATTCATATATATATATATATATATATATACTATTTTAGGGAAATATAAGAACACAGTGGCATCCCCAAAGCTCATTGAAGAGGTTTTGCTAACTTGTCTTTTACCAGTAAAAACAAAGAACTGAGGACAACTGTGTGCAGGTGAACAGATAAGGGGAAAGTTGTTTGCCAAACTTAGTAATGTTGAGTCAAGTCTCAACAATAACTAACAAAAAACACCTGCCAAGCACACAAAGACAGCAGAAAGAAAGTTTCTGGAGTCTTTGTACCCTCATGGCTATCCCTTTGCTCTCTGCAGAAAGGGACTCCAGCTGATGAGTTATGAGTTATGACAAGCTCCCAATGGGAACCCAGTCAGCCAGGAAGGGCATCTCCTTATGTGGCATGCACATTCACATCACTTTGTCACTTGTTATTATCATTTAAATGCAATGATACCTCAGAAGGAAAGAAAAAGAACTCAATAGTTGCTGCTGACTTAATCCTGACAAGGGAATTAAAATAACTTATTAAGGCTTCTAAATGAACAGCTCCAGATATTAGAGCTGGCAGTGTTGCAGAACAGTAACATCCTGTGACTCCTTTTGTGGCATAACCTCATTAAAACTCTCTTTCTCTCTCTCTCTCTCTCTCTCTCTCTCTCTCTCTCTCTCTCTCTCTTTCTTGCACAAACACCTACACATACACACCCACCCACATACACACCCACCCACACACACATACACACACACACACATACACACCCAGACCCACACATACACACACACATGCACACACATACATACACATACACATACACACACACATACACACACACGCACACACACATATACACATACACACACATGCACACAAACACACACATACACATACACACCCACACCCTCACACACACACATACACACACACATACACACACACATACACACACACACGCACACACATACACACACACACACGCATACATACACACAAACAGACACATACACATACACACACATGCACACACATACACACATGCAGACACAGAACACAGAGGTAAAGAGTACAAGTTTCAGTTCAAAATGAAAAGGGACAATTCAGGTCCACACTGCTGGACATTTAGAACATAGCTCTACTACCATAGGCCAAGTCATACCAATTCCCTTCCTTACCAAGAGTAATCAGACAAGCAAGCTGCAAGAGCTTAATATGAAAAAAGTACTTATCAAAGCCAAAACTTAATAATAATGCCCTCCACCTAACACAGGAACTTTCTAGCACTTTCCCTTTTCTCTCCTAATATAGGAAGTATCAGCAGAAATTAGACAGATCTGAACATTCAAAAGTCCGTCAAGGAGAACAATTTTCCATGTCTGGGAGAGTCTATTACTGGCTTACAACCTTGATTTCCACCTTTTAAGCATCCTACTAATCATCAGCACTTTTCTATAGTGAATAAAAAGGCATTTGAATGTTAATCTAATGTAAAATAAGCTATGGAAACCTGAGTCAACTGGAGAAATTGCTTCTTTTATGTTGCTGATATATGTGTACCACATTTGCTAATGTCAAGTTGCTTACCCACTGTTGTCCTGAACATTGCCTATCTTCAGAGGAATGGTTTCTTGGAAACTTCAATGATTTAAGCACTGAGTCATAGCTCTTCAAAGGTGGCTTTGTGTGTTTGGGGCATGTAGCTCAGCAGTAGAATGTTTTGTAGAAGAATTTTAGAGAGCCAACAGCATGGCTGCTCTGGCAAATGATCACAGACCTTCTCAATCAATATGATCCTGCTGCAGTGCAGACAAACTGGATTACAGTATGATCTGGCTGGAAGGCAGACACACCCTTAATACAAAATTTCTTTTGTAAAAGGAAGCAGCTCTTTTTTGAAAGTGAAGTCTTATTAAGGGGCAGACAAAGTGACAAACTAGAGAAAGATTTACCAGAATGAGTCCGAGATAGGATAAGACTAACTAACGCGTGAACTGACAGAAAAGAGGCTACTTAAGGTGATCAAGAAAAAAAAAAAGTGGGGGATGTGTGCATGGCAGTTTTATTGGGACAGTTTTACAGAAATAGACTGTAGAGAGAAAACAAGCTAGACACAGGCAGAATAAGCCAGAGAATGAGAAGGTGCCAGATTAGAACAGATTGTCAAAGATACTTATGAAGACAAAGAGGAACAATTCAGTCAGAAGCTGAGAGAAGCTGGATTGAATCAGTCTGCTTGGAAGATTAGATTGCACAGATACTAGAAGCTTTCAGGTTTGGGTCTAGGGATAGTTAGAACAGAGAAAGAAATGCTCTAGGTTAAGCACAAGCTGTGCCTTTTCACAGTACTGGTATAGCTCTTATGTTATCCCATCATCTGAGTATCAGCTCTTTGCTGGAAGGGCAGGTACAGGTTAGAGGAAAGAACCTGGTCCAGCTGGGGCAAGATGGTGAATATCAATGCCCCCCCAAACTAACAAACAAACAAACAAACAAAAAACCACAAAAACACACACACACACACACACACACACACACACACACCAGTCTGGGAGAATTGTTGAAGCAGGAACTCAACTTTATTGTATCAGCCCCTCACTTATATAAGTTCAGGGTATAGTATGGGGGATTTTTGGTGGGGTAAGATGACATAGGAGGCAGGGAAGGGTGATGATATGAGGGTAAAGGGTGACTGCCAGAGCCAATGCCAAAGCTTCACATCCACAACAGGAAAGCAGAGCCAAACAGGTCTTGCTGAGTCACCCCCATAAGGAAGTGACTGAGACAGGCTCTCCCACAAGGCCACAGAAACTGGGTTTGTCCTCAAAGCCCAAACGAGGGTTAAAATGGGGCCCAACATCTGAGGAAATGCAAACATTTATATCCTTTACTTAGTGTGGCCCAGACTCTAGATTCCACAACAACAACAACAACAACAACAACAACAACAACATACTGTATTTCAGCAAAACAAAACAAAAAAAAGTAAAAATAAAAAACTTTTTTTCTCATCTCTTAAAAGCTTGACTTTCTGATCTTCCAATTCTTACATAAAGGCCTATTTAATTAGTTTCTTCATTTCTTGTTCATTTTGAAAACTAAGTAACGAATGTATTCTTGGTGACTACCATGAACGAATTCCCCCCCCCCATTTTTTTTTCTAAAAGGTATACTCTAGTATTCATCAAATGAATAAAGTAGTAAGTAAAGTATTTTAAGGATTTCCTCTTAGAATTTAAAATTCTATTCATAGTCTGGTACATGTCCTCTTTAAAACAATAATCATGAAGCTCCCAGGTGGCTGTTAGCCTTCTGAACAAGATGTAGAAATCTCAGCTCCTCCTGAAATCCTGCAAGATTCAGAGACTAGACATTGTATTCATCTTAATTCCATGTATATAACTTCTACAAATATGTAGCATCTACTTCTTTTTCCAAAAACATTATTTGTGATAATATGTTGTAGAGGTTCTAAAATCTAGGTAACATATATCACTGCAGCCAAAGTCTGGCCTTCATGTCTCTCAACCTCCAGATTTTTGTCGTTACTGTTGTTTTTTTTTTTTTATTATTATTAGATATTTTCTTCATTTACATTTCAAATGCTATTCCAAAAGTCCCCTATACCTTCCCTTTGCCCTGCTCCCCAAGCCACCCACTCCTGCTGCCTGGCCCTAGCATTCCCCTGTACTGGGGCATATGATCTTCACAAGAACAGGGTTTCTCCTCCCATTGATGGCCAACTAGGCCACCCTCTGCTACATATGCAACTACCAGTACTTCCCCACCCAGACTCCAGTTTTATAAATAATAGTTTCTTCATATATTAAGTATTCATAGTTTATTTACTTGATTTCTTCCCCATTCTTAATCTTTTTTGCAGCACCCTTTTTTAAGTTGTCTAAACTGTATCCATCTACAATTTTCTCTCCTACAAATGTTTGTCCAGATTCCATTCAGATCTTCCCACTCTGCTTTTCCATGCTAGTCTAAATCTCTATTATCCTTACATGTCATACACAACCAAATCATATATGACACCCCTCTGCTATCCATCACTCAATGTATCCCTATCACAATACTCAGATCAACCACCAGCAGCCACTAAGTAGATATTTTAGTTGTTTCTACATTTAAAAGCAAGAAATAATATAATTTGTTTTCTCAAAATTTTCTCTTAGAGTAGACAAATATTGTCTAACAGTGTATCAAGGAAATTCTGCCTAGGTTACTGTGGTGGTTTGAACATGCTTGGCCCAGGGAATAGGATGTGGTTGTTTGAATATGCTTGGCCAGAGAGTAGCACTATTAGGAGGCATGGTCTTATTAGAGGAGGTGTGGACTTATTGTAATAGGTGTGGCCTTGTTGGAGGAAGAGTGCCATTGTGGGGGTGGGCTTTGAGAAACTTTCCTAGCCACATGGGAGCTAATCTATACCTGTTTGCCTTCTGAACAAAAGGTGAAACTCTCAGCTCATCCTGTGCTATGCCTGGTCATTCCTTTTATTGTGTGTAAAATAGAACCCATTCTCACTTCCCTAAAGAGAAATTTGCACTGACTAATCATTCTATTTATAAAGAAAATCCCTGGTCTTACTTTCTACATTGCACTCCACTATGCCATCTCTTTTGTTATTTTCTTGAGATCACTAAGTGTCTCATTATCCATTCATGATAGTTTTTCATCTGTATTTATACCTGAACTTAAAACTCCTGATGCGTTTTGTCATCTTTTATCATTTGCTTCACCAAAGAGGGCTAGAATAGTTCTTGGATACTCTTGTGTAAAAGTAACTTTTATTTGCCACATGAAATTGTCTTCTAGGGTCTGGAGAGATAGCTTAGCGATTAAGAGAATGACTGCTCTTCAAGAGGTGATGAGTTCAATTCCCAACCACCACATGGTGATTCACAACCATTTGTCATGAAATTTGGTGCCCTCTTCTGGTGTGTCTGAAACAGCTACAGTGTACTCATATACAATCAATCAATCAATCAATCAATCAATCTTAAAAAAATATCATCATCGAATAAAGATACCCTTTTTAGCTTTCTGAACTCTGATTGGCTGGTTCAATTCAGCTCTTATGTCCCAAACTCCTCTGCAAGACTGGTTTCTCTAAGATTCTGACTCAATTGCTTTGCTTGGTCGCAAACTAACTCTGACAATCTGTTCTAATTTTCTGGTGGCTCCTTCTCATTTTCTGGCTCCTTCTGTCTGCCCCAGAAACTGCCTCTCAATCGAACTCCCCTGCACTGAATTATTCGACTGAATTGCATTCACTGAACTGAATTGTGCTGAACTCCTGCGACTCACTCCTAGTTGCCATTAAGTAGCCACTCTCTCTTGTCTGTTCTCATGAGAGTTGAGTCTATCTTATCTCTGACTCATTCTGCCAAAATTTCTGACATGTCTGCCTCTCAATTAGACATAACTTTTAAACATGGCTGCTTCTTTCTACCAAACAAAATTACCTTCATTGTTTTGGATTAAAGGTGTGCAGTAATGGCCTGTCTATATTACAGTCATATATTAAGGTGTATCTTTCCATCCAGATTATGAAGGGTCTTTGGATCCGACCCCTTGTCAGAGCAGCCATGTTTCTGGATTAAAATTCTACACTCTAGTTGCTCAGTAAAGGAAAAATCACATACAAACACACACACGCACACACACACACACACACACACACACACACACACACTTTCCAAATTTCTTCCTACACAGAGCAGACATAATATTCTGGAACTCTGTCCTCAAGGTATTACACACCTGTTGCTATCTTAATCAGAGCTGCTATGATCCACATGAGACTTCTAAAAGACCAAACCTGATGAAGATTTCTCACAGAAAGATGCTATAGAGGACATTAGAGCACTACCTGAGGTTCAAGCCATTCTTCACTTCCTGTGACAACACACTAAGTTGTAAGTAATTTTGCCTCAGCTGACGGAAGGAGATGCTGGACTCTCTAGATCGTAGGAGTCTAATCTTAGGAGAAGCTATATGAATTTAGCTTTGAGGAGGTTGTTCTTCATGTGAGGGTCAAATGTATCAGTGATACAACTGTCTGTATGCTCATTATGCCCCTATAAGTAACTGCATATTCATGATCATGTAAGCTCACTAAACACAACTCACCAAGCCAGACATGGAAATAATTTTTACTTCAGTCTTTCCTTGGTACTCTACACTGACGTGAGTAGAAATTTGATCTTGTCTCCTCAGGAGATTGAACTCTCACTAATAATTTCGTGCCATAGCATATACCTTGATGATTTATACAACTAACAGCTTATATTAATATAACAAAATTTCTAACGGCTCTCTATACAAAAACTAAATATGCTTGAAGGTTTAAATTTTAGAGAATATGCAATTCGTTTGACATAATGAAGTGGAATTCTTGAGATGCCAATGTTAGTGTTGGGGATAAAATCAGGAAAATTCCACTTTCCAAATAAGCTTCTTATATAGTTAGACACACACACACACACACACACACACATTTTGTATATTTCAGAAATAGACATTCTCCCTAGGTATGTTACATAATCATAAAGTATTTATATCTAGTTTATCCCTGGTGATTTTATATATAGTACTGTGTTGTGTGAGTGTCTGTGTGTGTGTGTGTGTGTGTGTGTGTGTGTGTGTGTGTGTACTTCCTGAGTGAGTGAACATAGGCCCATACACAGGAATCATTTGGGGCAATGTGATATAAATGAGCGTGGCTCTTTCTGCTTCCCAGCCACAAGTTAATGATGATGGTATGTTTTTGACATTGAACATGCTTTTGAAACCTCACATTTTCCCTTGGCCTCAAGAATGCCAGTGTGCACTATAACAAAATCC
The DNA here is from genome assembly GCF_900095145.1 of Mus pahari. Lineage (NCBI taxonomy): Eukaryota > Metazoa > Chordata > Mammalia > Rodentia > Muridae > Mus > Mus pahari. Next base: position 89,961,421 of record NC_034596.1, read on the forward strand.
TTTTTCTTTTTCTTTTTTTTTTCTGTCTAAACACCAGCATAAAAAAGTATGGACTGAAGCCCAAGTTGGCCCAAGTGCAACATCAAATATGAATGAGAAGTAAGCTTGTAAAACATTCAGAAAAAGTTAACTGATAGACTACATAAACTTTATAAATAATTAGTCAGTTTTAAAGTACTTCCTATGTAACAGCAGTTTGTTAATTTTTTAGTCATTTTCAGAACTTTATGAATTATATGTAATATGTGATTTTTCTCAGGAAATGTAAAGAAAAATCATGCTGTTTAAAACAACACAACCAGAAAATAGCAGTGCCAAAATGTAAAATGAAGTATAGCTGATCCTAGCATATAGGTTGTTTGGCTACAATTGAATATTGATTAATAAGAGGAAATTACCTAAAGATAGAGCAAATATGAAAAGTAATCACATGAATAGTAATGGAAGCATAGATATCAACATGCAGATGCCTTGTGAGCTCCTTTCAGGTTCTCTGAAGTAATACACACTCCCTTCAAAAGACTTTCCACTGATCTCACAAGTCCAGGCAATGACTCTCAGCCTGGGTGGTCAAGAGCTTCAGTTGTTTGTTTTACAATATGCTAGAACATTGCCAGCTAACATTTTTAAACTTTTTCTTTCCCTTTTAGTCAAACCAGTTCCAAATGTTTAAATGTTAAATTGTGGGAAGAACTTCGAGTAGCCAGAAAAATTTTTTTCTTTTGTGAAACATAAACATTTTTTTAGAAAAAAAGAAGCAAGATTAATCTTTTCACTTTAGCAGGGAAAGCAAAGAATTACCCAACCCAAGGCATCTTGGTTTAAAAATCACATTAACTCTTAACATAATCAGGATATTTTGATTCTAGATAGGTGTAACTATAAAAGAGGCAAAGGTTATGAAGAAAAGCAGGCAGACTTTTTATCAAAGAGAAATGCTACTAACTGAAGAACCAATAAATCAGCTGTTTTGTTCATGTAATTTATCACAAATTTTATTCTTCCCTTTTTCTATGCTCCTTTCTCTACAGCTGTGTGCTGTATACATTCCAATAACTTCACTAGTTTCGAGAACTTTGATAGAACAATAGAGTGGAGAATCGACCAAGACAGATTATACACTAAATTCCTGAAAGTTCGGCTCATTCTCCTTTTTTTTCTCTTGTGTTTCTGCTTCCATGGAAAGAATGTGGCTAGACTATCGTGCTCATCACAGGGCAGATGATCCAACAAGAGAGAGTGTGATCCACCCAGACAAACCCAACCTAGTTTAGCTCACCTTTGGCTAACCTACACGCTCTTGAGATAAATAAATACTGATTATTGTTTTTTTTTCCCCCTGGAGACATCCTAGGTGTTTCCATGTGGTAGACAATGCATATATTATTTCAAGCTAGCTTCTCCATAATTAAAAGTTTGTTGGAAAGTAAGGTTGTTATTCATAGAGCCCTAGGAACAATAAGAAAAGTGATCCTAAGAGAGTATTAACTCGGGAGAATAAATAGAGATAATAGGAATAGAGGCAATAGATTGAGCTCTTCTGTAGGAGGATATCACTAATATATCTCAGGCCCAACTCCCTGACAACTTCTCAGAATCTTCCCTGAAGCACAGACTCTCAGCCAGCTCCACGGCTAATCTTACTAGCCAGTTTGTTCCAGGCATCTGCTCTCTCAAGCTTCTGAAGCTGTAATTAGAGGCAGGCTGGCACACCTGCTCTTCATTTTTGTTTGCTCTGGATAGCTGCAGATTGGTCCCAGTATGTGTACAACTGCTTTAACCCATGAATCAGCACATCTTATTTTTGAAACAGGGTTTCTCACTGGTTGTGAGCTTACCACTTAGATCGGAATGGTTGACCTGTATGTAAGCCCACAAGGATTCCACTGTCTCTATCTCACCAGAGATGTTATTAGAAGCTTATGCCATCACACTGAGATTATTATATGGGTGCTGGAAATTTAACTAAATTCTCATGCTTGTGAGGTAAATGGGTAATAACTAAGACATCTCTCCTAAGACCCTAAATGCATAAATTATGCTCTTGTCTAAATATATGAAAGAATTAATATCAGTAGTGACTAAACCTAGATATCAATGTTATGCTAAGGAGAATGTATATTATGTTGCCATCCATAGTAGTCAAAGCAGATGCTCCTAGGATTGCCACTATTTTAATAATAATAAATATTTTATTTGTGATTGCTGTGCTCTAAGTCCTTTTCTAATGATTTAATAGAATTATCAACTGTTATTCATTTGACTTATCTAGAAGGAAGAAAATAGCATTGTTGCGACATTCTAGAAAAAAATTGATGAATAAAGTCTACTGTGTTCATAATTTAATAACAAAGAAAGTGACAACAAAATGTGCATATCCTAAAAGAAAATTTATTTTAGACATATTTAAATAATTGCAACAAGAAACAAATTGAGCTGGCTAAGAGGAGGAAATGGGGTATGTATGAACCACATTAATCAATTAGGGAATAGTTAGAGTTCATAATTCACTACCACGATTACAAATGTTTATAAGGTAACAGAAAATATATTCTACAGTCTAAACTAGAGGAGGAATTAACATTTCAAAGCTTATGTATGTCTAGAGGGAAATTGCTCAAACAGATCCATACCACACTGCACAAGTTACTGATTGACATGCAGTGACATAAACATGTAGAGTGGTCCTGGGATGCTTCTCCACACAAGCATCAGACTCATCAATCACATCCTCTTCATGCCCTCCCCACAGTTCTGCATTCCACTCTTCCAGATGCTAGTCCAGGACTTCACACAGATGAAGCTCCTAAAGCACAGCATCAGGAATATATGTGTATTGTTTGCTCAACAATCTTTTTAAAGATTATATTAACTGTACATTTCCTTATTTTAATTCTCAAGATGTTTTTCATAAGTGATAGTTTTTATTATACATTTTAAAATGCATATTTTTGTGGTGACAAATTTGCCCCATCTCATATCCCAGTTCTGTTATTACAGTAACAGTCCCAGACAACAGAACTGATGGATCTCATTGTTTTCAGACACTCCAAGCATCACACATTTCCTATGACCTTTACATGAGAATTCAAAGTCTAACTGTACATTTTTTACATGTGAGATTATCTGAGGGTCTATAATATATGACCACTCCAGGACATAAAACTTTTCTCTCCACTTTTAATTTTTGTATCCATTTTATCACAACTGGTACTTAGCAAAAACAATCTATAGCATCTGAGAAGCTACAAAAAAAAAACCATAGACATTAGTGTAAGTTCACATTTTGTAAGCTGACTACTTCAAACCACAGATCTCAATTGGATGCATGTATCCCTATAATTTTACCAATCAACAAACATTTTTAAAGTACATTATATTTATGTCATGGAAACTCTACTTGATTGATGACCTGAATATTAATGTGCCATATTGTTTAGGCATTCTAAAATTGAAGAGACATTCCATTCGTAGTGTATTATTTGTCCTATGATTTTTGGATTCCAAAAAGTTTCTAAGAGTAAGCTTTCTATCTGAGGCCAGCAAGGCTTTTTAAAGAAAAAGATATCGATGTTAGCAGCATACGGTGTTGCTCAGTGCTCCTGTCTGAGAGGTCCTAACTTTTTACTTTAGAGATACTCAGTTCTACTACACTCCTCCAGACTTCGTCTTTAAAGTCCTCAGAGATGTATAGACTCAAAGTTAGATGTGCATCCAGGATGCCTCAAAGATGCCAGCAAAATAGCTTCCCTCTTTGTTTAACAAAAGTTATTAAAACTATTCTTCAGCTCAGATCGATCTAGAAGGTTTGAAAGTTATCTAAGTTGGTAATGTTCTTGCTGTGAGCACATAAGGACATGGATTTGATCTAAAATTAAATCACAAAATAAGTTGAGGATTGTTAGTCACACATGTAATCCCAGCACTGGGCATAAAGAGAGGTGGTTACCTTGAATTTGTTGTTCAGTCAGCTTAGCAGGTGAGATAATCTGACTAGGAAAGCATATATATTTACATATATCAACAAGATTGCCAGATGCTTGTGAGTAATGATATTTGAGGCTGACCTCTGGCTTCTGGGATAGGCATTCTCATCCACACTCAAATACATGTACATACTCTTACACACCTCTGGAGAAAGACATCATTTAGCTCTTTACTATTGATGAATAGCCACTACCTAGGGAAAAAACACACCTCACATTAAGCAATTATTAATATTATGTACCTTATTTCGTTTCAATACTAATGGCGACTGACCTTAAACAAACAAAATTCAGCAACTGTAATTTAAAAAGAATTCTGATTTCCTAAAAATCCTCTACCCCCAAATAAGGGGAATGAAAGGTGTTTGTGTTGCTTTTCATTCTTCCTGAAGAATTTCAGGTGACATGCTCTCCAAGGTTTCGGGAGACTTAAAGAAATGAACTTGACCTGGAAATGTCTTTCTCAATCGTGTACACTCCCACAGCACTGACTTGGCTTACAATAAGAACTTCATGGCATAATTACTGTACTGGCTAGCTTTGTGTCAACTTGACACAGCTGGAGTTATCACAGAGAAAGGAGCTTTAGTTGGGGAAATTCCCCCATGAAGTCCAGCTGTGGGGCATTTCCTCAATTAGTGATCAAGGGGGAGAGGCCCCTTGTGGGTGGGACCATCTCTGGACTGATAGTCTTGGATTCTATAAGAGAGCAGGCTGAGCAAGCCAGAGGAAGCAAGCCAGTAAGGAACATCCCTCCATGGCCTCTGCATCAGCACCTGCTTCCTGACCTGCTTGAGTTTCAGTCCTGAATCCTTTGGTGATCAACAGCAGTATGGAAATGTAAGCCAAATAAACCCTTTCCTCCCCAACTTGCTTCTTGGTCATGATGTTNGTGCGGGAATAGAAACCCTGACTAAGACAAATTGGTACCAGCAGAGTGGGTTATTCCTGTGACAACCTGACCATGTTTTGGGGAGGACTGTGGAAGGACTTTGGAACTTTGGGCCAGAAGATCCATTCGGTGTTAAGAGCTCTTTGGGATGTTGAGGAGCTTGGAAGATAATGTTGAGAACAGTGCAGAAGATGAAAGCCTGGCTTGTGTAGTTTCAGAGGGAAAATTAAAGACTCTTTTCAGGGCGATTGCTATTTTGGATTGTGAAGATTCTGTGGTTCTGGTTAGCTGGGGCTGAAGAATCAGCTGTGATTAACAAGATACCAGAACCACTAAAGTGTAAACTTTTCCATACTGGGACTATTGATGCTGGTTAGCTGGAGCTAAGGAATTAGTGGTGATTAAGAAGAGACCAGCATCGTTGAGGTGACATCTTCTGAGAAGTGTTTTCTGAGAGCACAGAGGCTGTGAGCCAAGGTTGTACCTTGTGCTGTGGCTGGACTTGGTAATGTGTAAGAGTTACTCAGGTGGTACTGGTTTTGACAGCATGAAGGGGTCATGCAGAGCAGCTGAGGCTATGGAAGCACTGTGGGAGGCCATGGAAGGCCATTGGTGAAGGTGCAGTCTCAATTGCAATTGAAGGCCCAGGACTGAAGGGGTCATGCAAAGGAGTTGAGGCTTGGCACTATGAAGAGAGCCTATGAGAGGCTAGTGTTGTAGCCTAGTTACAGTGGAAGACAGCAGCATTTTGGAGATACCAGTATCATGAGATGACCACCAAGAACAGCAGCAGCAGTGAAGTACAGGCTGCTGGAGCTGGAGCTGAGAAGACAAGGTGTGTGCTACAAAGGGCATGATTGGAGAAGTGACCCAAGCCCTTGGAGGAGCCCAGAAGATGGTGAGTTGGATCCCAGATATTGGACAGTTGGAGTTTGATTTTGCTTTTCATTGTGACTGTGCCCTGATGCTTTTCCTTCTTGAAGGAAGTATTTTAGTGGAACCCACAGTTAAGAGACTTTTAATTGTAAAGACTGCATTTTAAGAGAAATTGAAATTTTAAGAATTTGTAAAGACTGTGGGACTTTTAAAGTTGTTTAGATATTGGGGATGAATAAGAAACTAAGGGTTGAGGCTTACTAGTGATGTGTTTGTGTGTCAAGTTGACAAGGTCTCAATTGTACTGGCTAGCTTTGTGTCAACTTGACACAGCTGGAGTTATCACAGAGAAAGGAGCTTTAGTTGGGGAAATGCCCCCATGAGATCCAGCTGTGGGGCATTTTCTCAGTGATCAAGGGGGAGAGCCCCCTTGTGGGTGGGACCATCTCTGGGCTGGTAGTCTTGGNTTCTATAAGANAGCAGGCTGAGCAAGCCAGGGGANGCAAGCCAGTAANGAACATCCCTCCATGGCCTCTGNATCAGCNCCTGCTTNCTGACCTGCTTGAGTTNCAGTCCTGAATCCTTTGGTGATCAACAGCAGTATGGAAATGTAAGCCAAATAAACCCTTTCCTCCCCAACTTGCTTCTTGGTCATGATGTTTGTGCAGGAATAGAAACCCTGACTAACACAGTCACCAACCATTACAAATTTTGAATGTTTACAAGCATTATACTTAGATTTTGGATCAGAAAATATAAAGTTAATTTTTTTCTCTATAAGTACTATTATTTACAGCTAAACACATTTATTGTATTGAATAAAATCTACCCTCATTCATCATCAAGGTATGAAAAATGGCTGTTTAATTCATGCTCAAAGTACCCCTGTGGCATTGTTCATTCCAAAAGATGTGAGTTACATGATATGTTGTTATGCAGTGTGACAAAGAAAGGCTCAGAGAGCTGGTCTCTCAACTTTTCCTTCATCTATGTGATTTCATTCCCACTTGTACACAGACAGCATTCACCCTGAAGTAGTCATGACATGATTAATCCTTAGGTACCAGTATCTTTGCAAATTTGGTAGTAAATCATAGCAATATGATGTGAACAGGTAGATATTGCTAGACTTTTCATCATTTATTTCAAAAGACTTCAAATTTCACTACTAAAATGCTACCTTTAACCCCATGTCTCCTGAGACTCATTTAGTTTCATAAATACATTTTGATTTTGTGTGTTTGAATAATCTCGTTTGATAATAAGCATGAACCTTCCAAGGCATTGCTTGATACTTGCTTCAAAGCATTCATTTGTGTGATTCTGAAAAACATTTCAGCCCTATTCTATGGTATCACCATATTTTCTAGGAGAATTATGTATTTTTTCACTTTGCTCTTCTGGACAACATTGGGTTTTGATTATTTTAGTAATGTATCATTCAAATTTGCAGATTAAATAAAAAGAGCTCACTCACTGGGTTCTATATGAATAGCTTCCTGTAAAATTCTCATGGCCAATTATTTTCACTGTACCAGTAGATCATACATTTCAAAGGACATAAAGTGTGTCTTCTTAAGGTATATATCCAGTCTATAAATTTCAAGGATATATTCTGCAACCAGCATTTAAAATGTTCAATTTGTCTTCTCTCATCTACTTTTCATCCTAAATTATGAGTGTATTTGATAGACCAAATTATTGTTACACTTATAACATGTGTCTAAATTAGATGCATTTTGGAGAGTGAACTGTATCTGACATGGATTTTGGAACTTCCTGAGGGTCCCTATGTCAACCTCTACAAATAAGACATAGGACTTCAACTATAATAAAGAGGAAAAGATTTACAAAGGATAGGGTCAAAAGAGGAAAGCAATTAAAAAATAAAACAAAACATCAAAATATTGAATATTGAGAATTATCAATAGTTTCAATATAAATTAATTTTTCATAGCATGTATTTTAACTGTAGAATTTCTGCAATAAGAACACAGAAGATATACAGAAATGAAATAGTTAAGAGACAGTGTCTTAAGATGGAGTACAGCTTGTGCACAGGATCTATACTTTTGTCACATCCACCATGAGTTGTTATGGGTACACTATTAATTAATTTCTATGAGCCTGGAAAGGTAAATTCTGCATTCATATAAAATGATATATAGTAAAAACATTGAACTAGGAACATGATAATTAGGAGATGCACAGTCAACATATTCATGTGATAATCGCTACCTGGAAATGGGGTTAGGAAGTATCTCTAGTTGCAACCAACACTAATGAAAACTTTACCAGAAGGAGGCTAGGCATGATGCTTAATCCTGAAATTTTCAATTGAAAAGATTTAGAAACAGCATGGAAATAAACTGTGTCCAAATACCTAATGAGTGATTTTCTACACTAGGTGTATTGAGGGGCCACATCAATTTGAGTGGCACAATTCTATGATCTAGAGATTTGGTGTAAATAATAAAAAGAAAAAAAATTGAGTGCAACAATTCGTCTGCTCATCATGATGTTCTCTATGCCTTGCAATTATGTGCTGAAATAATCCCTTCTTTCCTGAAGTTGATACTTGTCAGATATTTTTGTCATAGCAGCAGACAAATAGTTGATGTATTAAATATAAATATTACTTCTGAAAGTTGTTTTATCTCTGGCCTCAAGATTATAATTGACAAAGATAGTAAACGATATTATCTACTTTCCAAGCCAGTGCTGATTTTGCTGCAAGGGATTTTTGGAGACAGATTATCAAAGTTGAGCAAAACATTTTGATCTTTAACTGGATGAAACATTCCCAAAGAATACTTCTTTCAAGGCATCTAACATCTGATAGAGTAAAATCAGTAAACAAAAATAATTTGATGTCTATACACAAGACAGAAACTAAAGAATTCATCAAATGATATTTTTAAGAAAGTAAGATCAAGAATCTTTTTTTTTTCATAAAGTTTCTCTTTTAAAAAAGTCATTTCCCATTATGAGACATCTTTAAAAGTCATTTGAGGGGAAATTTCACTCTCCGGGTAGATTGCAGCCATGAAATTACCCACAGGCAGCAATTATTCCTCTGTCTTATTTACTTCATTTCCACTTAACTGGTTATAATGTGGTAATTAATTTCCAGTTTTCCAATGAGGCTTATTTAAGGATTTGCTTTTTTAATCATTATTTACATAGATAGCTCAATGGTAGTTAAGATGAAATGTGGTTTTAAAAACTAAGCTACAGTAGACTACATTTATGAACACTTTAATGTGCACATTAAAAATCATTTTCTTCTAAGTAAGGGGTCTAGAACTCGGTGAGGAATATAGTATGACTTTATTGATTATAGTGTTGTTTATTATTATTATTATTATTCTTTCTGTAGTGGGTGGGAAGGGCAGTTGTGAAACCCAGTCATTATATATGTAATGGCTAGAAAGGCTCTACCACTCTTGTTAGTTTTTCACTTTTGAAAACCAGATCTATTAAAAGTTTAGACTTCAAGTTGCTAGCCATGAAAATAAAGCTTGCATGAAGCAAAGAAGAAAAAATAAAAGAAAAACCAGAAAAACAACAACCTCAGCTCTCATAGCTGGTCTATGCAAAGTCTCCGCTCAGTTTGTCCAACAGTGGACAAACATCTAAAATGCCACTGCTTGAACTGTGAACTCTTCCAGGAAGAACTACTGCATGCATTGCTTCACACAGAGATTGCATGCTGGCTTTCGTTAAAGCAAATGCCAAGTAGAATAAGGGATCTGCTTCATTTAGAGAAGTAGTTACTTATGTACAGAAACCCTAGTACTCAGGTACATAGATATAATCTTGTCTTTTTATAAATTGTCACCATATAGGTTATATCTAATGACAGCCATGAGCAAGAGACAGGTACTACCATTCTGAGAAATATATGTCTTAGTTCACATAAGAATACTAATATGGCCTAAGCACAGATATGATATATTTGAAATAAATTAATTTAAAAAGGGAAACAGAGGGTTCTTTTCTCAATTACAGCAGATGTGGCTAAAAACAAAGGTGATAAATATTTAATTAGGGAATTGAGTCACTTAATATAATGTAAGGGGAGAATGAGATTTACTCTCCTTGAAATGTGGATGATTTTATCCAAGGTTTCAATTTAGTAGAGCTAAGATGAAAGGATGGACTATCCAGAGACTACCCCATCCGAGGATCCATCAAATCATCAGCCACCAAACCCAGATACTAATGCACATGCCAACAAGATTCTGCTGAAGGGACCCTGATATAGCAGCCTCTTGTGAGGCTTTGCCAGTGCCTGGCAAACACAAAAGTGGATGCTCACAGTCAGCTATTGGATAGAACACAGGGCCCCCAGTGGAGAACTAGAGAAAGTACCCAAGGACCTGAAGGGGGCTGCAACCCTGTAGGTGGAACAACAATATGAACTAACCAGTAGCCCCTGAGCTTGAGTCTCCAGCTGCATATGTAGCAGAAGATGGCCTAATCGGCCATCATTGGGAATAGAGGCCCCTTGGTCTTGCAAACTTTATATGACCCAGCTCAAGGGAAGGCCTGGGCCAAGTAGTGGGAGTGGGTGGGTAGGGGAGCAGGGGCAGGGGGTATAGGGAACTTTCGTGGTTAGCATTTGGAATGTAAATAGTGAAAATAATAATAATAATAAAAATAAATTTAAAAAAAAGAAAAAAAATAATTCCAATAAACTTAAACTTCAACAGGTTGTCATGATGATTTATAATTATTGCTGCACTTCGTATTACATAAACTTGTTCTACACAAATAAATGGTAACAACTTTCCAGTAGAAAACAAGGCAAACAACACACACACACACATTAATACACAGACATTAAAAAGTACATATAGTTTTACTTAAACTTTAAAGAAGGAAAGAACACTCACAAAAGAAAAGTTTATTGTATTATGCATATAATACCCACAGCTCTAGGGTAAAAATTATAAACACAAAGTGTGTGAAAACAGCATCTAGGATAACCTAAAAAGGTTTATAGGGTTTATGAGAGGCAATATAAATATGGCTCCAATTATATTGGACTGTAGATATCATAGGATATTGAAAAGCAGTAATATATTTGTCACTATGAAATAACCAGTTTATAGCAGTAAGTCTCTTGATTGAAAAACCTTGTGGGCTTGTTTCCAAACTCTGACCAAGGAATTATTCATATCCTGATCTTGAAGAGTCACACACCCCATTTTATTCAATAATGCTATGTCTGAACCAGGAAAGTATGAAATATTCCTCTAGGACTGATAATTCACTTAGCAGTATACAAAAATTTTCAGTTCCTTGAGTTTTTTAATTTAAGAAAAAAGAAAAAAAACAAAATAAAACAACAGCAGAAATTTATAATTTGACTCAATAAGTGCCTTCAGTGGCCTATTTATTAAGAACTCATCTCTTGGGACTTTTTGGACTACATTTCAAACATAATGCAATGTACAGATATTCTAAGTCAATGGTAATTAACTGTATAACGCTTAGCATTGTTTCAGGCCCAGTAGAAATTATGAACCATATGAAAACTACATTCACCTCTTAAAGTTCCTGTTTAAGACATTTTTATTAAATACCTCAAAGTGTTTTAAATTAATGTCTATCTATAAATTGTATGAAATTTAATACTCAGTGGAGTTACAGTAAAGAACTAAAATACCTGTGTTCATGACACCAGAGAATTTTATAAATGGTGAGAACTCCACAAATCCATACCAAGCACCTCCACCTCATCTGCCTACTACAGAATTCCTGTCTGCTCTTCACAAAACCCAGCTCTTGAAAAATGATCATGAAGTTAGTTCTTGGCATGGAAACTATTTGTTTTATTAACACCATCAAAACAGCTGAAAACAGCCTTGACCATTCTTTTCTAGTGAATGAAAATAATTAGACATATTATTTTTTTATAGTTCTTTCTTTCCTTTCTTTTATTGGGTATTTTCTTTATTTACATTTTGTCTTAGTCAGGGTTTCTATTCCTGCATAAACAACGTGACCAAGAAGCAAGTTGGGGAGGAAAGGGTTTATTCAGCTTACATTTCCATACTGCTGTTGATCACCAAAGGATGCAGGACTGGAACTCAAGCAAGTCAGAAAGCAGGAGCTGATGAAGAGGCCATGGAGGGATGTTCTTTACTGGCTTGCCTCCCCTGGCTTGCTCAGCCTGCTATCTTATAGAACCCAAGACTTCCAACCCAGAGATGGTCCCACCCACAAGGGGCCCTCCCCCCTTGGTCACTAATTGAGAAAATGCCCTGCAGCTGGATCTCATGGGGACATTTCCCCAACTGAAGCTCCTTTCTCTGTGATAACTCGAGCTGTGTCAAGTTGACACAAAGCTAGCCTGTTTCTCCTCTGGAAACCCCTTCTCTATACCTCTCCCCCTGCTTCAATGCTCTCCCACCCACCCACTCATTCCCACCTCCCCACCCTGGCATTCCCTTACACTGAGGCATCGAGCCTTCACAGGACGAAGGACCTCTTCTTCCTTTGTTGTCTGACAAGGCCATTCTCTGCTACATTTGCAGCTGAAGCCATAGGTCCCTCCATGTGTACTCTTTAGTTGGTCATTTAGTCCCTGGGAGCTCTGGGTGATTTGGTTGATTGCTATTGCTGTTCTTCCTATGGGGTTGAAAACCCCTTCAGCTCCTTCAGTCTTTTCTCTGTCTCCTCCATTGGGAACCCAGTGCTCAGTCCAGTGGTTGGCCGCTAGCATCCTAGCATCTGCCTCTGTTTTTGTCAGGCTCTGGCAAATCCTCTCAGGTTCCTGTTAGCAAGCACTACTTGGCATTCACAATAGTGTCTGAGTTTATTGAGTGAATATAGGATGGATCCCCAGGGCGGTCTCTGGATGGCCTTCCTTCCGTCTCTGCTCTACAGTTTGTCTCTGTATTTCCTCCTGTGAGTATTTTGTCCCCTCTTATAAGAAGTCCTGGTATTTCAAAATCTACTTCCCAGTCTATCCACGCAGCCTCACTAAAACAGTCGTCTGCAATTTTGCTTCATGTATGGGAACGTTCTCGTCTCAAAAAATACAGAACATCCTGGTTTTATTCATTTCACTCATCTCATGACGGCCAACAGGGTTCAGTACAGAATTATTTTGTTCTGATTTGAATGGGCATCATGTACATTGTATAAAATTTTATCAGAATATGAGCGCCTTTCCTGAGGCATCCATCAGGTAAGTTTTGGTAGGAAGCTCAAGAAAGTGCTTTGTTCTTTCTTTTTTCTTACTTCTGTATGGACTGGTAAGACTTTTACATATTTCTATCATAAAGAAAAGCTTATGTCCATAATACAATGTTCAGGTAAGGTAGCCATCTTGTTCCAGCGTCCTGTTACAATTGCCTCCTTGTTTTCCAACCTTCAATGATCCCTTATTAAAAGATACCCTTAAACTTTTTTTTTAAAGAAAAGTTAAAATTAATATGTACCAATGAATAAAACTATAGAAGATTGTTAGGAATGTTGAGGTTGGGAAAGTATTGGAAATCAACTAATTGTATCTAGGTTGGTGTACTGATGTTTTATAAACTCTCTTAAGATCCTGCAGGAGAAAGGTCCCTGACATCTACTGTATTCTCTGTGTTCCTATAAAGCATAAAGTTCACAGACCTTCATGCCATGTATTCTTAATAAATATTTCTGACAATTGATTAAATACATAATATATAACCTTGCTGGACCAGATCCATAACTGCCAACTGCTGAGTGCAAATCACTTCTTGTACTAAATGTCCATCTTTTAAATCATCAATACTAATACTGGATACTGCTGATGGAACAAGGTCTAGAGTATTCTCATAATTTACCAGATCATGGTGAACATGTATCTATAATAGTAATGCTTCTTTAATGCAGTAGACTCTTTGTTAATATGATATATACCTGTTATTAAATTTTAAATGATTCCTGAGAGAAAGGGATTTAGTACTAGTTAAAAGACATTTTACTATATCTGACTTGACATTTCAACAGGTATTTCTGAGAAAGTTTTGTGTAATATATTAAAAATTGTCTTGTTTTATTCTGATCTATAAAAAGAAACTTCATAGAAGACTATGCATGACTATACTTGGATCAGCCTTTATATATCAAAGTAAATAATAAAATAAAGGTGTAAATAAAGAAGTTATTAAGGGTTTTGAGGAAAGTGTTTAAAAAGAACAAAATGAAAATATGAAACATTTTTTTAAAAATTATCATAAATTAAAATTAGGTAATACATGTATTCTTTATATGTGTAACAATTCCTGCATGAAATGACAAAAGCTTTAAGAAACACAAAATTTTTCAAGACCAAAGCCATGAGCATAACCCTTTAAAATTTCTAAATATGGAAAAAACTAAGGCCCATGCAACAAAGAACATACAGTAGTCAATGGCCACATGCTGTTACATTATCTTCAGTTTCATATATCAAGGAACAAGGGCACAAGATATTGAGCACAGAACTTGCATAATAGCAAGGCTTGCAACTGTAAAGTCAGCTTCGAATAACATATATATATATATATATATATATATATATATATATATATATATATAATAGTCCTTTTGTTATGGAGGGAACCAAGGTTGCATTTTTGGTTTTTAGACTCTTATTAATCAAAGAATCTATGAATGGTCCTGGAAGGAATATTGGGAATAATAAGTTACTAAATTTGAAAAGAAAAAGTCATGGAATGCAATCATTAGTACTTGGCAGCTTCTAGGAAAAGGAAAGTGGAAAAATGGAAGAAAGAAGGGCCTGATTTTTGAGTTTGGATCCAAGAAAGTCAACATACTCCATAACAGAAGTTTGCAAGTAGCTGCATAGAGGGAAACAGAGAAAAATTAGAGAGTTCAGCACATCAATGTTGCATGATGCAACATTAGTACATTTTCTCATTAAGAGGATAAGTATTACTTTCATTTCCTTAGCATGTCTGTGGTGAATCTATATGGTAGTGTCCTGGAGAGAAGACTATTAGAACCACCTTCAGGGACATAAAATAGATCATAATATTCTACTCTTGAGGTAGATAAGAATGTCCTCTCACTAGCTAGGGCCGCAGAGTGATCCTATTCTTTCAACCAGAAGGATTGAAATTCAAACTAATCTTGCCTAGTTAGTTATAACAAAGTTAGACCCTCTTCCTCTTTTCACAAGGTGTTTTAAATCCCAAGGAATAGTAAAACTTAATTTTAGCTTTACTCAGAAGATCAGAAGTGGGGTCCAAAGTAAAGCAGAGGAATGCTGCCAACCTCATTGCCTTCTAGGCTGCTAAATCCTATACTACATACTCATTAAGAGTTGAGACCCTAAAGTTATTTATTAGATTGGCTACAATAAGGTCAGAGAAAAGTGTATGCTCTCTACTCTTGTTGCCTTTCAGGCCTTAGAGGGTAATCGAGAAGATCTTATAAGAGGAAGTAAGATAACACCATGATCATCAATATGTAAGTCAACTATAAACCAGAGAAGATGAACTTAAATACTGATGTACCTTTTATATCAGCACATAAACCTGAAAAGGGAGTGAGAAGGAAAGATCAGTTGCCAACAGTGATATTTTTTAGAGTTGGGCTTAGAAGGGATTTAGGTGCCCATACAATATTGTATAGCTTGGTAACTTTTAAACATATATTATGGACTAAATTCAGTAAAGGTTGTATGAAATATGTGCTCTGTGAATTTTTTGTTTGAGTCTGTCTAAAGTTTCATTCAAAGACAAAAAAAGTTTCCTTTGTGAACAGGTCATTGCAGATCTTCTCTTGTGGTCAGAACTGTAGACTATGTCATCTTGTGTCTTCAGTGCACCCTTAACCTATACAATTTGGAATAAAATTTTGTAATTGGAACCACAAAATTTACTTACATATAGTTTTCTCAGTTATTAGTCCTAGGAATGGGACAATATCTATGAAGAATGGTCTTTAACATCCACCTAATCTGTTATAATATAAATACTAATTACATGAGATTATATTTAAAATTTAAGTAAGTGCACAACATAATTCAGTTTTACACTATTAAAAAATTAAATGGCTTGAAATATATCTCCAGATTTAACTTCAAAAGAAATCTTTCTAGATTTTCTGATGATTAGAGCAGGAAGTTTTTTAAATGACTAGAGAATTTTAAACTCTAAAAATTCACTAAATATCTACTTAGAACAGGGCACAGGGAAACAGTCACATTGCTAGGTAATTCTGTAAAATGGTTTTGGCCTTTAATGTTATTTGGGTGTAGAAATCACCACTTTTAGGGATGGAGAAAATGAGAAATATTCTGCATATACAAATGGTTAATTTTTTTCTTGACAAAATACCAATGAAACCTCCTATTCACTATTTTAAAGTAGTTTCACTATACTGGTGGATTCTACATATTTCCCCAGAATGATATATCCTACAACACATATTACACATATTACAAGGGAGATAGAAGAATTCATTTCAAGGGAGATGTGGGAGGGGAGGGAAGTTGAAATAGGGATGATCGATGATGATTATTGATACTGTTACCTTTGGAGAAGCTATCATCTTCTAACTCGACATGTTTTTTAAAAATTATTATAATTATCTATCTAGGGAAAGGATTGAAAAATTTTAATTATCCTCAAAATTAGACAATACAGACCAGAAAAAGACAATAATTTTGTTCATCATCAAGACTGCTTACCACATAGGAAGCCACACTTCTCAGGTGTCTAAGAGTCTAACCTTCTGTGAAGAGGAGTCCTCCAGCTATACTCTGTGCTCTGAGCAGAGAGAAGTTTGGATTGAGTCATATGTCATTGACTTTCATATTTTGTCATCCACAGTTTTCTTGGTGAAGTACATGGAAGTCCCACCCACTGCATGAGCTGACTCTTGACACCAGTCAGGAAATAAGTGTTTTCTGAAGTTTAATAAACTCAAAGTAAAAGTTTTCAAAGAAAAGGTGTAAGTTGAAAAACTGCATATTTTTACACTGAATTTCAGTGTTTCAGTGTTCGGCATTTGGGAAAGATTTCATGGATATTCTTAGACGTTCAGCCAAGGTTTAAAAGTGAATTTGAACATATGAATAATAATTTTCAAAAAATCAAATACTTGAAGAACACCTGTTGTCCTATATGATGCTTTTAGTTGCATCATAGCTGAAAAATAAAACATTCACTCTCTCTTGTTGCCTTGCTAAAATGACAGGCAAGGAAATACATTACATGTTGCCCAGCTTCTACTAAGCCAGTGATAAACATCTCTTCACCTTGCTTCAGCCAGCTGAGTGTTTCCTGCAATCTGTTTTATTTATCTTGTAAAATCGACAAATGAGAACTCTAATTAGTTTGTGCATTAATTACTTTTCCATCTGTGATCCTTTTCAAAGGAACAGGTATAGGAAAGCAGCTAATTAGACATAGGATGGCCCGCTGCCTCCTTCTGCATGATTTTCTCTCTGATCCACGTGCTCCTTGTTGCTGGAAATGGGTGTGAGAAGCACACCTTGAATGTAATGTTATTCAATCCTTGTGGAGTGGACACACACTCTGATTCTCAGTCTCTGTTTAATGTGAAACAAGTGCTTAGCTATAGGTACAAATATAAACAAGTAGCTGTAAACATGAGTATAGTTTAATGCATCTTAAACCATATAATCTTCCCTATTTAAAAGTTATTATTTCATCTATTTTCAATGAAAGGAAACAAATGAGCAAGACATTGAATCAATAAAATAAAACTTGCATTAAATATGAACACCGAAATAAAAAGAAATGTAATTTCTGATAAAAGTTCTCAACACTCAAGGTGTTTCCAAGTAATAGATACTTAAATATCATATTATTTTTAGGATTATTTCTGATTTTCCTAATGAGTTGACAGATGAGTAGATACACAGGTACACACACACACACACACACACACACACACACACACACATATACACATACAGACAAATAAATCATTGTTCATACTTCACCAGGAGATAGTGTATATTTGGACAAAAGGCCTAAACATAAAAATGGGAAAGTAATAACTATTGATCAATTTTTTTCTCTAACAAAATAGATCAAAAGGGCACTCAATTAAGAGAAGGAGGTATAAATTATAAAGGGGATATTCTAGACTGTTTGCTTTATCTAAATGTGCTTAGAATTTGGAGCTACCAAAAGGCAAGGTGAATGATCTATCGGTCCCACACTAGAGATGTCATAAGGCAGGGAGGATGGAGCAACATTGGAAAGAACAACAGACACTGAAGTATTTATTCTGGTGTCATACATCTTTACCAATCAGAAGATCCTCAGGAAAAGTGGCTCTTTCTAGTTAGCTGGCAGTTAATTCTCTCTCCATATGTTTTACCATCTAGATTTCTATAACAGAAGGACTTAGTTATTCTGCTTAACTCAAGCCAATTTTCATTATTACTAAAATGCCAGATTTTGTTTGATATTATAAATGCAAGTAGACACAGGTATATATGTATATATTAGAGAGTCAAGTAGATCCACTAAAATTTCATAGATAATTTATTATATATGTTATATATTCTAAAAATAGTATATACATTTAATTTATAATATAGGAAATTAGACAATATACAAGTTTTTGCCCTTACTCTTTATTTTAACAATTAGAATTCACTTTTCTGTGACACCACATGAATGGAGCTTCTTTTGTTTCTTTTGAGCTAGGGTCTCACTACATGACTCAGCTGATCTGGACCTTGCTATTTAAATAGAACTGTCTGGCCACTAATTCACAGAGACATGCCTGTTCTTCCTCTACTGTGCTGAGATATACCATACCACACCCACAGAATGGCTATTCTTAATGAAGTGTAGTACTGAAGATTCAGTTAACCAGTTTTCCATATCGTAAATCTTTAAGCATTTTGGCAGGGATTTTTCTTTTAAATCTTTAGATTTAAATCTCTTATTATCTCCTTTATTGGTGTTAAGTTATTGCTAGGAATTGCTCATCTGGCCATCACTCTACCAAGGAACTGTGTGTTCTACTCTTTTGTAGATATTTTAGAATTCCAGGTTTTAAGGTAAAGATTGTATAGGACATAAAGCAATCCCAGGAAGTTTAGTAAGGTAGAGCAGGTAGAGACCTGGAGACTAGGTGGGCACACACCTGAGGATCAGGTGACTACTAACTCCATGCCAAATTCCTGACTTAAAACATGTGCCATACTTGTCACATAAAATATACATGACATACAGTCACACAGGTCCAAAACAGAGTTCTCCATCCTAATGAGGAACCTGGAGACCTGAAGGGCTTAGCCAATAAGCTTCTCCTCCCAGAGATTTCTCCCTGAAAAATGTATTTAATTTCAGGCCCACCATGAAAAGTGTGGTATGATTTTACTCACCCATTCTCTGCCATGCTAATAAACCATGGCTGACTCTTTTCATCAAGATCCACTGTGAGGAGCCATGAAGAAGGCCTTTACCTACAGAGGCACAGCCTAATCTTCCATTGAAAGCCTCTCTGTACTCCCAGACACAACCTGCACCAAACCAGCCTCCACCAAAATAAGAACAATTATCCCATGAGAGAAGCCTGAGTTCCATCCTCCCCAACCCCCCCACCCCCACCCCACCCTAGCTAAATTCTGTCCCCAGCCTGCTTGCCTCTGACTCTGTTCTCTGCTCTTCTGTGGCTCACAGCACTGACTAGAAGTCTAAGAGTCTGAGAATCCCACAGATCCAGGCTTTGTCACAGGCACCCAAATGAGCTCTGGCTTTCTCACACCTACAACTGTGCTTTCCCACCCCTGAAACATTGCTTCTGCACTTCTCTACAGCCAGGCGCACACCACAGTGAGGGTATGGGATATGTGCAGTCAAACTCCCCGAGTTCTGCCTCCCCCATGGTCCAACAACCCTACAAACTTGCCAAATGTAGGCTTAGATTTTTCAAAGCCTACTTTAGTTAGGTCTCTGCAGCACAACAACCTCTTTTCTAGTCCACCATACAAAGGGAAGGGAGAAAGATAATTAATCTGACAAAGAAAGTCATGGACCTATTTAGAAGTGGTTCTTTGGGGCAAGTCTAATATTTGTTATCAGGGTATCAGCAGTCCATTCTAATTGCAAACATCAAACATGAATCAGTAGCAGCAACTTGATCCAGCAGAAAGCAGGAGGACCTGCTGAATTGGGACAAGTAAAGGGAAGCAGCAAGAAGCAGTTAGATTACCAGAGAAGTTTTTTTTTTTATTTTTTAAATATTTTATTTGCATATTTCTCTCCAGGAAGTCAGTACAAAGTCCAGCAAAAACCAGCAAAGGACTGCAAGTCGTAGCAATGCAAAAGCATCCTCTCATTCTTGGTGAGGTTCTGCTTATACTCTTTCTACACATTATGTACTCTCTCAAGTGGCTGCTCTAACAAAACATCGCATGCCCTTTCACATGTCTGCTTCAGAAAATCATCCTTTCAAGTATCTGTGTCAGCAAAACACCACCTGTCCTCTCACAAGATAACTTCCACAAAAACATCACATGACACAACTGAGTTTCCAAAGACACCAGAAATTTCCACTTCATATCCCCCTTCTGTTTAAAAAAATACAACACACACACACAGAGACACACACACACACACACACACACACCACAAAAACTTCTTATCTAATATTAACAATCTACACATAATAGAAATAATTATGAAACACATAAAACTAGAATATTGCATAGCAACTTTAAATAAGCTGCTATGTTCAATGTGCCAAACAATAGTCATAAAAACAAATTTAACTTCTATCATTACCCAATAGCTAAGAAAAAAAATCTCTTATATTTCTATCATTAAACACCAGTCAAGAAAAACAACCTTAAATTTCTAATAATATACATTAATCCATGGCAAAGTAAAATATTCAAGACTAGTGAATTTATTTTATTATGTCTTTATTGATTGTTATACTACTCAGCTTTTTCCTTTTTCCCTCATCATTAGGTAAGAGAGAGAGAGAGATAACATAAAAAGAAAAAGAGGAGAGAAATCCCTGATTTAAGCTTTATTTTGTTTACTCCATGGTCATAACCAATAACAAACTGCCACCGTAGATGATAACAACCATAATACATCAAACACCCAAAACCATCCACCCCAACTTAAGGAACTTGTACAATAGTCTCCTTACCATTGCTTCCTGATGAACTGGAGTAAAGAATTCCTGTTTGGGGCCCAAGGAAAAAAAAAAGGTTAGTTTAAGAAAGTTAGCTGTAGAATTTGTTGTCAGTCTCTGTTTTGTCTGTCTAGTCTCTGTGTTAGCAAGTCTCTGTGTTGTCCACTCTCTGTGCTGTCCAGTCTTTGTGTTGTTCAGTCTCTTTGTTATGGGTCACTTGGGATTGGCCTTTTTACTTTGATTTGCATGCATATTTTTGAGAAATCAGTAACTTATACAGTTTGTGAGAGTGAATCACCTGGGCTGTATGTTTTGTGAAGACATTTGTTTTTCAGCTAATAAGAGGTTTTCCCTGGTCAGATCTAATCTTTATAAGTTTTGTTGGTAACCATGATTTTTTTCATTCCCTGTAGATAAATAAGCAGAGCCATATCCCCATCTTAAAACTATTGCAAATTTCCATTCTCATGTCAACACATCATTATAATATATTGGTTTCCCTAGTTTCTCCATTTTTACAATAACCCAGTGTCTCTCAGCTGCTGCTGTTTCTTTTTCAACAATATTAAGAACATTTAGAGTTAACAGATCATTATTTAGTCTCTTCCTGGGAATTTTATTCTTCCTTTTTGTTTAATAAACATCTTTTTTAATTACATTTGTCTTTCTCTATAACTGTTTGTCCTGTGAGATTGTCCTCCGGCATACTAGTAATATATTTTCTATTTTAATATGCTAAGAATTGCTTTATCTTTGGATACATATGCAAGAGCATTTTCAGTCTTAATTTGTGCATATTTCCCAATAATTGATATATTTATAATAAGTGTATTATAATACAATCAGCATTTTTTTTAGAACTTAAAACAGTTGCCCATTGAAACTATGGGTACACATCAATGGTATGGTGTAAATATCTTTCTTTTTCAAATTCTGCAAAATGAAAATCATTCATTTGCCAGAAGACATTACTTTTAATACCTCTAGGATTTGATGATATAAAAAACACATAGGACATTTTTTAAAAAAAATATTTCTTTGGCTTGTTGCCAAGTGATAGAATTTGTTTTCTTTAAACCTTTCTCATTAGTATGATATTTTTCATGAAATTTTGAGGCTCCTGATACATTTTCTATTAGTAATTGGTCAATTTTATCATTTCCTTGGCCTAATGGACATGGAGAGCCTGTTTGAGATCAAAAATGAGCAATATATAATGGATAGTTTCTACTTTTGATGGCCTGTTGCAATTGTATAGATATCAAATTTAATTCTTAATTATCAGGTACAAATTCAGCACTGTTTATGTGCAAAGCAACTCTTCCTGCATATAAAGAATCAGTAGTTATTTTAAGAGATTAGGGATAATCTAATAATACCATAAGTATTGCATAAAATTCTGAATTTTAAAAACTCAGCATATGGGCTTTTGATCACCTTATTTATTTCATGTGACTTATTGACCACCAACATCTTGTTTACGTCAATACAGAATGCTGGTGCCTCTGGAATTGGAATTCTCTTTATATTATGTGGAAGAATCCAATTAGTTATTTTTATAAATTGTGTAAGTTTGCTCTTTGGATATTTGATATTATTTTTTTCCAAGTAATTACTACAAGCTCTTTTTCAGTCTTCATTGATAATATAGTCTCAACATGTAAGAGGTTCTCTAATTTAGGCAAGATCTGTTTGTGAAAATTGATATAGTCTTATTCTACCTTTTATAACTAAATCAGAAATCTTTTCTATATGTTTTCAATTTTTTACATTGTTTATAAGCTAAGAAAGTCTATTCCATAATACTATCTTCTCTTTGCATAATGAACCCAGGAGGGGGCAAAATGCCAAAAATCCAATCAAGTTTAGGATCAATTCAATCCACATATACAACTTGCAGTCTTTCTTCTACAAAAGTTAACTTTGTTTTACCTCAGCTGTTACACATCTTGGAATGTTTAAATTTGAATCTCCTTGTAATGTTTGAAATAAATTACTTAACTCATAAATACTTAACCAGTTATAGTCCTCAGCCAGTTAATATCTCCCATAAGTTTTTGAAAATCATTAAGAGTTTGCAATAGGCCTCTGTGGATCTGTACTTCTGTGGTCGAATTTTTGTTGACTGATTTTATAACCCAAATAACTAATTGAATCTTATTTATTTATTTTAGCAATCTGTAACACGCAGCATGGAAAAATTCTTTTGTTTCTTTAAACGTTTTCTCTAACTCATCTGAGTCAGAATCAGCCAACAAAATGTCATCCATGTAATGCAGAATGATAAATTGTGGAAATTGCCTGTGAATTATTTCTAATTGTTGTTGCACAAAATATTGACATGAAATTGAACTATTTAACATTCCCTGTGGAAACACCTTCCAATAGTTATCTTTTTATTGGACTAGTGTTGTTCAGATTAGGTAGTAACAAAGTAAACCTTTCCCTATCCTATTCATGCAAAGATATTGTGAAAAACCAATCTTTCATGTCAATTTTTATTACGGATCATGATCTTAATAACAAAGATGGAAAAAGAAGTTCAGGTTGTAAAGGACGTATTGGTTGAATTACTCTAATTGTTCTTAAATATGCATCATCCTCAATTATCTTGTTGTTTGTTGTTGTTGTTTGTTTGTTTGTGGGGGTTTTGTTTTTATTTTTGTTTTTAACAAACACAGGTGAATTCCATGGGCTGGTATACTCTTCTGTACATTCAGCCTACATCTGCTGTTGTAACAGTTGTTCAAGTGCCTGCAATTTTTTCTTTTGTTAAGTGCTTCTGCTCTTGCCTCTCAGGTCTGTTTGATAACCATTTTAGGGACTAGGCTGTTGGTATGTTAGCAGTGGCCCTTTTTATATATTTTTAAAAACTCAATCCCTATGATAGCCTGTGTTTGTACAATGGTCACAACTTGTGATTGTTCTTCAATACCCATATCAAAATCTTCCCCAGGAGCATTTACCATACCACCCCTAATTCCATTATTTGCTGTACCTAGAACTGCAGGAATATTAATTTGAATACCCCATTGTTAGAAAAGATTCCTTCCTCATAAATTTATGGGTGTGCTAACCACATAAGGTCTCAACTTCTCTGTTTTCCATTCTGGTCCCACACAGTTAATATATTAGACATGTTGCCTTATTGATTATAATTTAACAATTTCCTATAAACTGTATGTAAACCTTCTGAGGTAGCCAATATGGAATTCAAGATGTTTGGGAAAGTATATGAACATCAGTTCCTATATCCACCAAAACTTCTACTTTAGCACCATTCATTGGTACCAATAATTTGGTTCACTAATCATTAACAACTCTTTGCCAGAATACATATTTCCCAGTACACCCAAAAGTCTGTGTTCTGTCTACTAGAGCACTCTTGCCCTTGATGTAATGAATCAATAAAAACTGAGCAATTCTATCCTCTGCATTAATTTACATCTCCTTTTTCACATATGCCATAATCTTAATTGATTCCTTGCAGCCACAATCTACTATACATGCATGGACAATAAATCCTTGAACAGTTAATCTACTTCTTCCCAAGATTTGTCCTACTTTCCCTGAAGGTAAATGGCCATAAACAACAGTGGTTAACTTGTAACATTTAACTTTTGGTGATAGTGTAAGATATATATATATATATATATATATATATATATATATATATATATATAGCTAGATCCAAAGCTTCACTTCCTTCTGTAGCATGTATAATGATCAGGAATAGTTTTCAATATTTTACCTGCTTGGTGCCTCTTTAGCGATCAAAGAAAGATGGGTTGTATTTTTTGCTGTGTAGTCTGGAGCTGTGAGTCTCATCTGTTTGTTTTCTAATGAAAAGATTTTACCTTGTATGTCTCTTTGTACTTATAGTCTTTAGACTTATGTTTCCCTTTCCATAGTGGCTTCAATAACCTAGAAGCCATTGGTTTCATTGTTGCCAAAGCCTGCTTGCTCTCTTTTACAAATACAATATTCTCCTGGGTCAATGTACCTGCTATTTTGAGCTCTGAATCTTCTAGCCTTACAATTACTTTGGAAATGGCCAAGTTCACCACAATTAAAGCAACAGGCACTTTCATTTCTGAAACTTCTAGCTACTATTTTTCCTGTGATATTGGCATGATTCTCCTGAGAACCTATATCAATTTTCTCTCCCATCCATTCATCTATTGTGGCTCCTCATACTTTCAACTGTCTGATTACTCTACTATGTTCAGTATTTCCATTTTCAATTGCCATGATCTCCATCAATGACTGTTTAGTTTCTGATAAGTCTTTATTTATAAGTGAACCTAATTTCTGTCAGATGTCAGTAAAAGCTTCTGCAGGACCCTGTGTTACCTTTGTAAATGAAGTGGATTTTCCTCCAGCTCCTCAATAATATCCCAAGGTCATAAAGCTGCAACACAACATTGTTCAATTATAAAATCATCAGATCAAATCTGTTCTTGTAGGTCAGCATAATGCCCTTTACCAAGCCATTGATATTTAGCAATGTTAATCCTCCTTACTATCTTACATTCATTCTATTTTCATACTGTTGTGACTCCACAACACTGAATTGTAATTGTTGACCATCTTTTAGCATAGCTGACACTAATTCTTTCCAATCTTGAAAAACAACTCTGTACTGCATACCCCAGTTATTTAACCTCTTTAACAAATGGAGAATGCAAGCCATATAATAAAACAACAACCTTAAAATTCTTTAAATCTAGCATTTCTAGTGGATGCCATGTTGGCTCATTCTAAGCATGACCACCACCTTTGTGTATAAGCTTCACAAATAATGGCAAGGCTAAAGGTGTCTGTATAGCCCCAAGCAAATCCTCTGATGGTACACTTAGCTGATCACTAACCATTGTCCCCGTACTGACTCTCTTGTCCTTTCCTACATCTGGTCTCACAGACTTTCTCTGGACATCTGGCAGTGAAATTGCTTGGAACAGGGGAGGGCAGTAGCTTTCTTCTCAGCTTTGTTTGCCTCTCTCTTCCCTTGTGTGGTAAATTCCCAGTCTCGTATACCAAGCCTGAACCTTGTTGTTGCTCTTCTCCCACTGACACTTTTTGCTTTCCAAACACTTTAAACTCTATTCACAAACTCTATAAGTGCATATGCACCCTTAAATCCTTTCTAACACAAGAGAATTGAGTGAATCCTCTGAAATTTTAGCTCTCCTCCCAGAACCCCAATCATTTTCAGAATGATATACAGGAAGACCACTAAGCAAAACCAGAAAACTCCCTCCAAGAGCAAGTCAAGATACTACCCAGAAGCAGTAGTTGTTACTTTGCCAACATCTTTATACAGCATTTTCAACCCACCAACCTGCCTTTCCCTTTACTCCATTAGAAGTGAAATTGCCCATTATGCCCAAGCCACCTGTAGGCTTGATTTTTTCAAAGCCTACTTTATTTAGGGTTCTTTAAAGCTTCAACCTCCCTCTAACTCACTGATCAAAGGACAAAGGGGGTTGTAGATCTGTTTAGAAGCCATTTGGGCCGTTCTAATCTTTTTTAAAAGAGATTAATCAAATATTTTAAAATTTATTTTTGTCATACACTTTAAAAACATGTTTAGCTTTTTTTGAAGTTTACAACATGTTATTAAGTTTAGTCAACACATAGTGTAAAAATTATCAAAATCACCCTTCTGTTTACCTAAAATTTGTAGCTTTAACCAAGATTATTGCTTTTCTGACATACACATTACTGCAAGCCTTTTGAAAAACTGACAAAATGCCATATATCCCCAAATTAGTAGCATTGTCTTGATCTAGCCAAAAATCACAGTCTGTGCCTAAACAGCATGAGTCAGAAGTGGCAAGAAGCAGGTAGAATACCAGAAGTTCTTTGGCCCATTTTGCTCTATGAAATCATGACAAAGATCAGCAAAGATTAGCAAAGCATTGCAAGTCATAGCAATGGAAGAACATCCTCTCATTCTCTGTGGAGTTCTACCTGTACTCTTTCCATATACTATGTGCCCTCTCAAGCATCTGCTCCAGCAAAATATCACCTGCGCTCTTAGGTGTTTGCCTCATCAAAATATCTACTTGTGTCTATTTCACAAAAACACTCCATGCTCTCTCATAAGGCAGCTTCCACAAAAATATCACTTGACATCACAGAGATTCTAAAAAAACAGAAAATGTTTCTTCAGCTAAGTAGACATATATTTGAATTTCAAATTTTGACTGAACCCCAAAATGTGGTAACCATCATAATCCCATTAACATGTATGAACTTTAGCCTTTATCCCAAATAATTATCAAGATAAATTGAAAAAAACTCTAATGACATTCCGCTATACTCATCAATTAGTGCTTCTTTCAACCATCATCAGAAGAACTTCCTCTTACAGTAGGTGGAAACTAACAGAGAATGAATGAGTTTTGGAACACTCATTCCTAAATTAGATATCTTCAACTCCCCTTCAGGGCTCAGAGAGCTATATGGAGGATGGGGCAGAATGATTTTAAGAGCCTCAGGAGGTAGGTGGGATCCTTGAAAAAATACAGATATACATATGAACATGCAGAGACTATAGTACTATAGAATTGAGAGGAGTAAATGGACACAGTCTCCTATCCTTAAACAAGAAGTTATCTCTAATTGACATCTACTTGCAAAAGAAAAGTCAATTTTCTCCAGTAGAATCTCACTGGTGATGCAAATATACTTAGGGCCAGGTCCCATACCCAGAAGTAGATGGTAAATACAAAACAAATTCAATGCTATTTTTATAGACGACTTTATCTGAGATGGCTTGGTTAGGGCTTTTTATTTTTATCTCATTGTCTTATTTGCTTATATATTATTATTTCCAATTTTGTATTTCTAGGAGTATTGTTTGTGGATGTATTTATGTTATGTATCTACATTTCTTTTACATTTTTATCTTTTATTATTGTTGTGATTTGTTTGTTATTTCTTTGCTTCTTTATTTTCCAAATAGAGAAAGAATGAAATCATGCAGAGCAAGTAGATAAAGAAGAACTGGGAGGAGTTGGGGGAGGGGAAATTGTGATCAGAATATATTGTATGGAAACATTTTTCAAGAAAAATAGCACCATTAAAAAAGAAAGCCAATTTTTTTATAGAACAATGGGTAATGAACATTTCATTACTAAAATTTGTCTCATTCTGGTAACTAAGAAAGTTAGCTTCTTCTCATTATGTAATTATTATTACTTTTTAAAAATATAATTTAATGACTAAAACTCAGTCCTAGAAATAATGCAATATAATAACGATGTTAATAGTGATGAATAAAAAGGTATAAATTATCAAGTAATATGGTTTCATGTCACAAGAAAGTTTGTCACAACTTATCACTAGACACAATCCATGGGAAAGTTTGTACACCACAAGGAATACCATAATCTAGACAATAGTTGATCTTAATCTTATTTTAAGATTAACTTCCGTTTGTTTATTGTAAGGTTGACTTGTTGAAAAGTGTTGATATTATAGAAAATGTGATGATCAAATGACAATAGAAATATGAATACCTTTGGTTTTTCTTTCAATTTTCACTACAGAGTCCATTTTGTAAACAACTCTATGAATTATCATCCAATACATCTAACAGATGCTCAAAGGTGGTCAAACCAGGGCTATTTGATATCAACCATGCTCAAAGGTTTCTGAAGAAACTATTTTCAGAACTTTCTTTGAGTGTTCCATCATTTACAGCTTATTTCTTCCATTCCTTTTCGAACATTTAAAGCACTCCACCAGCATATAGGAGACATTTGTAAACACAAGTGAAAATTTTCCTTTCATGGCAAAAAAAACAAAAACAAAAAAACAAACAAAACAAAACAAAACAAAAAAACCTTCCTTTTTTTTGTTTTATGTTTGAGAAGAATTACTGCCAGATATTCCACTTTTCATTTTTACTCAAACCTCATTTAAAATAAACTATTAGAAAATAAATGGTATCTCTTAATTTATGTTTTTGTCTGTTGAAAGTTTTATATACCATGTTCTGTGCAAATATATAAATCATAAAGATATTGAAAAATTAAATTCAACTCTGATCAGTAGTTTGGATTTAGCATTTCTCCCAACTCCAGTAGTAGATATGCAGAATGTTTCCAAGTTTCTCACTTTTTTGTCTGTTCCTTTAACTCATCTCTTACCTGAGATAAATCGTGGATACCCTTTTAAAGTCCAGGTTTGTGAAGTTAATTATATGTGTGTGTGTGTGTGTGTGTGTGTGTGTGTATTCTACTATAGATTATTACATACTCTCAATGACAAGCTACTGAAAAAGACTAAAAATGTCAAATAACAAAATATAAAATACATTGATGTGATTGATATAGCAAGTTTAGTATGGCAAGTTATTGTATATAGCAGAAGTAAATGAACAGGACTCTGTGATGATGGAAACTGAATAGAAAAATGCCAGTGTAACAAAATACATGAGCTTCTTATTTACAGAGAAAGTTGGAGAACATTGGACATCAAATAATCAATACTATCTTTTAACATAAAAATTATGTCACAAGGACCTAACAAACTTTTGCTTAAAACAAGAACTCATTAGCTGTGTGGCATTAAGGAAGTTTTAAACAGTTTTATATTATATTTTTATATAATATAGAAAAATATGTAGAAAAATATAGAGACACATATGTGAACAGAGATCTCATACCCTACAAGTGAGAGCATAAATTAGCATATATACTTGAGAAAACTATTTGGCAAAGCCTCCTAAAGTTGAGTATATGCATGCCTTCAGAACTAGGAAATCCCAAGTTTTCTTTGCAATAGATATTCTGAACAAGTGTTTCTGTATCTTTATAGAGATATATATGATATGTAGAATTATTTGTAATTAATAACTAAACATTGGAAGTGATAGGTAGAAGAGGCATTGAAATTTTCACAGACTAAAACCACACAAAATAATGAAAATGAATAAACCATATGCAAATCGAAGTATGCCAAACTATGGATTAATCTAATAAATTATAGAGATATAAATATATGTACTGTATAAACCTATTTATGTAAAGTCCACAATTTATTCGAATACTGTAAGGAATTGAGAATGTAGGTGTAGTTACACTGAAACTGTTAGTTATAGTATCTTCTAACTGGGGCTTCAGATCTCTGTATCATTCTGTTACCTACTTTAGGTACTGATCACATAGAAAAATCATTATTTTAAACATTGCTTAAGATCCTGAACATATTTAGGCTTGCATAACACACTATGATACAGTTTGTATTAAAGAAACTTATTTTTATATATCTTTGGGAAATTATAATAAACATTTTAGTTACTGTTATTATTTTTCAATGTCTCTTTAAAGGATTTGGGAGGCAAAGTTAAAAAAAAAATGTTGGGCAGCTCTGTATTCTTGGGCTTCTATCCCAGAGAAATAAAGAATTATGTTCATACCAAAACCTTCATGAAATGTTTATAACACTATTAACTCTCATAGTATCCCCAGACTGCCAACAATGGATATAACACAGATACTTTTTTTTTTTTCAAACAATGAATAATTAAGTGAACAGCAGAATCTTTACACCATGGGACACCATCCAGCAGTAAAAATGAATTATTATTAATACAACAATTGCATGTTTCTTAAGGGAATTATACATGAACAAGTAATAGGAAAAACAACCTTAATCTTAAAATGTGAGAATGTTTCTTGTGTAACAGCCTTATTCTGAAAGCATCATGCAGGCGAAGAACAGATGAGAGGCTTCCATAAACCACAGATGGATGCACAAGGACAAGAATGAGGTAGGTGTGTTAGTGGAAGGGCAACATGAGGAGATCCTGTGATGACAGGTGAAACTGTATTTTGTTGGCATGGGATATGCATGGTCCTTCACTTGTGATAAAATGCACAGAGTTGAACATATGTACATACACAAATACATTTGAGACTATATGGACTAACCATTCTTCTCTGTGTCTTTTAACAAAAGAAAAAAATTACATCAGTGTATTAACCTGTCTTCTTTTCATTCAGGGAAGCAATTCATAAGTGTTTTGCATTCTGTTGATACTATTTTGTGATGTTTTACATTTTAATCTTTCTAAACATGAAGGCTTTTAGCTCTTCAATTTATTTGTAACAAAATTCTATTCTTGAACTTTTACTTGCATTTTCGGTACTTTCTGAAGAATCAGAGACTTAAATTTGAGCAGAGAAATCATTTGGTTATGTTACTTCTGATTACACAATCATCCCTCAGCCTTATTTCAGCTGTTTAGTCCAGCTTAGACACAATTGCTTTGATTGCATTTATTCCGTGTTACATGTATTTGCCAATGTTTATGTGTGACATTTGGAATATTTAATTAAAAACTTCAAGAGCATTAAAAGTGTTATTTATAAATAATGACTTATCATTCTGTATCTACTTCCTGGCTGTTATACAATGATTTTTTTTAAATTTTGTAAATAGCTGATTTGGTCTATTTTTGTTTAAGTACTGATAAACTCTATTTCATAATTTCATTGCAAATGTTTGTAACTTATGGCTATGTGGTCACGTATGCACTAGTTATGGTATGTAAAAATGGTTCTCTTAAGTTCTCGATCAACATTTCTCAAAATAAGTCCTAAATTTGTATTGTCAAGTCCAAAAACACCATGTTATAATTTTACTAGATTTGCATAAAATCTAAAAAGGGAAAATTAGTTTATCATATTCAGTTTCCCATCTGTGGGCTTGATATGTCTCTCCATTTTAAGTCCTCTTCTGCATGTCTCAGCAAAATAAACCACATTAGTTTAGTTAGAAAATGATTTTTTCAAACCATTATTGTTGATGATTCTGACTGGACCTGTTTACCATCTACTATATTTGGGTTTTAACACTGGTAATATAATTGATGTCTCAATTCTTTAACCTCACTACTTAAGTAGATATATCTAAATTTAATATCTTAGCTCGAATAGAATTTACTTCTTAGACTTTCAAAGAAGAATTCGTATGATAGTCAAACACTTCATATTTTCCTTGAGAGTGATCTGCCATATTATGCCAGTTTTCTTATTGCTACATAACTTATATAATAATGTATACATCCCTTGTCTGATTATAATGGAATTCTGGAGATATACTCAAAATTATATATGATATTATATGCTGACTTTAGTAATTGCATTGAAATTCATCTCATATTTTTTCTCTGCTCTGGTAAGATGATAAATCTTGGAATTTAACATAATGCTAAATCCTAGAAAAACATGCCTTGAATGTTCCTTAGTCTTCCACTGTTAAAAAGCCTTTCAGATCCTTGGTTCTTAGATAATAGGTAGATGCTGACTTGTTTGCTTACATAGGTTGGTCTTCATTAAATGCTTTCTGACTTGCCATGAAGTCTACACTCTACCAAATGTTTTCTAGAAAGCTTCTATAGATAGGTCATTTCCATGGTGTATTCCACATTTTCCTAGATGTTCTTTTATGTAGTACATTATGAATAAATCTAACCATGAATTACAGTACAGTTCACAACATTAAATTATTCTGCCCACTTGCTTCAGAAACATTTTCAAAAGAAAGGAACTGCAGGTTATCCACAGTGCCTGGTCAAACATTATACAACTGTTTCAAACAAATTACCATCCTGACACTAATACGTTAGAATTGTGGAGATGAATCATCAATACCATGTTCCATTTGCCATGTGTCTCCTTCATTTAGGTATTATAGTTTATTTATTTGTGGATACATTGTATTATTACATTATTTCTTACATTTATAAAGTATGTTTATTATAGTTTAATACAACATATGAAGTGTTTTAGAAATAATAATAATACTCATAATAAAAATGACAACACAGACAATTTGACTTTAATGTTATAGATATGGAAAGTGAGTATGATGTTCTGTGTTAGTTAGAAAAGTCACTGTTGAACTCATGATTTTATTTTATTTTTCATTTTTTATTTTTTATTTTTTTATTTATTTAGTTAGTTTCTTTGTATCTGGGTCAGAAGACTAAAATTAGCTCATCGGATCTCATTGTGACCTGGAAAGAGCAAATGTACATTGAATTCATGATTGTAATGTTATAGATATAGAAAGTGACTCACGTTTTGTTAAACTCATGCTTCAATGAATAATTTTAATTGTGAACTTGAAAAAAATTTAAATTACCTGTATAATGTCTAGATTGTGAGCATATCTGTGGGAGGATTGTCTTGACTACATTAGTTGGTGTAGGAAGAATCAACCTTAGTCAGAGTGCCAGCATTCCCTGGGATAGGTCCTAGATTACAAGTAGATCTTTGACCTGTGCCTGTTCTCTCTTTGCTCTTGACTTTGGATGTGAATAGTTGCCACATGTCTTTACTGCCTTGCTTTCTCTGCTATTATGCACTATATGGAATTATAAGCTAAAATTAACCCTCTCTCTGCTAAGTTGTTTTGTTATAATATTTTATCACAGAACCGTAAATAAAACTAAGACATGGTTCTTTGTGAATTAATGCTGAAGGTTTTACTCCTCTCTGCTCTATCCTCTCTGATTTGAAAGGAACTGCTTTTACTTTACAAATGACTTTTTCACATTCTACATAATAGGTTAGAGATGGCACCGCAGTCTAGCAAAAACTCCTTTGAGAGTTCCCAAGTCATTGACAAAGGGTATTCATGTGGAAGATATTCTTTGGTGTTTTATAGAAATGATCATATCCTTGGCTCCATGAAAAAAATATCTGAAATAATGTGAAATAAAGTTTAGTTTGAATTATGCTACACAAACTTTCATCCATGAGGGTAAATGTTGCCTCAGATACTTAAAATATAAGAAAAACAAGTATATGTACATGGACATAAAATTAATTTTAGCATCATTCTAAAACCTAAATTAGAAAGTCTCACTAGATCCTTCAAGATCACTATTTCTACTGTGTGAGGTCACAGGCTGATCCAGAAACAGTTCAGAATTAACATATGTTATTTGGGTTTGAGACAGAGTGTATCTAGCTGAATAAATCTATCCCAGTCCCTTACTTGTAACTAATCTGTGAATGCCTACATTACCAGTAAGAATACTTTCTTATTTCACCTGGTATTGAGACATTAGTAATCTCAGTTAGTCTCATTTATTTTCAATATCCTGAATCATTTGAGAGCAAGTGGAATTTTCTGTCAATTGGATGATCAACTTAAAATTCCTGAAATAGTAATTTTCCAACATGGTGCTTTATGCTTCCATTTGTAGTTTGATACTTCATTTTTTTTTTTCCTTACTGACTCTCTCTGGCACTTCCTAGGCTTTGGCTGAATTTAGTTGGAATTTCAAATCTTTCTCAGATGTATCATCCTACCTACTATTTTTAAAAAGATGAGTATGCCGATACTCTTGAGGCCAATTCTCATCATATCTCTCCAATGTGCAGTGTTCTGTTTTACACAAGATACCTTTCCAGCACTTCACTGCTGCACTCAGACTTCATCTAAGATCTCATGGTCTGTGTAGTTATTACCCTTGACTCGCCAGAGAAACCTCTGAGGAACAAAGGAAGTGTCGTGCTGGAACACAGTCATGCTCAATAGCAGTCACCTTTGTTTCTCTCAGTGGAGCTCCGTGATAACTTTTCCTAGAGAAATGTGAGACTCTGGCAGTACAGGAGATCTTTAAGTCTATATTTTGAGTATTCTCCTTCATGATTTTTCAGAGATGTTCAGATTGAGAGTTACAAGGAGCCATTTTTTTTTTT
>NC_034596.1:89996061-90008343 GCF_900095145.1 Mus pahari
GAACTCAGAAATCCGCCTGCCTCTGCCTCCCGAGTGCTGGGATTAAAGGCCTGCGCCACCAGGCCCGGCTCAAGGAGCCAATTTTTAACAAATAATATAAGCAGGACAAGAACTTTAAAATTGTAGTGTTCCTGGAGGCTGGAGAGATGGGTCAGCAGTTAGCACTTGTGGCTTTTGCAGGAAATTTGAGCTCAATTTTTAGCATCCACACTGGGTTTGGTGAGTCACAACTGCCCACTTCTTACCTCCTCGGACACCCACACATAATATGGCATGTGCATGTATGCACACGTGTTCACGCCCACATACACACACACAAGCACAAATAAATAAATAAATAAATTTAAACAAAATGGGCACACTCAGTACTACACTAAAGCAAGTGATAAAAACATATCACTAATTTTGGGACACCAGATTTCATCAATGTGCATGTAAGTTATGTGGATATGTCAATGTGGCCAGGACATCTGCCCAGCTCTCCTTTCTGCTTGTCTATGTTTATCTCATCTTCTCTAATTGCACATCAGATCTCTCCATGCTACAAAGTACATGGCTGCTCCAAACCCAAGCTCATTTCAGCAGTGAGACACCTTCTTTGTATCAATCTCTATGTGTCTTTCCAGACAAATATCTCAAGTTTTTCTGTAGTTCAGCCCCTGTGTCAGTTGGTGCTGTTATGGGTCCATCCCTGTAGCTCTGCAGAAGAAGTGAAACCTAACTGAAAGACTTTCAAGGTCATGCTTCAGAAGAAGATGAGAGCTTCACGCACCAACGTAGAGAGATCGGGGTAGTGTCATTTACACCTTCACCTAGAAAAAAAAAAAATCTCCAAAACTTCCTTTAAATTTGATTACTTTTTCAGGACAGCCACAGTCACTTGGGAGTACTAACATGATTCTGTATGGCCTACCCTTCATTGCTTAGTACAAGAGAACATGTGCATTCCTTGCACATCGGATGCCAGTTGCTACCTGGAATATTCAATAATATTTATTGAAAATATTTTCTCTGCATAAGAATTACCATTTTAATGCATTCAAACTTATCTTGTAGCTCCATTCCAGCTCTTTCTCTCTGTGTGTAATATACAAGCTGAATGATGACCTGAGATTGAGAGCTTATCTTTAAAACCCCGAGTTTCATTTACCATGTTTATACACACAGACTCTTGTCCAATAGAGGAACACAAACTCCAGTATTTGACGGCTGTGGTGTTCTTCACCAGGAAATATTGCCTGTTGCTTCCAAATGAGTCCATGATTAATCAAGACATGACACTATTTGTGTGTATTTAAGCATTTTGGCTGTCATTTCATGACTAAAGAATTGGAAATGACTCTGTTCAAAAGCTTGACTTAGACATCCAAGAGTTTCTGGTAAGGGACCAGTCTGAATGACTGACAAAATAGTCAGGAGAACCATAAAGACACCTGTGAAGAGTATTCAGCAATGCAGATTTTGATTGACTGGTTTTGAAAAGCATCACTAAAGGGGATATTTTTGAAGAAAACACCAATTACTTATTGGTGAAAAGTGCCAAACTTTTTTATTTAAGAAGAACCACCACACATGTCAAGAGTCTCAAAGGTATCAAGGAAACATTCACCATATGGAGTGGGGGTGGATTCTTTTATTTTTATGACTGATAAGGGTGTCTATAAAACCCAAGGAGGTTGTGAATATAAAATGTTAATTGCATGGGTATCATGATGTGTTTACTGTTTTAATCCACTTTCTAAATAAAAATTGGTGAATCCATTAAAATCTTACCTTCTAGTCCTAGACATTGACAAATACATAAATGCTGCTCATTTTTATTCTCAGTATTCACTAATATGTTAGCTGCAAGCATTGGATGGGATAGTCTGGAATAAATCGAGATTCAGGTATGTATTTTTGTTTATTTCTGACTTTGTTAACTTTTAAAAAGTTATAGTAATTAGCATTTGTCCTTTGGGAAAGGGCACATATCCCAGAGTCAGCATTATTCTTGTGGTGAAAAGTTTAGCAATATAATTCTGAATGTGATAATGACTATGGACTCTAACTATATAAGGAAGAATTTTTCTTCTCAACATTTTTAAAGTGTAAACTTTGTATCTTTTAAGAAATGTAATATTCCCCAAGGAGCCTTAACATTTTACTTATTGTTCATATTTCTGAGCCTCTGAAAATAACTTTAAAACCCATTGAGAATAGTCATACACAAAATCTGATAAATGATCAGTCTCTTCAAATTTTGCACTTATGTGGCCCAAGTTACCCAAGGCTACTCCTGTCTATTGTATAGTAACTGGAAAATCCCAGGAGAAGTGGCTTTTGCAAAGATCGTAACACAGTCTACATCAAAGCTGCCAGATACAGTTTCTGTGATTGTAAGTTTTCACCCTAACAGAATAACAGCTCGATTCACTCTCTCTAAAGATGTGAGGAGAGCTTGAAGAAGCAGTGTGACTGATGTCAGACCCTCTGGCCTGTGAGTGACTAAAAGACCCTGTGTAGCCCATGGTTCACCCTCTGCTATTTGAACAATAGTTCTGAGTTTTCATATGATGTTGAAAGTCTGATAACCTCTGACATCAAAGGAAGACTCGGAAAGTTTAACTAACACTTCCTAAAAACCTAAAGGAAAATTTCTCCAATTTTTAGTTTCAACCTAAACTTGCATGACTGCTCTCTTCTGATGAAGATATAGCTATCTGAATTCAGATAAATAAAATATTGCTGGCACATGACAGCAATTCCGGCGTCTACAGAAAATAGAATGGTATGTATACATATTTTGTATATATGAAAATAAGGAATTGATGGTGCATTTATGAAAGTTATCAAAGTCAACGTCTACAGAGTGAGTTGGCAAGGAAATTAATTTCAGTATACAGATTGATAGGTATCAGCATGATGAAAGTGCTGGCTTATAGTTCAATTCAGATTTCAAGGTAGACAAAAGCCAGTGTCTTAATCTCAAGATCTCAAGTAGAAGAACAACCCTCATAATTCTATTCAACTCCTCAACTTATTGAATGAGGATCATCCATTCTAGGGAAACCGTCTTGCTTTACTCAGATTTAAGTATCAATCACATCCAAAATAGTTTTATTAAAATATTCAGAATATCTGGATGCTCTACATTCCATTTAAGATAACACATAAATTAAGCATTATACTTTTTCAGTATTCCAGTATAAATACACACACACACACACACACACACACATACACACACACAAACACAAACACACAAACACACTCACATACACACACCTCATTTATGTTTTACTTTCCCTTCTTACTACAGTCATGTGCAGTTTATATTTTCTTCCTTCTTTCTTTGTGCTCTATGAAATTCAGTTTTGTGATAATTTACCCAAATAGTCATGTCACTTGAATTTTGATGAGAATTTGGGATGTCTACAATTTTTGCTTCCACATTTCTTTTAGCATCCCATAGATGTCTACTAGGAATGTACTTAGGAATGGAATTGCTGGGTTATAGGATGAACTACAGGTCAGCACTGGTATCTCTTCTGTGTACAGAAAGCCAAAGATATTTCCATATTGGAAGATGAATGGAACCTTCAGTGAGTCCAATGTTTTATGCTTCTCAGCACATTATCAAAGAAAATATGTGCATATGCATAATCTCAAGGGGTATATCACCAAAGTGCTCATCTCTCTGGACTAAATACTTCTTCCTAAAGTCATAAGATTCTGAGAACAATGAACTAACACACTCATTTGGAAGCTACTAGGCAGTGTACTTCTATATTTATACAAGAATACTACAGACTTAAGGCTCATTTTCTTTGCTGATTACTGGTTTAATTGTGACCTATCTCCTGAAAGGTTCCCATGTTGGAGGATTGGTTCCCTAGTTGGGTGATAAAAGAGATGAATGATACTTAATTTGGGTACATTAGTAGTGTTCTTTGAGTACAGATCAGAGAAAAGATTAGGTGACCTAATATACGGATTCTAATTTGTGTGGTGATGTAATTGATTTCTCATATATATGTCTACACTATGATGACATCTTGGTGTATTTCTCATTGAAAGGCACATCAGTGTGTGCAAGACTTGATTTTTGCTTACATTTAGAAAGGAATCCTTTCTGGAGACAAGTTGATGGAACCCTACAGAGGATGAATGGGGCAGGAGTGGAAGCATGACTATGGACATAGCATCACCAATGATGAAGTAGATAATACTTAATGTTATACTCAGTCTTTTTCATTCAGCTCAGTACCGCTACCCATGAAATGGCACTGCCTAAACTCACGGTGGTTGTTTCTGCTTCCATTAACCTAGTGTAGATAATTCCTCACAGGTAATTTCTCACAGACATATCCAGAAGCTTCTCCCTTCAGTCATTCTGTACCCTATCAAGTTGAGAATATTAACCATTACCTGAATTGTGAGAAGCTAAGTGTCAAGCAAAATACCAAGAAAAAATATTTAAGTCTAGTGAATCATGAAAGAGAGAGAAATTGACCCTTTAGGTAAATTATCAATATGTAAGGAAAATGAGTTTGCTTGAAGCATGACAATAAACAACACAGTATATAGCTGGTCCCTGAGTGTAGGTAACTCTTAATTTTTATTTCTGCAACATCAGTTTAATTTCTTTGGTTGATTAGATATCAATCAAGGAGAAGACAAATATGGTCCATGTTAGGAGATTATTTCTTGGGGAAGAAAATTTGAAGTTCTGACACAGGTTTCTTTGAGCATCTTACTCAGCATATAAGTGTGTCAAGTTTGAGGAGGTGGCATGTACTTGACTCCCTTCACAACTGAATACATAAATCTGGGTAAGATACAGTGTAGCCTCATGGGAGCAGGCACACTGTGGAATCTGAAGTGTGTTTTAAAAATTATGGGCTTTCATTTTTAAGCTGGGTGCAATTGTTGCATATGAAAAGTATGTCTTATATGACAGCTATGCCATACTACAGCATTACACTACTTCATGGCCATCAGTTGCTTCTGATCACTTAGTAATGAAGGAGGCAGAACTTGTTCCCTTCAATGAGTGACAGTGAGTTAATGCTGCCTGAAAACTAGTCCTACCAACCATGCCTTGATTCAAGCAATGAGTAGACATCTCCTAATGACAAGGTGTAATTAAATGTCTCAAATTTGCTTAATGAAATGAATATCTAGATAAAAAGCAACAAAACAAAATAGTGGGGTTTTAGTTTAGTGGAATACTGAAATCATTACATTAGTTCACAAAAGACGGAACTATCATCTTTATACATGAGAAAACCTATTTTTAAAACACTTTTTGTTTTTTAAGTGGTATTTCAAGTGCTATTTCCAACAATACAGTATTATTCTATTATAATCAACTCTATTTTATAACAAGATTGTTTAGTCCAACTTTGTTTGCTAGCCAAATAAACCAAGGTCGACATAATTTTTGAACATTATTTTTACTGATGAAATGAGAACAGTAAGACAAGATGAAAGCAGTTCTCAAATTTATATTGAATTGTCTAATTTTCTATGAGTGTTTTTAAGAGCAATTTTAATAAAAATATTTTAAACACATTGTCTTGAAATATAAAGTGTTTAACATCTATTGTATTGTCTATTCTATGAATAACCTACTGTCTTCCAGATTTTCAATACAGCACACATTATAGATGTTGTAGGTTTGGTTTCATATCAGCAATAAAGAAAGCATTGCAGTAAAGCTAGCCCACATGAATTTTTTAGTTTTCCAGTATGTATAAAAGTTATGCTTATATTCCAGTGTAGTCTAAAACAGTGTAGTAACATCAGATCTGAAACAGTAATATACATGCCATAATTCAAGTACTTTATTGTTAAAAGCTAGTAATAATAGTCTGAACTTTTTTGTGAGTGGCAGTGTGGTGGTTAGGGTCTTGATCAGTGTTGGTATCCTTTAAGTAAGGTAGTTCTTATGATATGCTCTTTGTTTATTTGAAAATAAATTCTTTCATAAACACATCCTGGTCACAATTTTCCTTGCCTCCACTCCTTCAAGTTTCCTGTCACCTCACTCTCACTAAGAGCCACTGCCTCTCTGTTTCTATTCAGAGAGACCTTTCAAGAGGTAACAACTAAACAGTACAAAACAAGATAAAACAGGATGAAATGAAAGCCCTTATATTGGGCTGGGCAAATCAATTCAATAGAAGGAAAGGAGAAACAAGAGCAGGTCACAGAGTTAGAGACACACCTGCCCCCACTGTTAGGAGTCCCACAAATGGGAAATAATATCCAGAACATATAACCGAGGACCTAGCACAGAATCAAGCCTATCCTGCACGGAATGCAGGTTTAATCTCAGAGCTTTTGTGAGCCCTGCTTAGTTTATTCAGTGGGCCATGTTCTCTTGGTGTCCTTTATCTTCTCTGACACCCACAGTCTTTTTTTTGTCACATTCTTCTGCTGGGTTCCTGGAACTCCAATGGGAGACAATGGGAAAAGATCTGATGGAGACCTCCAATTCAGACTCTTTCGGCCTAACATCTGTCTGTGGGTCGCTGCACGCACTTCCATCTTCTACTGGAGGAAGGTACCTTTTTATGAGTATAGCAGACTACCATTGGGAAACATTTCCTTGATTTTTTTCCCCAGTTGCATTTGGATTTACCTCAGGTCTCTGAGGCATCCAGTCTCCCTCAGATTCCAGACTATCTAAGCAATATAGACCATAGGCTCCCTCTCAAAGCTATGTGGTTGTATTGCTGCCTGGATTGCTCTTTTTATACACTGATGAGTACCTTTTCAGACCAAAAATACTAGAATGTAGGGTGGAAGGCTCCATGTAGGCACCAGGTAGAACCCTTTACACTCAATAAGCTGTGAGGATATTTTCATTAGCAATTGGGCCCCACTGCCAATTTTCAGAAAGCAAATTTCTGTTCTAGCATCTGCCTGGGTTGTCTAGGGGTCTTTAATGGCACCTCCTCAACCAAAAACTTAATTGAATGTCTACCAGTTCCACCACTGGAAACCTTGCCTGGGTACAAAATATAGCAATTCCTGCCTCCATAGCCACCATTACTAGGAGTCCCCACTAGAGTCTTCCTAATAGATTCTAGGAGGTTGCACTACACTGTTTCCACAGTGCCCACCATCTGGCAACAAAGAACTTTGTCACAGTGCTTGTCTATTCTTGAAAGATTCAGTAGTGGTTTGTTGTGGTGTTGATTGTGTTGGTGTTCATACTGCTTGTTGGTTTGTTTGAGACAGGCCCTCACTCTGTCGCTTGTGTTGACCCCAAATTCATAGCAATCCTCTACTGAATCCTTCCATGTTAGGGTGACATTCAGGAGCCACCATAACCAGGACTTTTATTTCGTAGTGATTCATACTCTGTGCTAGCATTTTGCACAAATAGAACTCACAGAAATTAAAATCAGTCCTCTCTCAACATTTGGTGCTGTGTCAGCTGAGCTTCTATAATGCCAAAGACTTTGACACCACCTTCCTTGGGAGCACATGACATCTGAACATAACTGTCTTTACTCTTCTGTCAGAATGGATTCCTAGTCTGTCATCATGTTTCCACACAGGCAGAAATTCAGTCCCATTTTCAAAATTCAGCTGTAAATTTTGTTCTTTGATTGTTCCCACTATCTACCCGCTCTTTCTCTAAGGAAGTTTTGGACTCCCATTGGTTACTCAAAAGAGCTGAAATCTACTTCTGCAAACTCCTGTTAATATTGACTTTTGTACCTCATGCTGTCAATTACAATCTTAATGACAACAAGAATGTGTGTTGAGAATCAAACCCAGGTTGACAGGGTTTGTGGCAAAAATCTCTACTCAGAGAACTCTTTCATCAGCCCCTTTTAAAGCTTTACCATTTAAAGAATACTTGTTACTTGGTGCTGTATTAAGAGTTTCAAAAGTAATATCTTTCCCTTCATTCCTATCAAGTGTTCAAAAAGGCTTCAGAATCTCATTTTGTACACTGAAGAACAAGGTGTAGTGGTGCACACCTTTAATCTAAGCACTTGAGAAGCATAGACGGATGGGTTTCTGGGAGTATCAGGCCAACCTATTGCACTATAGGACAGCCAGGGCTATGCAGAAAGACCCTAAATAGACACTGACCCAAACTTCATAGTGTGCTCTAATCAATATAACTTGAGGAATCGCATGGTTTAGACTAACACAGAAGCCTGCACAGTTGCTTTAATAATGAAGTCAAGCCTCAAGGAAGAATGAAATCTCCCTGTGCTCTAAGTTTTGGAAGACTACTTCAGAATGATTATGTTTAGGCATGATTTCCTGAAAATCAATGGCCAAAACCGAGTCTGGAAGAGTATGTAGCAGCAGATGAGATCTGTATCAGATCAGAGTAGGACAGTCAAAAAGTGGGACTGCAGGAAACCAGAATAAACTATCCCAAACCACGCCTATGTGCCATAAGGATTATTTTGAGCTCATTATTTTAAGAAAGTACAGACACAGGAAATGTTCTGAATCTAAGTAGAACGTGTCCTTTCTAAATGGACTTGGCAATCTTAGAAGAGAGCTCTCTTTATAAATCTTTCTTCTTGTACTGTGAAACAAGGCTGAGAAATCACTAGAGGAAGCAGAATGGCAGAAGCACCCAAGACTGGCGTTAGCCAAACTAACCTAACACCTGCTTTTTCTGTGCCTTTCCTAGGCAGCTCCCATCTATTGCCTTCCTGACACCCTTATTCCTTTCAGCAGAAATCTGTATTGAAGCCGAAAAATCACCTCCTGTACTAGTTACTCATGCTAGAGTTACATTTCTTCCTGGAACGACTCAACACAGGAAGGGCTTATTTTGGTTTACATGCAGTGGTAGGGATACCATCCAAGATGGAAGAGAAGATGGCTCGCAGGAGCTCAAGGCAGCTGGTAACATTGCATTCGTAGTCAGTAAGCATAAAGAAATGGATCTTGTTGTTATTGTTTGTTTCCTGGTCTGTCTTTTAATTTGTTTTGTTTTGTTTTTCCTATTTTAATTCAGTCCAGGTTCTCAGCCCACAGAATGAAGACACCCATATTAAGAGTATATCTTCCCATCTCAGTTAACTTAACTCAGAAACATACAGAGATTCCCAGAAGCTTGTCTCCTAGATGATTATAGACCCTGGTAAATTGCCATTAACCACTTAACCTTCTATAACTTTATTCATCTCTCTAAGTATCTACAGAATATATACGAAGTACCAAATCTTCATACATATGCATGTTTTTTTCTCTTGTTATTCCAATGTTCTGTACAAAATTAAATCTCCCTGACTAATCCATCTCAGTTAAAAATTAGAAAGAATATAGAGGTAAAATTATTTTCTTGTTCTATCACTGGCAGCACCAAGCTGCAAGATTCAAAGAACAAAAGAGTAAGCAATCAGAGGAACAACTGTTGTTGTAATTTGGCTTATGGTCCAAATGGACAGAATTCAACATGGAGGAGGAAGCAGGAGAACAGAATAGAGATGCCTCTGGCCTTGCTATATCCATAGCTGAAAAGACTAAGGAATGGGAAATGGAATCAGGCTATAACTTCTCAAAGCTTATCATCAGTGTTCCACTTTCTTAAGTGAAAATTCATCTTCTAAATATTCCACCAACTTGATAAAAACAGCAATCAGTACGGATCAAGTATTTCACTCCATCAATCTTGGGAAGAACATTATATATCCAAACCATAGACTTACCAATGAAAAAAGGCTTTCAAGGGAAAAAAAATATCAAGAGATTAGAATGATCTCTCACATAAGAGACTATAAAGGTAAATTCTAAATGTAATAATGATAAGGACCTTAAATAAAGTCAGACCGAAGAACCATTAGTTTCAGGGTTAGTTAAAAAAAAATAGAAACACGGAGCAAATATTTGGATTTATGTAGATATTGTCTGTGCCCATAGCAACATACCAGCATTGCTGCAAAATTTACAAAAAGCCCCCAATGGTTTTATATTGTAAATTTGGAATTCTCTCCTCCTACCAAACACTGCTTACCAGCTGTTCCCACTTACTAGCATGTATCAGAATTACT
This sequence comes from Mus pahari, assembly GCF_900095145.1. NCBI lineage: Eukaryota > Metazoa > Chordata > Mammalia > Rodentia > Muridae > Mus > Mus pahari. Next base: position 90,006,084 of record NC_034596.1, read on the forward strand.
GGGGAGATATTGTGACAGTTTGCTGGCCTTGACTCAAGAATTTCTGGTTGGGTAAATCTGAGGTATTGACCAGAGAATATTTCTCATTAATCAGGTAGTAAAGATGCTGCTAGAATAGGAGCCACAGTATATGCAACTATATATTAAACAAAATATGAAAGAAAATCATCACTATCAATGAAAATGTGGAGAATATGGAACTCTAATAAAAGAGTGTCTTTTCCCAAAGATTTATTATTTAATGTGTGGTTTTGTGTTTGTGTGTGTGTGTGTGTGCGTGTGTGTATGTGTACATGTGTGTGCGTGTTTGAGAGAAAGAGAGAGAAGGATCGAGAGAGCATAAAAGATTAAAAATGTATAAATATGTAACCATAACATAATTGTGAGGAGGAGATATTACTCCTATAATAATTTTCTGACATATTTATTATTTTCTTTATCCATAATATATTCATTTCTATATCTCAATACATATAACTCAATGGGGTCTAACATAGTTATTTCTACTATTGATTCAGGATAAGCTCTAGGACTGATGGGATATTTTTTCAGTGAAAGAAAGATAAACATCTGTCATCATCATCATTAGCTTGTCAGGAAACAGAAAAGCCATGTTTATTGATCAAATATTGCCCCAAAGGAGAGATTGCAAATCTATCCTTATTATCTACTACTTTAGAGACACAGAAAGTTCAGAGCGAACCAGTAACTCCTTTGGGGATTATTTGACCTTTCACCCATGCAGCAAGATAAAGATACCTTGGGGATTATGAAAAGCATACTCAAACTAAGTACATGCTTGTGTTATATAACCATGGAGAACCTCCCTTAATGTCCAGGGAAAAGGCACTCAGACACAAGGTATAGCAAACCTGTCTCCATGAAGGGAAAAGGGAAGCCTGGGAGGCAGAAGAAGGAAAGGACAAGTTAAAAAAGTCCTGTGGGAGATTAAAGGTTCCTGTGACACTTCAAATTATGTTAGCCTTACTTCCACACAGGATTGAATTTTGCTGAAAAAAAAAAAAAAAAGAATCCTCTATTGCTTTCTTTCTCTTTATCCAAAATAACATTAAATTTATTTCAACAGGCTGTCGGAGCTACTCGGGTTTGTTATGAGCAGATGAAAATCCATCATCAGCTAATGACAGACCCTGCCTTTTCCTCACTCCAATTTAAGGTGTGAGTAGAGGCAGCTGCAGTATTCCTGTCAAAACTTAGGCATTTCAATGGCACGTCTCCCTCTACAAAGATTGAAAGTTGGTCCCTGTTCCTATATCTCCAAGTCATCTATCAGGAAACCTGCTTCCTTATCACCTTCCTGAATGAAGAGACAATCATTATATCATAGAGGGACAGCTATACCCTAAAGCCAGACACACTGGGCTTCTGATCTCATCTGTCCCCAGAGGTTAATCAGACCTAGGCTTGAAGTGATTTTTCACTGAACAGCTATGGGAACCGTTATTGCTGCCTATGACTCATTATCTGAGTTGAGCACGCCTTTTCATATAATCAGGACTTCAGAACGATTTTTGCAGAATGCTCTGTCTTTTCTCCCATTACCATCACCCTATGGCATTAGTGGATTACGCGTTTCTAAATCTGTAGAGAAATGAAGTGTTTGCATCACCAGCTATATGAATAGGAAATGGATTGATCTGGTAATAGAGCTTCACTCTCTGCTCAGCCAGTGTGTATTACACACAGGTATATGCTCTGAAAATGAACTAGAGCACAGAGAAATTGAATATATCCCATGTAATCCTGAAATGATTTCTAACTCCTGTTGAGACTTGTTTAAGAATTTGAATGCCCAATACCAATTATACTGCTTGATTTTCATATAAATTTGGATTAATTAGCTGTATTGATAGCTTTAGTCCTTAGGAATAAAGTTACAGAAATATGTGCTAGGGAAATGGCTCAGTTGATAAAGTAGATATCTAGCAACTATGAGGAGGCAAGTGCATCTCCCAAGAATGAGTATAAAAGGAACCACATGTTTTGTTTCAGAACTATAACCCTACTTCTAGAGACATGGAGAAGGAAGAATTCATAGGACTGGATGACTAGGTAGTACAGTCTAATGGGCAAGCTTCAGGTTTAGTGAGAGACCCTGTCTCAATAGAGTAAGACGAGTATCAAGAGAAGAAGACACCTGGCATCCACCACTGGTTTGTACGCTTGTAAATCTGTATCTGCAAACAGATACATATGTGAGCATGCACACACACACACACACACACGCACACACACACAC
>NC_034596.1:90008563-90014250 GCF_900095145.1 Mus pahari
CACACACACACACATACACACACACACACACAAACACAGAAACAAAACAGGGCTAGCAATACTTCATTTTTTACTAAAATAGGTGGAATTTACATATATGTATATAGCTGTAGTACTAGTTACTTGTTTTTTGAGACAATAATATCATTCATGCAATAAACTATAGAAATGATCCCAGAGTGTATAATCCTTGTGTATATGATGAGTTGGTGAAGAAACTATGAATGCCAGAATAAATATGAAATGAAATAAAGTCTCACATATATACAATTTACAGGTAATATTAATCTTTAATACACTGTTAAGAACCATCTGCCCGATGCTTCCATTGTAAAATGACTCCTTTCTTTCTATCCAGACTTTATTGTTTCTAAATTCAGAAAACTTTTCTTTAGGCATTTAATGATGCAAGAGTCTTTACTCAATTGCAGTCATCTAAAGTTCCACAAAGTATGGGTTAGATACAATCTTAGAGGTCAAATTATTGTTTCTCACACAAACTTTAATTTCAATGGCATTTTCTCTGCACTGTCATTGTTAATTTCAGAGAAACCGCTTCCTGGCCTTGATGAGACTTGCAGAAGTATAAAACATTGTCAATCTTAAGGCTGCCTTACTTCTTACTATGAACTCTTGTAAGGTAACGAGTTCTTCCTGTTAAGCCCTTTGTTAATGCACAAATGCCTGACCCTCCATCACAGTACTTGCTGCGGATGTAATGCTGCCAGACATCACCTGCATAGGTCATTGAAATAGATCAAGCTGTTAAGGAAGAACTGAAAAACATTCACAGAAACCAAAATCTAAGCTATCTAACCATTCATGTGACACAGTCTTAGTCCTAGCCTTGTCACAGAGTTGTGAGGCAAGTTTATCAGCTTTGTGACTTTTCATTTGTCACATGCTCAATTTTGCTTTAAAGGTATTGTACTAAGTATGTGGTTCTAACTTTGGAGTGGCTCAGAACCATGTGGAGGGTTCCTTCAAGCCAATTGCTGGGGCATAAATCAGAACTTTTTGATTCAGTTATCCTGGACCGGACTGGAATAACCGTAGTAAGAGCACTTTCCAAAGTGTTCACTATTTGTGCTATTTGAGGAAAGGCTACTGGCTTTTGGTCTTGTTTTTGTTAGTTTGCTTTTTGTTTTGTATTTCGATAGCCACTGTATTAGAAAAATCTTATATTATGGCTATTTATTTAAAAAAAAAAAACAAGAATGCTTATTTAGTTGTTTTTAATCTTTCTGTCGCACACACACACACACACACACACACACACACACACACACACACAATCACCATACACAAAGGATAAGCATTCTCTTCCTATGTGTTGATAATGCCTTGGTATGGGTGATAAAAGCCAGGAGCTCCTTATTAGCTTGAGACCACCCTTAGGACTGACCCAGTCTGAGGTTATTGTGGGACTAGCTTGAGCCTCTGTTGCATGTATTCTGCATGTGTTCTGCATGTGTTCTGCTTTCCAGCTCACACTACTCTTGCTTTTCCTCCTTTTTTCATCGTCCACAAACATTGGACTCCACAGGAAATTTTAATAAACGAACTGCTTGAAAATGTTCACTTTAGATGTCTTAGCTGGGGAATAAAACCCAATTACCAATCACCTCTTGAGTTTGTAATAACAGCTTTGTATATGTTTATTGATTTATTTATTTTGCTTGCTTGTTATACAAACAGGATGCTGAGATATTGTCTCCTTGAAAGGCAATAATTGATTTCCATCAGTTACTGCCTAAATGCTAAAATGAATGCTCCCCCTTCCCAAAGCCTAGTTTCAGCCAACAGAGACAAAGTCAGAATATTGGGTGGCAGTATTATTCTCACCCATTTTAGACTTCCTTAAGGACATAAATAAATAAGTAGGTAGGGAGAGAGAGAGAAAGAGAGAGAGAGAGAGAGAGAGAGAGAGAGAGAGAGAGAGAGAGAGAGCAAAATATGAATTACTCCTTTCTGTTGATTAATTTATAAAAATTAATAGCTTTCATTTTATGGCATTTTTATTATATATTTTCTTCATTTACATTTCAATTGCTATCCCCAAAACCCCCTATACCCTCCCCCCACCCTGCTCCCCAACCCACCCACTCCCACTTCCTGTCCCTGGCATTCCCCTGTACTGGGGCATATCAAATGGATAGATATGGAGGATATCATCCTGAATGAGGAAACCCAATCACAAAAGAACACACATAGTATGCACTCACTGATGAGTGGATATTAGCCCAGAAACTTAGAATATCCAAGATACAATTTGCAAAACACGTGAAACTCAAGAAGAAGGAAGACCAAAGTGTGAATACTTCGTTTCTTCTTGGAATGGGGAACAAAATACCCATGGAAGGAGAACAGAGACAAAGTTCAGAGCTAGGACATAAGGAAAGACCTTCCAGAGACTGCCCCACTCAAGGATCCATCCCCCTTATACAACCACCAAACCCAGACACTATTGCATATGCCAGAAAGATTTTGCTGACAGGACCCTGACATAGTTCTCTCTTGTGAGGCTACCACAGTGCCTGGCAAATACAGTGGTGGATGCTCACAGTCATCTACTGGATGGAATACATGGCCCCTAATGAAGGAGCTAGAGAAAGTACCCAAGGAGCTAAAGGGATGTGCAACCCTATATGAGGAGAGGCCCTTCATATAGCTTTCATTTTAAAAGGAAGTTTTTGGAAAATGCTTAAATAGCAAACTAGAAAAGTACATATTTTTTTAAAAAAATATAAACAGTATTTTTGATATCTGAAACAATTCAGTATATAAATGCTTCCTCTTGGTACATACCAGTAGCAGTTCATCTAGCTGGAAATGTCAGTGTGTGTACTTTAATTGCATTCATATTCATAGCTAGACATGCAAAGTCATCTCAGTCTATTAGATTTCTGCCTTGTATACCAGACAATGTGACCTGTGTGTGACCACCCATCTCCTGAGAGAAGAAACTCCTTGTACTTTTCTTTCATCTTTCCTCATTTGTTTGCTGGAAGCAGGTGTAGTGTCTGTCACTTCTTGGCCCAGGAGACTGTGCTAATTAACTTATAAATTATGTCCATGTGGCCTTGCTTCTCTCCTGTGAGCCAGTGATATTTGTTTTTTATGCTGTTCTGAACAGGGTTAAAAAGGGCCACCAGTTCTGCATAAACACCGACCTAATTGTTTGAACACTGGAAAGCTTGTATTGTGTTTCTTTTAATTCACTCCTGTTGTTTTCTATACCTGAGGACCCATATGTACTCACTGAATGATCTGAATAGTCAAGGGAGATCTCTCTGAATACATCATCTACGGCAGTGTGGGAGGCAAAGAGGTCAACTTCATGACCAAGAGAAACATGAAGATGAAGGAGCTGAGAACAGAAACTTAACTCTGGGTTTCTGTGCCTTTGTCACCAAACTCTACATACCCTTGGACCTATCTTTCAACACTTTACTCTCAGTTGGGTAACAGGAATCATAGGTACGACTTCAAGGTTAGCAATTAATATGTGAGGATCATTAATATCTTTCCTTTTAAAAGGAACAGATGTTAATCATGGCCATGAGAAAGTTATGAGAAAGTGGAATTAATTATATTTTCTGATCTATTCCAGAAAAGATTCATTTATAAACTTTGATGAATTACTCAAATCAACTCCCTGATGGCAATCCTTAAATAGTCCATATAGGTGTCCACTGATTCTGGGAAGTTATCCTCCTGGGGAAAAGAAGGTAACACATAAGTCCTGATGTAGATGATAGACTTGCTTTGAAATGTATGATGCTTGGCTGCTTTCTCCAAATTGTTCTCAGTGCTAGTAGTTGGTCAGAAATAGGACTATTGAAATTCTATTGAGAGACAAATATTGAATCTTCTACAATGTGACTATTTTTTTAATATAATTTGCAAGCAGATCCTAAAAATTGATATCCTAGAATCTAAGATACACATTGGAAAAACGAAGTTTAAGTGGAACAACTTGAGATTTTCTGTAGCAGAAAAAATGGAAATTGTGGTGATATTTCTTTCAACATAATATTTTCCTTGAATATTTATGAATTTTACCTCATGCAACCTGATGACACTCAGGTTCAGTCCTCACAAATCTGCTTCCCCAGCCGTTTGACTACCCCACACCTAAAAAGCAGAAGGAGGGGGAGAACAATAAAGAAGAACAGGAGGAAGAAAAGGAGGAAGGGAAGAAGAAGTAGAAGAAGGAGGAGGAAGGGGAGAAAGAGGATTGGGAGAAGGTGGTGGAGGAGAATAAGAAGAAAAGAAGGAGAGAAGGAGGAGGAGGAGGAGGAGGAGGAGGAGGAGGAGGAGGAGGAGGAGGAGGAGGAGACAAGTGTATTACTCACAGGAACATGATGACATTCCCAACACCAAGCCCCTTAAAGAAAACTAGCATGTGCTTTGTACTACCCAAAGCATGACAATGGATATCACAGAAATATCACTGGTAGTTCAAATACAAAGATTCTAAGATCCTACATAAATCTGCAAGGATTTAATTATAATTTAATTGAGAAGCAATTGCTTCTGCTTCTTTGATAATGCCCATGGTTGTTAAATGAACCTCCTTTATACCAAAACAAGACAAATAGCATACAAAAAACAGAGAGTTCCTTTTGTATTGGATATCTACTCTGGCATGTGGTCGGCTCTGGAGCATGGTTGATATATCCAGTGACATTGTATTGGAGAAAATTAATTTTAAATAAAAATTTTAATTTTTAAAAATTTAAAATCTCTATCTCTATCTCTATCTCTATCTCTATCTCTATCTCTATCTCTACCTGTATCCCCAAATGCAAACAATATAAATGTAAGGGAAATTTCACTAAAGAAATTTCACTAGAGTAAAATCTGAGTTTGATCACAAGTATGGTTTAAGGAATATTATGGAAAACTCAAAGAGATAAACATTTATTTTCTTTTCAAATTGGGAATAATAACAACTGTGCATTCATTTATTTATTCTGAGAAGTTAATATAATACATTTTTTACATTTAAGGACTATATGTATAAAATAATAACAAATCATTGCTAACCAATCAATGCTGTTGAATTTGCTTCAAATTAGATAATTTAACCTCTAACATAAACACCTTCTGAGAACTTATCCTTTTTAGACACAACATGCACAGTATTTTTATTCCTGTTTCTGTACTGTAAACACTGTCCACCCTTTTGAATAAATGATCTCATGATCGTGATGAATTAATAGTAAATGAGGCTATCAGGTTTGATTGCCAATAATAACTAAAGAACTTTAAATTAATCTCATTGTAAAAACTATGTAAAGCTAAGTGCTATATTTTTTAAAATTATTTTATTAGATATTTTCTTGATTTACATTTGAAATGCTATCCCGAATGTCCCATATACCCTCTCCCCATGCTCCCCTGCCCACTCACTCCCACTTCTTGACCCTGGCATTCCCCTCTATGGGGCATATAAAGTTTGCAAGAACAAGGGGCCTCTCTTCCCAAGGACGGCTGACTAGGCCATCTTCTGCTCTATGCAGCTAGAGACACGAGCTCTGGGGGTACTGATTATTTCATATTGTTGTTCCACCTATAGGGTTGCAGACACCTTCAGTTCCTTGGGTAATTTCTCTAGCTCCTCCATAGGGGTCTCTGTGTTCTATCCTATAGATGACTGTGGGTATCCACCTCTATATTTA
>NC_034596.1:90015580-90016709 GCF_900095145.1 Mus pahari
GAGGCTTTTCCCCACTTTCTCCTCTATATATTTCAGTGTCTCTGGTTTTATGTGGAGTTCTTTGATCCACTTAAACTTGAGCTTTGTACAAGGAGATAAGAATGGATCAATTCGTATTTTTCTACATGCTTACTGCCAGTTGTGCCAGCACCATTTGTTGAAAATGCTGTCTTATTTCCACTGGATGGTTTTAGATCCTTTGTAAAAGATCAAGTAACCATAGGTGTGTGGGTTCATTTCTGGGTCTTTAATTCTTTTCAATTGATCTACCTGTCTGTCACTGTACCAGTACGATACAGTTTTTATCACAATTGCTCTGTGATAAAAACTGCTCTTGAGTTCAGGAATGGTGATTCACCCTGAGTTTCTTTTATTATTGAGAAGAGTTTTTGCTATCCTAGGTTTTTTATTATTCCAGAAGAATTTGCAAATTGCCCTTTCTAACTCAGTGAAGAATTGAGTTGGAATTTTGATGGGATTGCATTGAATCTGTAGATTGCTTTTGGCAGGATAGCCATTTTCACTATATTAATCCTGCCGATCCATGAGCATCTTTCCATCTTCTGAGATCTTCTTCAATTTCTTTCGACAGAGACTTGAAGATTTTGTCATACAGATCTTTAACCTCCTTAGTTGTAGTCATACCAAGGTATTTTATATTTTTTGTGACTATTGTGAAGGGTGTTGTTTCCTTAATTTCTTTCTCATCCAGTTTATCCTTTGTGTAGAGAAAGGCCACTGATGTGTTTGAGTTAATTTTATATCCAGCTACTGCACTGAAGCTGTTTATCAGGTTTAGGAGTTCTCTGTGTGATTTTTAGGGTCACTTATATATATGATCATATCTAATAAAATAGTGATATTTTGACTTCTTCCTTTCCAATTTGTATCCACTTGATCTCCTTTTGTTGTTGAATTGCTCTGGTTAGGTCTTCAAGTACAATATTGAATAGGTAGGGAGAAAGTGGGCAGCCTTGTCTAGTCCCTGATTTTAGTGAGATTGCCTCCTGCCTCTCTCCATTTACTTTGATGTTGGCTACTGGTTTGCTGTATATTGCTTTTATTATGTTTAGGTATGGGCCTTGAATGCCTGATCTTTCCAAGACTTTTATCATGAAGGGGTGTTGGA
>NC_034596.1:90016720-90038000 GCF_900095145.1 Mus pahari
GGGATTTTTGTGTTTCTTCTACCTGTTTAGTAGTGTTTGCCTGTAGTACCTTAAGGACTTCTACCTGTTTATCAGTGGTCTCCTGTAATTCCTTGAGGGATTTTTATGCTTCCTTTTTAAGGGCTTCTACTTGTTTAGCATTGTTCTCCTGTATTTCTTTGAGTGAGTTATTAATGTCCTTCTTCAAATCTTCTACTACCATCATGAGATATGATTTTGAATCATTATCTTGCTTTTCTGGTGTGTTGGGGTATCCAGGACTCGCTGTGGTGGGCATACTGGGTTCTGATGGTGCACAGTGTTCTTGGATTCTGTTAGTAAGATTCTTACCTTTGACTTTCACGATTTGGAAATCTCTGGTGTTATTGTTCAAGCTGTCTCTGGCTGGAGTTTGTTCCTCCTGTGATTCTGTTAGCCTCTGTCAGCACTCCTGGGAATCCAACTCTCCCCTGTGTCCCTGAGATCAGAGCACTCTCTGCAGGCAAGCTCTCCTCTTGAGAGGCAGGTGTCCAGAAGTCTGGAGCTCTGATCCTCCTTCTGAGAACTGGGGTCAGAGCCCTCCCTGTAGGCCAACTCTTCTCCTGTAATCAGGAGGACCTGCAGTGTGGAGGTCTTCCAGAGCTCTCTGCTGCCTCTGCCATGATCCCGAGGACCTGTGATCCCGAGGACCTGTGGTGTGGAGATTCCTCCTGAGTGCTCAGCTGCCTCTGCTGGGGTTCAAGAGAGAGATGCTGGGGTGGCTCTGATCAAACTGGAACCCATCCTCCGTGATCCCGAGGACCTGCAGTGTGGAGAATCTTCCGGAGCTCCACTGGGGTTATGAAGAGATATTGCAGGGGTGGCCCCTACCAGACCAGAACCCTGCCCCTGGGTGAGCGGTGTTCCTTTGACCCAGTTTCTGCTGGCACAAGCCCCTCCTCGATTCTCTGGAGTTGATTGTGTTCCACTCATCCATAATCCCGAGGACCTGAGGTGTGGAGAGTCTTCTGGAGCACTCAGTGGCCTCCACTGGGGTTATGAAGAGATATGGCAGGCTCTAACTATTTTAATATACTGATGACACTGAAAGCATGAAAATGAATCTATTTATATTATGTCCCAATGATGATACTTACGATAAAATGTGGAATTTTTATAAACAAAATGAAGCAAAACCTCAAACATCTTAAACATATTTACATTATGAAAATATCAGTACAAACTGGAAGGCGATCATACATCGTTAAATATTTGTGCAAAGTGCCATTATACTGTGAAAGGGTGAATTCATTGACTTGAAGATGTTCCTAAGTAGACTTTTGCAACAACCATTAGATATCATTTAGGAGTGATGCTGCATTTACCAGATTATCAAAGGAAGCTACCAGTGACGAGAGAACAAATAGTCACAAGTATTCTGTTGTTTAAGCATGTCTTTCTGCTGTGGGAAGCAAGCAGGTGGTGGAATGATAAGAGAGAAAGAGGAAGGCAAATTGGAGGAGAAATGGACAATGAAAAGAGGTTATGTAATCTGTGCTTTATGTGCTACGAGAAGAGGTTGAACTGGAGATAGGAAGTCAGTTGGTGTTCTTGATCCTTGGAAGTGGTGAATTACACTGTCCATCAAGTGAGGCAGTAATTAAAACACACAAGGTATGAAAGACCTCCTTATGGAGACTTCCCCACTCAAGCCTCGAGATGATGCATAACGCGTACCCAATAATCATGAAAAACTGTCTTGATGTAAATACACGAGGCAGTTTATTATTGGAGCTCCTGGCCAACACGTATCTCACACTGGAGACAGAGGGATCTAACCTGAGGCTCAGGGGCTAGGGATTTATATAGAAAAAAGTCGGGGGCATGGGAGGAATTGGTGCAGTCACACATGATTGGCTAGTCTAAACATCAGCAAATAGTACGTGCAGATCGGGGTAACAGCAGTTCTGAAGGGATAGTGAGTATCTGTGTTGGCAGAGCATCTGGTTAAAGTTTTAACCCAAGTCAGAAGGGCAGGAGAGGGAGGCGCCAGGCCAGGTGGCCCATAACTCAGCTGAGATAGTCAGGATGTCCTTGCATGCCTCTCCTTTCTTTATGGTCAGCCAGCTCCTGGAACGACTTAACAGCCTTTGTTCTGGCCTGTCTGGACATGCCTGGGCCTGTTCTGCTTTGCCCTGGATCTGTGAACTTTCTGACCAACCAGAATGAGCCGCCTGAATCATGGATCTTAAATTTATTTTTCAGGGCCAGTGGTCCTATGCCTTCTTCCTTTGAAAAATCTTAACACTGTGTGTGTTGCTGTGACTCCCAGAGCTGCATCATTAACCAGGAAGAAGAGTGGGTCCAGCAGAGTAGAGACTCACAATGACAGGATATGTCCTGCTTATTTAATTCTCATCATTGGCCTATTTGCTAATCTCTCTAATTGGTTGTGGTGATGGTTCAAACATGAGACTGGACAACTCTATGATAAATTACAGTTTTCCAGTGCTGTGTTTAACTTTGGCCAGAGATTCATTTTCTCTGGAAATTTTAGGTTGGACAAACATTTAACCACCATACTTTTCAAAAGAAGATGCATATGGTGGCACTATAATGAGTAAATGCATGGTGGAGAGATGAGAAGAGGAGAGAGAAACAAAATTGTTTGTGCATCACGAAGAGAGGCAGAACTGGAGACATGGGACTGGTGAGGAGCAGCCTGATGGGAATAGCCTGTACTGCCACGTGAGACTACGGTCAATCCTCAGCCAGAGGTGCAGCCAAAGGTCATGTCTTTGTCCGGGTCTATGACCCTGAAGCAGCAGGAGTCAATGTTGTTGTCTTTGGTCCAAGATAGTTTCAAAGGCCATGAGCAACCCTGATTTGTACTGTGCCCTGGGACCCTGTAGATGTCCAAGTCTAAGCAAATGTGGCTCCACTCCTCATGTGGGAGTACTATTCTGGAAAGCAGAAGAGCTGCCACTGAGCATTGCTGCCTACAGCACCGAGTATCTGCACTGTACCTGGGCAGCACTCTAGAGCTGTCCCTTATGGCAGGAGTGGTGAGTGGGCTGAGTAATCCACAGATGCTAGAGAATGGGAGAGCTGACCCTAAAGACCTGGGTATGGGAGAGCTGGCCCCACCACCTTTGCAAACTACTAGAAACCCAGTGAGGTGGGAGGAATTAGTGCTTGATGTGACCATGCCCATGTCAGAAGAAAAAGAAGAAGAAGAAGAAGAAGAAGAAGAAGAAGAAGAAGAAGAAGAAGAAGAAGAAGAAGAAGAAGAAGAAGAGTGGGGAAGGAAGGAGGGATGGAGGAAACAAAGGAAGGAAAGAAAGAAAGAACAAAAGAAAGAAAGAAAGAAAGAAAGAAAGAAAGAAAGAAAGAAAGAAAGAAAGAAAGAAAGAAAGAAAGAAAGAAAGGGGAGGGGGAGGAGGAGGAGGAGAAGAAGAAAGAAAGGAAAGAAGGAAGGAAGGAAGGAAGGAAGGAAGGAAGGAAGGAAGGAAGGAAGGAAGAAAGNGGAAGGAAGGAAGGAAGGAAGGAAGGAAGAAAGAAAGAAAGAAAGAAAGAAAGAAAGAAAGAAAGAAAGAAAGAAAGAAAGAAAGAAAGAAAGATGCTTGCCGGTAACTTTATCCTCTCTTTACACATGCATTCAGGGTTTTTCCACTCCTTATAGTAGCATACACTTTTTTATTTTCTTTTTGACAAATCTATGAAAAAAAAAACTATAAAAACCCAATTTATTATTCATTCCATAAGCAGATGTCATCTGTCTAAGTACTAGAGATAAATTTTATTTGTGGAGAGAAGTGGAAAGGAGAGTGAAGTAGCCCTCAGTTCTTGGAAGACGTCTAGATGGTCTAAAGATGACCAGTGAAGCTAATGAGATCCCTTGTGCTATTCCAGGTAATACTGTTCCTTGTTCTTGGAGAGCTTGTTCAAAGCTACCCAAAGATAACTAAGTATGAACAATCTCCAAGTAACAATGTAAAGCTATGTAGAACACAGGAAGGACAATTATATTGTGGCCCATTTTAGAGGATAGTCTTTCTCTTGGGCTGGGTTCAGCAAAATGCTAAGAATCCTGGAAAGATCAACATCTATTCAGGACACAAAAAGGTGAATGTTTGTTCTATTATAGCCTTAATAATAGCTAGATATTGGCTATGGATGGGCTAATGCTGCTCTGGGCTTCTCAAGAAGATGACAATTTTGTCACCTACACCTCAGAAAAACGTTGGTGGCCTAATCAGTGAAAGCTACACTTAAAAAAATTGAATATTCATATACAAATACAGCAATGTGTTACACAACTTAAATTCCTTTTCCCAACTCTATTTCCCCAAATTACAAAGCAACAGAGTCCTTGCACATGTCTATGATAGTCTCAGCTCTGAGGATGCTTGTGAATGCTGAGAGTGCTGCTCATATGAGGTTTTTATTGTACTCAAAATGAACCCCGGCATTTAAGGGTGTGAATCACATCATTTGTGTGAAACATTGCTGCTTAAATCTTCATGAGAAATGAAATACAAAGCTCAGTTGTAATTGTTTTACATTTTTTCCTATTGCCTCCCATAGTCCAAAATGCACAAAATGCCCCCCCAAAATCTTTTGTAATGCAAAATCATCCTCTTAATCGTAAGCAGTCTTTTTGTTGTTGCTGTTCTTTCCACTGCTTCCCACTAAACTGTCTCTCTCCACTAAACACCCATTTTAATATCCCTTAAAATAAAATTAAATCAGAAGACATAGGAAGTAAGTTCTTGATTGATTTCAGCTTTCTGTGTCTTTTTCTGTCTCTAAGATGAAATGAGTCATGTGACATTCATTTCCGTTATTAAAAGGATGTCTGTAATTGAGAGCTCAATTCAATCTAAATCCAGTAGAATAATGTGAGTGTGTGCCTTAGGTCGTTCTTATGTCTTTTTCTCAAAATCACTTAAATCACTTCTGTACTTTTAGTGCAGAGTTTGTAGTAAAGAGAATTTTAAAGTTATTCTTCTCACCCTAATGTGGTTCTGGAAAGCCACTCCCAGTAGTTTTCATTGGAACTAAAGGTGTTATACCAATGAATCATATCTGTTCTGACATGGAATAGTACCATGTGTATGGTGTGTAGAGCTTTCATGTGGTTATCTCCATGGAAGTGTTGAAATGCATTGCTTTTGTTTGTTGGGACAATTGACATGGAGACACTTAAGCACAAACTAGACGGGGATTATACAGAGAACCATGAGAAGTCTTGAGACTTGGGTATTTCTTTGACTTGTGGACAATTCTTGTGGTTCACTTTTCATTTGTAGGATGATATACAGTGGATTAATTCAGTGACCTTACCTCAGCAATTGTGAGTTTGTTAGAGCATAGTGGGTACCACGGGACACTTTATGATATATTCAGCCCCTAATTCCCACATCCCTTTGCACTTGATATTGCTCAAGTCCCTTAGGTTTTCCTTTCTGAATTTTAGTCTCTTTAGTGGGTTCATGTCTGAGAGACAGGAAAAGCTGAAACCCGAAACCCTACCCTGTGCACTGTGTACCCTCCTTTCTTTAACTTGGAAAGGAAGCTGGAAACTTCAGTAACACCATGTTTCAATTATTTTTATTTCTGACCACATGGGTAGAAACCAGTTACCACTGTTAGACAGGATGTCATTGTATCTCCTTGGTAGGCGCCCGGTGATCTTCAAAGAGAAAGACTTCCATTCTTTCACTATTGAGCAAACCTTAGCCCCACACATGCAGGGAACGCCACAGAGCGATTCATACCAGCTGACAACTTTTGAATGAACCTTCACATTGAAGAACCAAAACATCACACTCTGTGAATTGAATTTACAGAGCTCTTCCTCCTCATATGATGAAAGCTGTTGATCCACTAGTCGGTGCTTTAAAATGCCTATGGTCAAAAGTAATTTAGAATTCAGAATGTTTAGATATTATGTATTATATAATATCCCAAAGAGATCTTGCCAGACCACAGTAAAAGGCATTAATCATCCCATAGCTGGATACATATTCATATTAAGGGATATAGCCACAGTTTTAAAAACATAGTGATATCAATTGCAGCAGTTCACATAATTAGTTCAAGCTACATCAGATTTTCAGATTTTACTCTTACACTGTATATTGTACATATACATATATATATGTGTGTGTAGATATACAAATATATATATATATATATATATATATATATATATATATATATATATAACTTATTAAATGGACAAGCGAATGAATGCCTGTTTTTTCCATTATAGACTAGAAAACCAGGAAGATGTAATATATTTTGATTGCCAAGGTGGTAATAATTAGTCTTTTCCTGGTAAGAGTTTCCTAATTGGCTATCTAATAAGAAGGAATCTGACTTAGATGCATATATACACACAAGGCACACTAAAAGGAGATAGCAAGTTGTAGTTATATATTTATGTATTACATATGCAAAAATAAAAACATTGACCTTCAAGTTGAGAAGTAGCAATGAGTTAAAGAAGGGGGTTAAAGAAGATAGGGAAGAGAGGAGGTGGCATAATTGTATAACAATTAATATATCTAATTTAAAAAAGTATAAACAGGATACCTACATGTATGAGCTGACTCTTAGCAGGCAGTTATGCCAAATGTTGCAACCCAATTTTCTATCCTGTTGCTTTCTTCAATAATTGGGCCCAGGGTTCTTTCTTATCTCCAAGTTTTATATTAGAAACTATATATTCTCTATTCGATGATCACTTTCTCTTACAGATTTGATAACTCTTGAATGCTTATTACTTTTGCAACAAGGACAACTAGACTTATAGGAGAGCAAGTCTGCATAAGTGCAGGCTAATCTTCTGTAGGAGTAAGTGCCTCTGATTTGAAGACAATTTTCAGTATTTACTTTTAGAAATGGCTTTGATTTCAAAGCCTGAGTTTTTGGCATTTTCTTAGCAAATAAAGTGAGGAGCATCTTGTACTATTAAGTATTTGTTATATTGGGGACATTTATTTTATTTTATTTTTTAAGATTTATTTATTATATATGTAAATACACTGTAGCTGTCTTCAGACACTCCAGAAGAGGGAGTCAGATCTCATTATGGATGGTTGTGAGCCACCATGTGGTTGCTGGGAATTGAACTCAGGACCTCTGAAAGAGCAGTCAGTGCTCTTAACCTCTGAGCTATCTCTCCAGCCCCAAAGTATATACTATTTTGTTTTGTTTGTTTTGCAATGTGTAAGTTTATTCTTGTAATAAACACTTTTTTAAAAAGATTTCTTTCTTTCTTTCTTTCTTTCTTTCTTTCTTTCTTTCTTTCTTTCTTTCTTTCTTATATGTAAGTATACTCTAGCTGTCTTCAGATGCACCATAAGAGGGCATCGAATTTCATCACCAGTGGTTGTGAGCCACCCTGCGGTTGCTGGGGATTGAACTCAGGACCTTCGGAAGAGCAGTCAGTGCTCTTACCTGCTGAGCCACCTCTTTATTTTATATTTAATATAATTTGTGAGAAAGAATCAAATAAGAAGACCACAGCATGGCCAAAGACCTTACAGTATGTTATCTTCATCTTGAAAAATTATCTCATGCTATAAAACTGCCTTTTAAGTGATCACCTGCAAAGAAAAGAACCAACCCATCCACAGGCAATACTTTCCAGGTTTACTCTACCTCCTGCTACATCAGCACATTTATTCATATAGCCCCCTTCCATTCTCAAAAAACCCCTCTTTGGATAAAAACCATATAAATAATTTAATTAATGCAATTTGTCATAATTTTGGTTTACATTCTTCCACTTTCTAGGCAAGGCATAGAACCCACACCCTTAATCTAATAACTTAGGAAGGAAAAACAGGTGGATCTTCATGTATTCAACAGTAGACTTGTCTACATATCAAGGCCAGGCCAACTAGGACTACATTGGGACCCTCCTTCTCAAGAATCAACCAACCAAAATCAAACCCATCTCATACTTTCTGAAAATTCCATGCCTTATATCAACTTTAGTCTTTTGATACATATTAAATATTCCTCTTTTATCTAACACTATTAAATGGAACTGTCCAGACATGTAGAAGGCAGATTTTTAAACCTTTTATTAAAATATATCAAATCAATATGGGGAAATTTGTGTTTGAAAGGCCGGGAACAGGTCTGTGTGTAGGGGGAGTACTTGGGGTGAGGACTGGAATTGGGGGCACACTTCTAGGGATGAGGTAGAAACCTAGTACAATTATAACCCAGGAATCTACAAGGGTGAGCCTAGGGAAGACTCAATAATGGGGGATATAGAACCACAACTGACCAACTCCTATATCCAGGCATGACTTCCAGTGGAGGAATCAGGACACCAATCTAGCTACAAACCTTTTGAGCTGCAATTTCCTACTTGCAAGATGTGCTGGGGTAGATGTGGTGCCAAACTTGTGGGAGTGGCCAACCAATGACTGTTCCAACTTGAAAACTATGCCCTAAGAGGGAGCCCATCCTGACATTGCCTGTATGGACAAGGAACAAAGGTTAGAACAAAGTGGACTTGCTAAAAGGAAAAAAAAAAAAATCAATGAAATGGTTCCTAATGATACTTGTAGACAGAATCCTAGCATGTTCAGCATCAGAGAGGATTCATCCAGAGACCCATAACCAAACATTAGATGGATCTTAGAGAATCCCATGGAAGTGAGGGAGGAAGGATTGTAGGAGTCAGATAAAGGAAACCCACATGATCACCTAATTAGGGCTAACAAATACTGAACTGGCAATCAGGGAGTCTGAATGGGTCTGACTTAGATGCTCTGCATATATGTTATGGTTTTGTAACTTGGTGTTCTTGTGAGATTTCCAGCAGTGGGATCTGGAGCTGTCTCTGAGACTTTTGCCTGATTTAGGAACACTTGTCCTCGTACTTGTTTGTCTTGTCCGGCATTATTATGAGGGCATGTACCTGGTCTTTTTGGCAACATGATACATGTTTGGTTGGTATCCCTGGAGCTGTGCCATTTTCTGAAGGGAACAAAAAGTGGATCTGAGGGAGAGCAGAGGTTGGCTCTGAGGGACTGAGAGGAGAAGTAAGGAAAAGAGAAGTAGAAATTTAATATATGAAAAAAGACTACATTAAAAAAATCTAACCTGAAAAATACTCATATCTCTTAGAAAAATAACATTTTTTTCACTTATAGAACATCCTAAAATATGCTTTTACCATTTCATGGGGGTCTGCACTAAAGCATTGTCTTTCTTTTACAGTATATGAAACCATAGGCACTCAATGTATGTAAGTTCTATGGAGAAGAAGTGAATACTCTCTGGTGTTTGCATTGCCAAGCCACATGAAAGGCATCTCTTTTCTCACCAGCCAGGATGTCTCAGCATTCCCCTGTCTGCCAAGATTAACAGAGGTGCAAAAGGCATGTGCTTAACACTGGGCCTATTTATTAAGGAGGAAGGTGGAGAAAGACATGTTCTGGGACGATCCTCAAGAGGAGGAAAGAATGAAATATGTGGGGTTATTTTGTTGGTTTTTCTTTTAGTTTTGTTTGTTTGTTTATTTTTGGTTTTGTTTTTTGTTTTTTGTTTTTTTTTCTACAGGGAAGAAAACAAAGATTAGGTAAAACAATTAATGATACTACCATAATTATTTGTAGATCTTATTGATTTGCCCACTAATGGGATACATGAATAAAATATTCATGAGGACTGGAGCGATCAGCAGCATGGGCATTTATATTTATGTTTCAAAACGGAAAAAGCATTCTACATGCCTCTAGATGACTTAATCACAGTAAACATATTTCATCCTTAAAGTCTGAAAATGAATCCATCGACTAAACTTTTTGTCTTCAAGAAACACACCCATTTATAATTATACAGACTAATCCCCTTGAGTATGGAGTACGAATGAGAGAGTAACTGTATGTAAGTTACCTTGATAACCAGCAAAATAAAGTTTTGTTCAGAAGAAGGTACTTTCCTCAAGAACACAGAAGCCTCTAGACCTCAGACCTTATGTTTGCCTCTACTGGGATTTGTAGGTAAGTGCTGATTAATAATTACTATAATCCCATTAGGTATAGTAGCCCAATGGCCAGTATAACATTACTCTGCCTAGTTTCTGGTACACTGTTATGAATATAAGAATATCAGAGCTAACAATGCACAAAGGGGAATGGTCAAAAATAAAAAGCCAACCTCCACCAAACAAGAGCACAGAACGTGTTTTGTTTTGTTTTTCTGTTACTAAATGGTTAAATATGAGTTGTAAAGTTTGAAGGCTCTCAAGAGTCTCATACCTTTAGATGTGACAATAGAGTTAATTGATGACAAGTTGACTATTTGTTAGTAATTCAGAACTAGGAAAGTTTGTGTTACTAAAATTAAATTCAGAAGAACTGAAAATACAGTACAGTGGTACAGTGCTTGGCTTCTGCAGACCAGGGCTATGAGTGTAATCTCTAGCTCTTAAAAGACAAATTCATGCTTAGAAGAAAGCATGAATGTCTAGGCAAGAAAGAATAGTCCAGACATATATTGATTGTGGATTGGGTTCTTTTGGGTCCTAGTATTTTAAAGTTGAGAAAGGCTACTTACAAATAGAGCTAGCTTCCCATTCTTTTAAAAAACAATTGGTACTTTCTCTACTTTCCACTTTATTCTTGACAGAATGAGAGGTCCTAGTGCTAACTTCTTGACTATGACAAGCAATCAGATCATCAAGGAGGTGAAAATAGCCCACAGTCAGGGAAAAAAAAAAAAAAAACCCACATAGGTAGCTCCTTGCAGCAAATACAGGCCATGGAAACTAGAATAGGGTGATTTTCTCCTCAGACTCAGCAGGGAAATTATCTAAGAGGGAAGTCAAATGATGCAAATGTGATTGGCTGCTGAATGAAAAAAGACTTACAAGGAGTCTTCCCAGGAGCTGGGGACCTGGGTCTTAATGAACTCCTTGTAGATTCTGCAGGGCAGATGAGAAAAGAAAAAAGAAAAAAAAATAATAGCAATCCTGCTGCTCTGGTATTTACCTGACTTGCTAAGGCCCACAAACACAAAGGAGTGTGTCATTTTTGTACATATTCTTCCAGTTCTTCACTACAGACTGGAAACACCTCCCCTGGAATGCAGATCCCTGTTGAAAGTCTCCATTAGTGTTTTCATTGCTACTGAGGAACATTAATATCCTGTTCTTGTATCCTGAAAGACAAACAGCCACTGAGCACAGGTCTTGAGAGCAGGTATGCTGAAGATTTAGAATAAAGCAAACATTGAGGAGGTAGACTGAGGACTCTTTTTTAAATTATTATTATTAGATATTTTCTTCATTTACATTTCAAATGCTATCCCAAAAGTCCCCTATACCCTTCTCCCACCCTGCTCCCCAACCTACCTACTCCCACTTCCTGGCCCTGGCATTCTCCTGTACTGGGGGATATGACCAAGGGCCTCTCCTCCCATTGATGGCCCACTAGGCCATCCTCTGCTACATATGCAGCTAGAGACACAGCTATGGGGAGGGGGGGTACTTGTTAGTTCATATTGTTGTTCCTCCTAATGAAGGAGCTAGAGAAAGTATCCAAGGAGCTAAAGGAGCCTGCAACTCTATAGATTGAGGACTCTTAACCAAGCCAATCTGGCCAAAAGTGGTGTGGCGTGCCTCCCACTGTGAAGCTGTGGTCAAACTGAAGGGAGCCACTGAATATGAGTAACATTCCTTTAGTAGAGTCAAAGGGTGCCATCTAAGATCCTGCAATACAAAGGAGAGGCCCTCCCAGCACACACTATTAGGCTTTCAGCATGGTACAAGATGGAGAGATTTGTGAACAGTTTTATTTTATATGTGAGTATATGGAATCTCCCTGATGTCAAGTCATGGGCTATTTGAAGCGTAATATGATTCCTTGGCCACCCAGCCCCTCTTCTAGTAAGAGCCCTAGTAATTAGGACTCCTATATTTGCTGACAATAGTTAAGAGAGATTCAGATCTTTAATTCTGAGTTTTCAGTATTTTTAAGAGCTGTAAATTTGTTTTTATGGCAGTTTAAACATCTCCACATATTGAGCCCTGTGTCTTGTTATAAGGAACACTCAGGGTGGTTTTAAGAGCTTGGATTATGTAGTGCATCATGTCTGGATGCTTGTGAACATCCAGTGAAGGTGAATTTGAATGGGATTTCTGAGGTTTTTTTTTTTTTACAGGAGAGTAGCAAATAATATATTCACATGTTACAGAGTGAACTTTTCTCAAACTCAACAAAAATTAATGGAGAGAAATAAATCCCACTATCTCCACATGATAAGAGTATGGAATGTTGACTCAAAGTCAATTCTGTAGATTTCTTTTTCCTATGAAAACTCAGAAGGCATCCTATCACTCCCTCCTTATCACTTTTCATTTGGCACTCTGTGCAGAAAAGATAAATTTACCAGCAGTTCCCGTCATCCAGACTTGCATGGTTGTTCTTCCTTGGGCTGTGTGTACCCCAAACTGCATGAATCATCACTTCTTGAAATGTTGTGTTTTCACAAAATTGTACTATTAGAAGATTCAGAAGATTTTAGCTCCTGAGATAAATTCTCTGATTTGGGGAGATATTGAACTTTCTGTTACATTAAAATCGTTACATCTGAAACCATTCCTTCTTCAAGGCAGGAGCAATATGTATGGAACATATGTGCATATATTTTCCTATTTCCTGGCCTTTCATGCTCCAAGCCCCTCTGAAATAGCTATAGTTGAATTAAGGACAGTGAATGACTCTTCTTTCATATTCTGAGGTAACTTCTAAATATTCTCAAGGCTTCTTGTTTTGAAGAAGATAAGTGAACTACATTTTATAGTCTTAGTTTAGCTTTTATATTAATCATTCACTTAAAGCACATCTCTAAGTTAACTATTAATATATGCCTTTCTGATAAGTTATTTTATATTTTGTAGCATGGCTGTTGTACATTTCAATCCAAAGAGCCAAAGCATAATATCTAGAAAAGAGAAATAGTGGTGATTACCTATTTAAAATGAAAACATAGATTTTAAAACATGTTTCTATTTATGTGCTATCTACAAAAGTATTAAAAGTCTCTTAAATGAATGTCATTATGTAGTAACTGTAAAATCTGCAAGTGCATGTAAGATTTATAAATCTAACTTGCTATTTTGTTAGACTTTACCAGAAGCTGTATCAAAAATATAGTTAAATTTTTTTATAAAACAAATGATGATTATTCTGACCACAAATTCTATCACACGTTTGCTATGTATGGTTACATGTATGTGATGTATGGTTACATGTATATGATGTATGGTTACATGTATATGATGTATGGTTACATGTATATGACTTAATAAAGCTGGCAGCGCTTCATTGACTATCGCTGCTCTAATTCATTACATTGAGAAAACTGTTCTTTCCCATTTTATATGAAATATATCCCTATTGCTTCCACCTCTAACCTTTCCTAAGGTCCCAATTAATATTCTTTCTAGTGTTTTTAGGCCTAGATACCTAATAGAACATTGCAACTATTTGAGGTTAACATCTAGTAACATTCAAGTATCTGTTTTTACATAAAAGAAGACAAACATTCAGGGTTGGGATTTAAATGATAAAACTAATATTTGTTTCTGTATAAATCTTGAAAGTAGAACAAAATTTTCAGCAAACATTTAGAGCACAATTAAATAATTTGTGGAATGTGTTTTCCTAATTGAAAAGCAAAGTGAATTTATTCTTTGTTTATATAATTTAAAACAATGAACAGTGAACTGTATTATTGTTTTATGGTTTAGAAACATACAAATGTCACCTTGAAAATGGCATCCTTAGCCACTTGCTAGCCCTTTATTTTATCACTGTAGTGTCCAGTGGCTCACTAAACTTCTTGACTTTAACATAGGTCCTTTTCAAGGCAAGTGCTAGATCTGTCTCTGAAGCATTATTTCATCACACAAAATTCATGATTTCACTTGTAAGTCTTCAGGGGTTAAGATAGCTAAGGAAATACACGACATACATTTTACATGGGTTAGTCATTATTCTCAAAATATTCTGAACACCAGTGACTCTTGGTCAGAGTCAGAAATATTTCATTGAGATACAATATGTTCTGTTGTTCAGATTCAAAATAAATGTGGTAAGTGAGAAAGCAGTTGCTTCATGTTTTGAATAAAAGTCTTGTCTGGAACAAGTTAGAGTACTGTAATAAGGTATCACAAATTATGTGACTTTAATAACAAAAGTGTATTCTTTTTCACAAGTGAATGAGAAATGAGATAAAAACATCATCCTGGGCCTTCTTCTTCAATGGTGGTGCCCTATGAGGCAAAGATATGAGAGAGAGAGAGAGAGAGAGAGAGAGAGAGAGAGAGAGAGAGAGAGAGAGAGAGCGCTCATTCCTTTCCAGTGAATATGACAATCCCATTTATGAACACCTTACCTCAAGGACCCATTTTCCATCCCTGAGATACTGCCACTTACATGGTCATCCTTTGATGATTGGGCTTCAGCATGAATTTGAGGAATAAAGAAACATTAAACTTATAGCAAATGTAAGATGAAGATGTCCAAGTAACTTACCATAGTACTAATAGAGATTTCAGCTACAACGGCAATCTCTACCATCGGCAGCATTGACAGTGATGACTGAGAGATGGGTTAGAATACTCATGAGGACCAAATGGACAGGAAGGGAAGCAGATACAACTAGCACAGGGGACATCAAGGTAAACTATATCATTGTGTATTAGGAGGAAAAAAGAAAATAAATGGAGTATTTTAGGTACTTTGAATATGAGCATTTGAGGAAGGACCCTTTGCTAGATGGTCTAGACAGCAGGTTACAAACCAGAGTTAAGGAAGAAAATGGCTTATCTCAAAATCCAATTTCGTTTTTCCAAACCTGCATAACTTGCCAATCTCCTAGAAGCGATATTAAATGTGGGTTTATACATTCATATTTTCATATACTTTTTGAGAATTTCATATTTGTATATACTGTAGTTTGATCCTATTTCTATCCCTTAACATTCTCCCCTCCCCTACCTCCACTTTCTCCCCTTAACTTCATATGTTTCTTTATGGCTATTGGGGGAAAGAGAGTATGTTTTCTTCAGATGAGAACTAGACCCTGAAATGGAACTTGTACTACAGTGATGGGGCTAGACCCATGCAAGTACAGGAAGTACTAAGTAGTATCAGTTTATTTTTTTCCTTAAGAAAGCTCAGGCTTTTTATTTTTAAAGAGCTATAACTTATATATATATCCATTCAATAATTTGTCACTTTATTTACTGTAACTCACATGTGCGTCTGTCCTTTCAGTATATTTATAGCCTAAACATCATTTTAGAAGTTACGAGCTGTCTAGGTTCTAATGATTAGAAATTATTTTTCATAACTGTTGTTCAGGACCCCAATAACTTCAACACATATAAGACTGAATGGATATTATAGACAAATATGAAAACACTAGTGGTTATTCTGATTTTACTTGTTAGAATAAATATATTCATTACTAAGTTTAATTACCCACCTATGCAAGTTGAATGTTTTCTATTGAAATCCAGGTAAAACGTATATACACAGAGCTAGCTATTGAACATATGTGTGATAAACTCTCAAAGCTTATGTATCACAGTCACCTTTTCATACTGTAAAAGTTATTTATTTATTATTGCATTTTGTTAAATGCATAGCCTCACTTGTGATAAGGCATTTTTTCCCTCTGCTATTTAATCTTTTGGAGGGATTTTACTCAATTAGAAAGTATCTGAATTTGAAGTATAACTCAACTGAGTAATTTATTCTGTCAATCATGATTTATATAGGAAACTGTACCATAACCTCAACAGAAAACACTATTAACTATGACAATTGTCATAGTTAATAGTGTGTAAAACACTATTAACTATGACAATAATTATAAATTATATAGAAAATATTAAAAAACAGTATTTGAGGCAGCAAGAAGTCTACCCAGACAAGAACAAACTGGAAGGTGCATACAGCACGAATGAGTGTCTTCCACACTGTAATTAAAATTTGGAGGTGGGTTTTCAGTTCCTGAAATAGTGGGAATGCCAGCAAGGTCAAAACTTACCAAGTTTCTAGGAAAGTAAAATGCAGTCTTTGAAAATGCAAGCAGCCAGAGGACAAAGTTGCAAACTCAGAATACTGTATACCAGCAGGATGTTATTCAGCTCTCATATGGTCTACTTTACAGCAGAGATGCAATTAATAGACTTTGGTACAGTGGCAAGCTAGTTGAAGTCTCATGATTTAAAGAACAATGTTAGCTTAATATAAAAGACAAAAACAAAGAAGTCAAAACTTACAAGTATACATGAAATGCAATCTAAAAGTTATCTATGGTCATGGATCTTTCTCATATATTTTTGTGATGATGCTAAAGCACATTCACAAATATAGTGACTACAATAGGCTTCCTGGTGTTCAGTGAAGGGAATAATAAAAAGGATGAATGAAAGCCAGGTGTGGTGGCGAACGCCTTTAATCCTAGCACTCAGGAGGCAGAGGCAGGTGGATTTCTGAGTTCGAGGCCAGCCTGGTCTTCAAAAGTGAGTTCCAGGACAGCCAGGGCTACACAGAGAAAGCCTGTCTCGAAAAACCAAAAAAAAAAAAAAAAAAGGATGACTGAATATGAGTGGCCAGGGCAGTGCAATTGCCCCTGTGGACGACTAGAAATGGCTCTAGATGACTTGTCATGCTTCTTTAGCCTACTTCTCTGTAGCCAATATTAGACTTAATATTTAATGGTTGTTCAAAACCACAGCATTTTAGCATAGACCCTAGTCTGCTATCTATCAATATTATAATTGAAAGATAGAATTAATAAGGTTCTTTTCAAATTACCAAGAAGATACATATATCTGGGAAGGGAATCTCCCCCCCCCCCGAAAAAAAAAAACCCTACTCCACAAGAGGTGGGAAACTATTATCAGTATTAATAGTCTTCATATCAAAAAACATACTTAAGAAATACCTTGCTGCCATTATTACTGGGATACTTATTGATTATTAAAACAATGACTTTGTTGGTTCATTGTGAAAATAGTAGAGGCCCATACACCCTGTGTTACTATTGCATTACACTATGACAAAATCACTGAGAGAACAGGGATGATAAACAAGGGCAGATTGACTTTGGTTCAAGTTTTTAGAGTTCAGTCCAGGAGTGTATAATCATGTGTTTGGGCAGAGCCTGATGGTTACAAAAGTTTTGATGAAATTATGGCGCAGAGAGGCAGACAAATCCCTAATGACCTACTTCCTTTAGATTGGTCTCACCTCAGAAATTTCCAGAATCTTTCAACATGACTCTAGAAGCTGAGAAACAAAATTACAGCACATTCGGGGTTTGCTGATACAAGTCAGACATTCCTAAATTATAATACATGTGCATATACATTCCTTAAATAACAAATTATTTGTGTTATTTTACAGGAAAATCTTCCAGAGTCCACTCAAGAGTACGTGCAGAAGTCAACTCCACATGTCAGTGGCATTTTGACAACCCAAGTTTAGCATCTCTAGTATAAAACATAACTCAAACTGAAAAACCACAGTAATTGTTCATCCTTTCACGGAAGCATGCTAAAATATCCCCTTCTCACCGCCAAATAAGCACATAGCTTATACTTTCTTCCCTCTCAAAAACAGTTATGATTTCAATGATCAGGAAGCATATTTGAACTTAACACTCTAAGCCTCTGCCCATTTACTGTTCAGTAAAGTTACAGAATAACTTAGCATTGGGCTTCTTTGTGCACTGTGTAGGGAGCCTATACTCAAAATCACTTATATAAACTCTTCATTATTTTTATACACTTATTGCTATTTCATTATTGTTTCTTTTTTATCCATTACTTGGCTTTCCCCTTTATTTATCTAATTCTCTCCACTGTAAATTAGGACCCTGAACCACGACTTCAAGCATATTTACTGTTAGCATTAGGTTTTAAATAAAATATCAATATTAACTATAGGAATTTACTTAATTTAACATAAAAATTAACTGAAGTGTACAGGGGTCATTAATAAACTCATCATACAATATTTAAGTTGTTTAAGTAGAATTTGATTTTGAGTTCAGATGACTTTGGGTATAGAATGAAACTACCTAATCACAGAATTTTCCTCCTCTGAGATAAAATAAAGCAATAATAATGTATGTTATGGTTCTCAAGAGAAACAGAACTAATAGACAGTATTTGTGCATTTTAAATCCAGATAATCCTCTGACTAAAGTAGTTTCCTATGAGAAGGTGTCTTCTAGGAATCTCAAAATCTACATCCATGAAGTGCTTACACATAAGCCGAACAAAGACAGGAACAATGGGCTTATTAACTTTGACAGGGAATGCTCAGGAGACCTCGAGCTTACACCAATAATTATAGTCCACCATGAGAAATGATCTTCTAGGAAGAATACCCTGAAAACATACATACAAATAACGTTATACAGACTGAGAGGATTGTATCTAAATATTTCTATCTATCTATCTATCTATCTATCTATCTATCTATCTATCTATCTATCTATCTATCATCTATCTAATCAATCTATTGATCTATCACACACACACATATATTCATTTAACATATTTCATGTCATTTAAAATTAATGAAAAAGTAGGCCATACATTTGAAAAGTATCAAGGAGTGGTGTGTGGGTGAATTTAGAGAGAGGTGAAGGGAACAGGAAGTGGTCCAATTATTTCATAAACCCTAATAATTTTTAAAAATTAATTAAAACGGGGAGATATGAGTTGGTTTATGCAATAGGAGCCTGTAATCCAATAGTGGTTAACTGCATGTGAGGGAGTCCTAGAACCAGGCTGACCCAATGTAACAAGCTGAATTCTGTAGCAGTCCCAATATCATTCTTTAAGTTCCCTACTGTCACTGATATTGTGTCTATGTTTAAAGGTTAGGTATCTGGAGTCTGATGTCAGCATATAATATATCAATCACCAACACACAATGAGAGGAAATCGTCACATGTGCAGAGAGAGACTGCCTTGCTCCAGGGCTGCCAGATACTGGAAAGACCCCTACTTCATACATTAGGCTGGTCTTCAGCTAATCATTCTAACACATATGAGTATCTCTGGAAATCATCGTAGACTATACACTTGCCTATTTCATCAGGATTAGACATCTTTTAGTTCAGTTAGTGTGACAACCATGATTCAATGTTGCCATGGGATATCATGAAATCTAGGGGAGAAAAGTCTGTATTTAAACATTGTACTTTAAATTTCATAGTTATTAAATAGCATTACTTAAAAATAGCCCTATTTTCATAATTTATAATGCAATGTCTCTAATGTATGTCTCAAACATTTCCTACCAAGTCAGCCTCAGGGTAGCTGGAAATAAAGCCAAACACAAAATTGTAAGCTTAAGTAAAACACTACAAGTATTTTTTTGTTATTTTCCTCTTATGTTAATAGCTTCATCAGGCAATTCTCAAACATGGACTCCATAGAAGACAAAGATAAAGCCCAATTAATATTTTATTGAAATTATGAATTTGGTAATTAAAAATTGATTTCTCTCAAATTATTTGGCTACACTATTGAGTGAAATTGTTTCTTGAAAAGGGTAGTAATCTAAATAAGAATTTTCTGATTATAGAATTATCCATGAAAACATTTTGTGTTTATAAATATGTATTTCTAAAGCCAAAGATGGAAAATAGAGTAAAAGTCTACATGTATGTACATAAAAAAGTAAACAATTGCAAGGCATAAATACTATATGTAAACAAACAAACAAACAAACAATGAGACTCTGTCCAGGGAAACAAGTACATTAACTACTGATCTTCTCCTCTCCCCACATACTTCAATTATTTTTTAAGATTTTTTTTGTTGATTATATGGAAGTTTAATATCGTGAATCCTCATTGTCAAGTCCACTTCTGGGAGTCAGCCCCTTAAGGAAAACTAAGTCCTTCCTCACCTGCAACCCTACCAGAAGTCATCAATTCTGGAGAGCTGCACTTCAGCAACCTTATGACAATTTTGAAGACTTTACTTCAATGGATTTATGTCTGGGCTATTACTTATTTTGGTAGGGGTGGGGAATAGGGGTTGTCACAGAAGCCTTTTTTTTTGTTCTATTAACAACTGTGAGTCTATAGTCATCAATACCATTGCAAAAGTAGCTTCTTTGCCATTTGCACTCAGCAGGAGAATGGATCATGAACTTACACATGGTTTTGGGTGGCAGCTCAGTCCATAGACATGATCCCCTGCATCAGCATCTGCCACCTACCTTGGCATGATCTCTTGTGGTAATATAGATCCATGGCTATTAACCTGGCCCTCTGGTGCTGCATATTCCATGAACAGTATCATAATTCTTGGCAGCTGCACAGGCCAATGACATCTACACAGCCTCAGGTATTAATACAGATGACAGACATCAACAAAGGTTCAGGCTGTCTGTGATCTGTGCTACATCATGACGTCATGTTAATATACATGGGCCATGCTACACTAGGGGCCATATTAACCTGAGTGGCCTGCACTGCCATCAGGGTGTATGATAATGTCCAGGTCCATTCTGAGGGTCATGTCTGGACTGGAGGTCCTACTTTAGCCAGGGACTGTGTTGATATTCACGGCTTGTGCTACCACTGTAAGGCTATGGGGATGTCTGTGGTATGTGCTCACTCCTTAAATTGTAATAACCAGGATTTATCCCAAGCTCTGTAACAAACAACAGACAATAGTCTCCCTTCCTCTCTGCCTTCATCTCAGATCTTACCTTTCAAACTCAGCCCAACTCATTGCTTTGTTCAAGATCCACTCACAATGGCCATTTCCTGAAAACCCATAGACCATTTCTGCTGGGAAAGCTGGTAGGGTAACTGCAGATCTTCACCTCTACTTCACCCACAGAATATAAAACATGAAAAAGAAATTATCAAACTCTGGAGACAAGATAGAAGAAATGTATTTCTTGCCCAAAGTGAAAGTTAAAAGAAAAAAAGCAAAAACAAAACAAAAAAAACAAAACAAAAAACAAACAAACAAAAACAATAAAAAAACAAAAACAAAAACAAAAAAACTCTAAGAAGAAAACATCCTGACAATCTTTGACAATCTGAAAAGACTAAATATAAAAATAATAGTAAGACAGGAAGGAGAAGAAACCTGGGTCAAGGCCCGAAAGATATTTTCAACAAAATCACAGAAGCAATTTCTGAAACCTAAAGAAGTAAATGTATAAGTGGATCAAAGACCTCCACATAAAACTAGAGACACTGAAATTGATAGAGGAGAAAGTGGGGAAAA
>NC_034596.1:90038990-90057015 GCF_900095145.1 Mus pahari
GCATATGTAGCAGAAGATGGCCTAATCGGCCATCACTGGGAATAGAGGCCCCTTGGTCTTGCAAACTTTATATGACCCAGCACAAGGGAAGGCCTGGGACAAGTAATGGGAGTGGGTGGGTAGGGGAGCAGGGGCGGGGGGTGGGGTATAGGGAACTTCTGAGATAGCATTTGAAATGTAAATAAAGAAAATAATAATAATAATAAAAGAAGTAAATGTCTATGTCTGCTCAGACTACTACACCCAGCAAAACTTTCTATCACACTAGATGGATAAAATAAGACATTTCATGGTAAATCCAAATATATGCAGTACCTAGCTACAAATCCAAATCGACAAAAGGTGTTTGAAGGAAAATTTCAATGTAAAGTGTTTATCTAAAGCCAAGAATCCTTAAGAAATAAGTAAGCCTTCACCAGTATACCAAAAGTGAGGAAACACACACAACAACAACAACAATAACAACACTGCCCTCAGCACAATAACAACAGAGTCAACAACAATGATAACAGGAATCAATGAAAACAGTTCATTGATATCTCACCTCATCTGTGGTGTCAATTGCCCAATAAAAAGACACAGACTAACAAAATGGAAATGAAAACAAGATCCATTGTTTTTAACATCAAGGAAACAAACAATTTCAGGCTAAAAGTTCAAAGCAAATAAATCTGAAAAGTAAACTATGGTAACAATGTTAATATCTGACAAAACAGACTTCAAACCAAAATGAGTAAGAAGATATAGGAAAGGATATTACATACTCATCAAAGGAAAAATCCACCAAAAAGACATTATAGTTTTTAGCATCTACAAACCAAACACAAGGGCACCCTGATTCATAAAGATTGATCCTCAAATGATAGTGGCAGGCTTTATTGCTTTATTACATCACTCTTATCAATAAAGAGTTCCTCTAAAAAGAAAAGTTAAACAGAGAAATGCTGGAGGTAACTAACATTATAAACCATAAGGATCTAACAGATCTTTACATAACATTTCACTCAAACATAAAAGAATATACGCTCTTCTCAGTGCCTCAAGGAACTTTCACCAAAATGAACCATGTACTTAAACATAAACCAAGTCTTAAAAGATACAAGAAGTTTTATATAACACTCTGGGTCCTATGTGACCCACTGTGGAATAAAGTTTGATATCAACAACAGTAGAATCAACAAAAATATTAAGATCTCATGGAAACTAAATAGCTCCCTTCTGAATGAAAAAATGGGTCAAGACAGGAAATCAGAAAGAAGTTAAAAACTTTGTAGAATTGAAAGAAAATAAATAAACAACATACTCAATCTTATGGGACACAATAGAGGAAGTTCAAAGATGCAAGTTCATTGCTTTAATTGCCTAATTAAATTAGATAAATGTCAAGCTAGTAACATAGTAAGACATCTAAAAACTCTAGAAGAAAAAGAATTCTCACTCAAAATGAGTAAATGTCAAAAACCCATCACTGAAATCAATAAGAACAAGAAAAACAATACAAAGAATCAATGGAACAAAGAATTAGTTTTTTGAAAAAATTAATAAGATTGACAAAACTTTACCCAAATTAATTAAAAGATTGAGGCAAGTGATTCAACTTAACATAATTAGAGATGAAGGGGAAACATAGCAACAGACTTTAAGGAATTCTGGAGAACCATAAAAATACACTCTAAAAACCTGTAATCCACCAAATTGGAAAATATATTCAATAATTTTATCAATAAATTTAATTTACCAATGTTGAGTCAAGATCAAATAAGCAATTTAACCAAATATATAAACTCAGCAATTAAGTGTAGTCATTAAAACTCTCCCTATTAAAAAAAGTAGAATTCAACTGGACAACCAAAGGTGAGTTAATTAATTATTCTACAAAATAGAAACTGAAGGAACTGTACCCAATTTATTTCACAAAGCCACAGTTACCTTGATACTAAACCCACATGAAAAACCTATAAAGAAAGGGAATTATAGACCAGTTTCCTGTATGAATATAGGTCTCTTGTGAGGCCATGCCAGTGCCTGGCAAATACAGAAGTGGATGCTCACAGTCATCTATTGGATGGAACACAGGGCCCCCAATGGAGGAGCTAGGGCCAGTACCCAAGGAGTTGAAAGGGTCTGCAACCCTATAGGTGGAACCACAATATGAACTAATCAGTAACCCCAGAGCTCATTTCTCTAGCTACATATGTAGCAAAACATGGCCTAGTCAGCCATCATTGGGAAGAGAGGCCCCTTGGTCTTGCAAACTTTATATGCCCTAGTACAGGGGAACACCAGAGCCAAGAAGTGGGAGTGAGTGGGTAGGGGAGCAGGGTGGGGGGAGGGTACAGGGGACTTTTGGCATAGCATTTGAAATGTAAATGAAGAAAATATCTAATAAAAATTTAAAAAAATAATTATAAAAAATATTCTCACTAAAATACTAGCAAACTGTATCGAAGAACAAACAAAGGATTATTTCCCCCAAATCAAGTATGCTTCAATTCTGAGATGCAGGAGTAGTTCAACATACATAAATCAAAAATTATAATCTACCATATGAAACCACTGAGAGATTAAAAACCACTTGAATGTCTCATCAGATGCAGGAAAGGCTTGTCATAAAATCCAACACCCTTCATGGTAACAACCCTGGGAATATTAGAGATACAAAGGAATTAATGAACATTAATGAAATAAAAAATGACCGTCTTACAAAAAGCAATCTACAGATATAATGAAACTTTCATCAAAATTTCAGCACAATTCTTTTGATGATATTGAAAGGATAATCATCAGCTTCAATATGCAATTAAAAAAGAAAGAAAAAAAAACCCCTAAACAAAGAATATACAAACAAATAACAACCAAAAACAAAACAAAATAAACAAAACCTAGGACAGCTAACACAACCTTGAATAATAAAAGATGTGTTTGGACATTCCATGCCTAAAATTATACTATAGACCTGTAGTAATGAAAACAGCATAAATTTGGGGAGAGAGAGAGAGAGAGAGAGAGAGAGAGAGAGAGAGAGAGAGAGAGAGAGAGAGAGAGAGATATCAATAGATATAAATTGAAGAGCCAGTTATAAATTTACACAGCAGTGGACATTAGAATTTTGTAAAGTCTACAGAAATATACACTGGAAAAAGACAGTATTTTCAGCTGGTCTAACTGGATGTCTGCATGTACAAGATTGCAAATAGGTCCTTACTGATCACCCTGTACAAAACTCTACTCACTATGAATCAAAGACCTTAATGTAAAACCAGATGGGCTGATTCTGATAGAAGAGGAACTTGGAAGTGATCTTGAACTCAGTGGCACAGAAAAAGACAGTAAGATCAACATTAACAAATGTGACCTCATGAAACAGAAGCTTCCACGTGACATAATCATTGAGCAAGGTAGCAGCCTATATAGTGAGAAATATTTTTACCATCTACACGTCTGTTAGAAGGCTAAAATGCAAAATGTATGAATTACTCAAAAATAAGTAAACAAACAACTAACCCAATTATAACATGGGGTATATGTTTAAACCGAATTCTCAAAAGAACAAACTTACATGGCTGAGAAGCACTTAAAGACGTGTTCAACACACTTAGTCATTGGGAAATGCAAATAAAAACTACTTTGAACTTTCATTTTTGCATGCATCAGAATGGCTAAGGTTGAAGCTCATGTAGGTGAGGATGTGAAAATGTCGAACTGATCAACCTCAAAAGACAGCTATTCGACTCTGGGGATATGCCTCAAAGAGGCTTCGTCTTACAACAAAGATCCTTTTTTAACCATGTTCATTACTGTTCAATTAACAAAAGTCAGACATTTGAAATACCCTATATGTTTTTCAATAGAAGAATGAATTTAAAAGTGTGGTAGTTTTACACAATGGAACATTATTCAGCCATGAAGAAACAATGGGATCATTAAATTACCAAGTAAATTAAAAAAAAAAAAAAATCCCGTGTAAAGTACTTTAAACCCCAAAATACAAATATAGTATGTATTTGCTTATATTCGGATATCTTAGAGTTTTATTGCTTTGAGGAGACACCATGGCCAAGGCAACACTTATAAAGAAAAATACTGAACTGGGGATGGCTTGCAGTTGCAGAGGTTTAGTCCATTAGTCATCAGGCAAGAAGAAGGGCGGTGTGAAAGTAGACATGGTGCTGCAGATTTAGCTGAGCGTTTTACATACTGATCTTCAGGCAGCAAGGAAAAAAACTGTCTTTCACTGGGCAAAGCTTGATCATAGGACACTTCAAACCCTGACCCCAAAATGATGTACTTCCTCCAGCCTGGCCACACCTATTCCAACAAAGTCGTATCTCCTAATAGTGCTAGTCCCCAGGGGCCAAAGTCTCAAACATATGAGTCTGTGGGGCCAAACCTATTCAAATCACAGGAACAAATACAGAGACCCACAGCCAGACATTACTCGTAGAGTGAGAGAGAGACCTTGGAACATTCAGCCCAAAGTATATCTCTATCAAATCTCTCCTTATAGGGATCAGGGAACCCTCCTGAAGAGGAGGCAGGAGTGTCAGAGCTGGACAGCATGTAGGTTACCAAGAAAACAAGACTCTCTAAATCAACAAGAGCAGCATACATATAAACCCACAGAGACTTGTGCAGCATGCAAAAGGCCAATGCTGGTCTTTACAAGATGAGGTCCTAGAGATGAAAGAAATAGCCACATGACCCCATCCTTAATCTAGAAGCAACCTCTAATTGATAAGTACTTGCAAAAGAAAGCTTAGTTTGCTGTAAGGGAGCCTCTCTGGGGAAACCTGTAGGCCCCATACCAAGCAGTAAATGAGCAACAGAAAACAAAATCAATGACATCTTTGAAGGTTCCTTTTCTTACAAGGTCATGTGAGGGCTTTTTCTTTTTTATTTAAAATATTTTTTCTTCTTTCCTTTTACTTTTTGTAATTCTGTACATGTGTTAAGTTTTATTTTATTATATATTTTTCTCTCTTTTACCCTACAGGTCCTATAATATTTATGTATATATTATAGATTACAGTTTAGTGTGTTTATGAGATTCCTGAGTATACAACTGAGCGGATCTTTGTATTTGCATCTGTTTCTTGTGTCTTCTCTTGCACTCCTTTCCCTATGTTTGTTTCTTTAGAGTTCAAATTCAAGGTGGTAAATTTTACTTTCTTTTATTTTATTTTTATTTTATTTTATTATCAACTAGAGCTGTCACTTTTTTCTTAGGAGAGACAAAAGAAAGATCCAGATGAGAGGGAGGTAGGGAGGAATAGACAAAGGAGGAACTGGAATCAGAATATATTATGTAATATAAAAATGATTTTCAATAAAAGGGAAAAGAAGAAAAAGCAAAACAATACAAAAATGATTATAATCTTTCTTGACAAGGCATATTCTATAGAGAAGCAAAGTTACTCTTTGTTTATAAATAGTTTATAAATTAAACTATTTCCCCTCTTTTTTAAATTTGCATTTTGACCCTGGGATAATCCGATTCCTGCTAAGTTGGCATGCATCAATTGCTAATTCCATAATTAACAGGGGTGAATAGAACGCTAAGCCAAATCTTTCCTATTATAAGAAACAATGTTCACTGAGATCTCTAACTTAACTACTTTTAAGCAAGGGGATAATCACTAAATAATCATGGCTTAAAGAAAATATAAACTGTAGAATGGACAGATATTACTGAATAGACTGTCATTTCCTTCCTAAGATGAGTAATTGTGGGTTTCATGATTTACTTCTCATCTGGTTGAGAATTATTCCTGCTTCTTTTGGTTGGTTTGTTTGTTTTAAAGACCAGCAGTGCAGGGACAGCAGCCGAACACAACTTTCCTGAAAAGTCTTTTGTGTCTGTTCGTTCTGGCCAGAGAATTAATCCCAGACCAGCCTGTTTATATGACAATGTTGATATCTGATTCTGTCATTCAAAAGAAAATAGGAAACTTTTGCCTGACAGCCATAATTCTACTTTTCCTGGCTTGGGTAAGACACAGACTTTATTCTAAATTCTTTTCTTTCAGAGGAAGAATGGTTACCCTGGATGATTTAGAATTCATAAATCACTAGCATCCTTGTTGTTATTTATTTTTTAGACATTTCAAGTCTACATGGAACTGAGCCCAAAGCTTTTGAATCTGCTCATCTAACTGACCTTTAGAATTTCAAACTATGCTGTCGGTTATCACACTTTTTACTTCCCTGTGTGCTTCATCCTATGTTTCTCAAATTCTGATTCTTCATCTGCACCACCTATAATTTGTTTATTTTAAAACTAGCCTACTTTGAACAACACTTAGGAGCACTGTTGTAAAGAATAAGTTATGCAAAGACACTATGATAATTCATCCTGAAGAAACTTTGCTTAACTATTGCATTAATCATCTTTAAATGTATTACATCAGGTTTTAAAAGACTAGATAATTTAATTGTCAAAATATTACTATAACGACCAAAACTATAGCTAAGCTCAGTAATCCTTCAGAACATCTATGTTTACAGAAAATAGTATGGGCTGGTGAGAGTAACTATTTAGCCTTTCATATTTATCTTACAGACATTCAGAGCTCAGTCCCAGGCATCCGTGTTATGCAGTTCACAACCACCTGCTGCTTCAGCCTCAGAGATTCCAATTTCCTTTTCTGACTTCCACAGACATCTGCCCTCATGTTCAGAAACCAAAACACAGACAAAAATATACAAAATGAAAAACAGTACAGTTATTTTAAAAAGATGCTAGAAGACACCAGGTTTTATTCGAACTATTTCTACCCAGTCTTGGCACTTTTCCCTTCATACTACTTCTTTCCACCATCCTCTTACTTAAGGTCTAGCTGCAGGAATTTTTAAATTCTTGAATTTAAATTCCTTTGTTTGTTTGTTTGTTTGTTTCTTAGATAGTTTCTTTATTTACATTTCAAATGTGATCCCCTTTCCTGGTTTCCCCTCTGAAATTCCCCTATCCCCTCCCCCTCCCCCTGATCACAAACCCACCTACTCCTGCTTCCTGGCCCTGGCATTCCCATATACTGGGGCATAGAACCATCACAGGACCTAGGGTCTTTCCTCCCATTGATGACCAACTAGGTCATCCTCTGCTACATATGCAGCTAGAACCATGAGTCCCACTGCATGTTTTCTTTGGTTGGTGGTTTAGTCCCAGGGATGTCTGGGGGTACTGGTCAGTTCATATTGTTGTTCCTCTTACGGGTCTACAAACCCCTTCAGCTCCTTACCTTGAGATTCTACCTCACACAAGTCAGAATGGCTAAGACCAAAAACTCAGGTGACAGCAGATGCTGGCAAGGATGTGGAGAAAGAGGAACACTCCTCCATTGCTGGTGGGATTGCAAGCTGTTACAAGTACTCTGGCAAATCAGTTTGGCAATTCCTCAGAAATTTGGACAGAGTACTACCGGAGGATCCAACAATAACACTCCTGGGTGCGGGGCAGTGGGCATGGGGGAATAAAGGGAGTGGGAGAAAACACACATTCCGCCAGAGTTCCAGTACTCTGGGCGGGCTGACATGGGAGGAGTGCTGTACACTTTCCATTCTGCCCTGGGAAGGTGTCTGGCTGTGGGAATCCATGGAACTCCACCTTAGGGGGAGGGTGGACAAGGGGCAGTTCAAGGTCCCCAGGCCTCTCAGAGGCCAGAGATAACAGGCTCAGAGTCTCAGGCATCCCAGACACTGCTGGACACTACAGAAGAGCTGAGAACAAAGTGGGGGGTGGGGGTGGGCAGGGATGGCTCAGTCATCCTGGGAGCCGAAGGGGAGAGAGGGCAGGGAGAGAGTGGGCACTTGAACACAGGAAGGCCTTCCAGTGGGAGGTTAGATGTGGCTCTTTAGGGGAAAGTCTATCCTATCCCATCATCTAAGTAAGGCAGGCCTTGATGAGCAGAGAGAGTCTACGGTTTCAGAACTTTATTGTTGAAAGGCAGGGAGAAAGAGAGAAGGTAGAAAGAAGGAGAGAAGCTGGCCATGGCCATGTGGGGGGGGGGGGAAGGAAGAGAGAAGGAAGGCTACAGATGAGAGTAAGAGATCTAGGAGGAGCCAACCAGCTCTTTCTATAGTGGGCTAGGATAACTTGTTGCCAGGTAACTGTGGGGAGGAGTCTAGCAAGAATGCCAGGAGCTTGGGACTTTTATCTACCTGACTGATAGTCACAGAATTATGAATTTGGGGGCTCTGTGGTGTCAGGCACCTGTCTCTGGGAATGTGGCTCACTGTTCCCTCCCTTGTAGAGTTTTCTACTGGGTCTCTGGAGCAAGCCTCATTCAACCAAAACAGTCTGTTTTTCACAGCTCCACACCTGGGCATATACCCAGAAGATGCTCCAGCTAGTAATAAGGACACATGCTCCACTGCGTTCATAGCAACCTTATTTATAATAGCCAGAAGCTGGAAAGAACAGAGGAATGGATACAGAAAATGTGGTGCATTTACACAATGGAGTACTATGCAGCTTTTAAAAATAATGATTTTTTTAAATTCTTAGACAAATGGATGGATCTGGAGGATATCATCCTGAGTGAGGTAACCCAGTCACAAAAGAACACACATGATATGCACTCACTGATAAGTGGTTATTAGCCCAGAAGCTCGGAATGCCCAGGATACAATTTGAATTTATATTCTTAAACTATTGAAAAATAATGGAAAAGATACTCTAATTGGCAAAATATTACATGAAGTAGAAGAAAGTTTTAAGAAATTTCCAGTGTGTGTGTGTGTGTGTGTGTGTGTGTGTTTCTGTGTGTATTTAAATAAATCTATTTATTTTAAATGAGTGTACATTTATTTTATGTAAATTTAATTTATTTAAATTAAAATACATTTAAATAAAAACATTTTTTTTAAAAAAATAAACCTTACCAAAATTTTCTCTAATTTCCATTATGTCCGACTACTAAAGTATTTGGTCAATGAGTTAGCCATATCTACCTAATATAGATTATTGTTTTTATTAGATGAGTGACTATGACTTAATCTGGAGAATGGAATGGTACAGAAAGAAGATGACATCATTATATGTACTTCAACTGAGTTTGTTTATCTAAACAAAGAGCTCTCCATGTATCAGGCAGCATGAAATGAGAAGATTTCATTGGAGACTACCCTATGCCTTTACAGTTAGCACTGAAGGGCTGAGAAGAAAAAACCCAAGAAAAGAAACTACTCGCAACCAGGCACTGCCGAACTTGCCAAGCTTTGGTAAGATCCAGTGGAAAGTACCTTGAGGTTCTGTGGTATTTTATGATTGATTAAGATTAGATCATGCTTAATTGGTAATTACTCTGCTTTCTTAGGAAGCCAAGAGGTGGACATCATCCTAGTCTAAAGCCTGGCAATTAAGTGCTTTTAATAGTATCCAGTGGGCATTTAACAATGCTAGCTAGTAGATAGGTATAGTTCAATAGTATATTTTTAATAAGTATTTGATCATTTTGACACTGCGTCCTGAACTTATTTATCTTCCACTCCAGGCAGAAAGGGGTTGTTGGTTGAATCCAGACCATATAAACTTCTGGGCAGAATCTTGATTGGTTCCCAGTGAATGCCAAGTGTGATCCCCTTCCTTCCTAGCACTTAGGGAATATTTGGACCACCATTCTAAACTCCTCATGGTTCCCAACTGTGTCTGGGTACACAAGAGAATGAGTAATTCAGCATCAGTCTCAGACTTTTCTGTTTTCATCCAGAAAAACATGAGCTGGGACCCCTGGCACGGACTGCCTTCTGATTCTTCCCAGTGGCTTGTCAGTGGCACTCCAGTACCCCTGAATCAAGGCAAACATGAAACCCCTAACATTTATCTGTGAGCTTCAAGAGTTTAGAATCAGTTAGAGATTAAACTCGTTTATTCAAGTAGCAGTAGTAGGTTCTCCTCTAGCTCCTATGGCCTCACCACGTTTTAAAACTATGGACAATTGCACTTATACTTTTTCCCCTATCTGCTACACACTTGATAAACTTATGGGGTTGATAAATATATTGATTGGATATATAGGAAAGCCTAAAGATTTGATACACAAAATGAAGGAATGTGGCTAAAGAGATTGGTGAGCTGGTAAAATGCTTGCTGAGTAAGCATGAAGACCTGGTGTCAGTCCTTTTCCACCCATGTGAGAAAGCCAAGTGTGTAGGTTATAAGTAGATGGAATGACACCAGAAGTTGACCTGTGGACTCCACATGTTTCTTTGAACAGGTATGTATACATACATACACACACACACACACACACACACACACACACACACGATAGAATGAATATATTCTTCTAAAAAGCTTTTTTAAAAAGCCATGTTAGTTCTTATTACACCATCTTTCTTACGATGTCTGGACTTCTTGAGGTGGTTGGGTAGCTAACTTGGCATCCACTGATACAGTCTTCCTCATTGCCTATGCTCCTGCAGTCTGGGTAACCATCACAAATTATTATCTGATCTTGCCCCATAAAAGAGTGGTCCCAACCTTCCTAATGCTGCAACCATTTAATACAGTTCCTCAAGTTATGGTGACCATCCTCCACCCTGCACTCATAAAATTTTTTTTTGCATCTTTGTAACTGTAATGTTTCAACTGTTATGAATTGTAATGCATATATCTTTGGAAATAGAGGTTTGTCAAAGGGCGTCTCCACTCATAGGTTGAGAAGCACTATATAAGGTTATCTACTAAAGCTGGCTTTCTAGACTTAATAATCCTTCTTATGCTGGCAATACAAAAACTGAATGATTCTAATATAGGAACATTCTGTTCCCATCTGGCCTTGATAAACTCACTTTGATAGCCTCACTACTTTTCTCAGACTAGGTCTTGTCTTTCCAAGGATAGTTCTACTAGGATTCTGCTTTACTCTATTGGCTTTATTGGGAATTTAAGTATGTGTAGAAATATATGAGTGCATTTACCTCATATATTAGGTGCAAGCACCCCTTTAGAGTCCTAAGGACACTTTCCAGATTAAAGAATAAGAGTAATGAGAAAGGTTAAAAAACAGAGATTACTTAGCCTGGGAATGAGACATCTGAGGGACAATTTAATAGTGGTCTCCAATTATGTAGAAGGTTCTTTTTAATATATTTGCACAAAAATTGCAACCACCTGTTTTTAACTTCTTCCAAGACAGAAATCATGGATATGAGCATCCATTACAGAAAAAGTGGTCTAATAGAATACAAGTTAGGGAGAAAGGAGAATTTCCTGATGGAATTTGCTTAGATCGTACACAACACAAATATACCAATGAACAAAATCATGGTATGGTCTACATTAACATTGGGAGAATTAGATTATTAATATCTGAATGACTCAGCTCTTCAACAACTCATTACAATAATTGCTCTCCAGGTGATAAGAATAAAGCCGAGAATTGATGTGCACATGCTGAATGTTCACTTTACTGTTTAACTTTCTTCATCCTTGCAACAGACCTCTCGACTTATGTCACAATTCCCTTCTGTTTCCAGGAACTGACATGGGGCTGAGGATAAAAGGGTAGGTGGGATATGACAAGATATCTGTTGTCAGCACAAAGGCAAGATGGATTTACATTGTTCTATACCACATCTCAGTTCTATATCATATAGCAATGACATCCATTTGAGAAGAAAACATGGTGCATTTGTTTTTTGAGCTTTCACTTAGTCCTTCAGAGGCGTGCTTCCAACAAACCCCAGGTGCAAATCACTGTGCAATCCGTAGGTAACCATGAACAGTTACATGTAACCATGCTAGGGGGTGTGTCACTCAGCCAACATAGTTAAAATCACTTACTGTAAAAGTTCACGCTACATTAATGTATGAGCATTTGTTAGGTGCTTACAGCCACAGTGAAAGAATTTTTACATTTACACACATTGGCTACATTAGTTAAAATCTCAGAAGTAAGATGGATGATAGAGAAGTTACTAAGACAAAATCAGCAAATTTACTTAATATAAGCTGTACACAATATAAAAAACTCTGCAAGACCACTAATGGGCCAAAGTATTTTTATTTAACATTTAACAGAGGGGCAAAGTTTATAGAAAACTGTAATACTTAGGAAAGGTGGGACTGGAGGGAGTGACCTTAGAGAACTCGATAGGCTAGGGACTTCAAGTTTTTTTTGTTTTTTTTTTTTTTTTTTTTTTTTTTTTTTTTTTTTTTTTGACATCCTCCCTTTTTTTATGTTATGAGTATTCTTTTTTTCCCCCATAGGGAAGAGACATTTCTAGATTTTTGTTTGTTCGGTGGGTTGGTTGGTTTTTGTTTTTGCAGGGGTGATAGTGATGGTGGATATTTGGTTTGCTGTTGTTATTGTTTATTCAAGTTTTAACCAGTCAAATAGCTTCAGGGTTTTAATTTTTGATATTTAAAAAGAAAATACAGCCAGCCAAATTTAAGAATTTAGAGTCCTTTAATTCCCCCGTATAATAAACCACTCAAAATATCAGACCCTTTATTTAGGGTCAAGGACAGTGATTCTTAGGTAAGTGCAGGATGCTTTGATCTATATTTGATGGCACAAACATACAGAAAGGTCTCTTACGACCTGCTTCATAGCAGAAGGGGCAGGCCATTAAGTCCTGTTTACACCTGTTATTCCTAAAAATTCCCCAGCTTAAATAAAATACTCTCTTCCAGAAAGCACTCTGTTCTCCTGCCTGCCTTAATAGCTTACTTGATGCCCAGTCTCTAAGGAAGAAATTTTCTGCTCACATTCCAGCTTTTATTTTTTTCCCTCAATTCTCAGAAATTCAGGAAAAAAAAACAAACTACTTTTAAGAATTTTACGTGGATCTACTAGCTAGCACCTACAGCATCCGAGAACTAGTCTCATTATCAGGCTATTTTCCTTTTCAAAATTACCCATAAATATTACATACCCAGCATTCAGAAAGCCGGAAAACATATTCTCCTAGGCAACCAAAAGATTATCAACCTGAAGCCAGGCTGGGCTATTAGGCTAATGCTCTTCCTAGGTCTCCCAAGGCAGATCAAGTCCCCTCTCTAGGATCAGGCAAAGCACTGAACGTCTCATTACCATATAAAGAGGCTTTGCTTCTGATGCCTATTCCAATCCAAGCCTTGCAATGGTTTTAGCAAAATCCTGCGGAAATCTAGCATTATTAGAAATCTTTCTTGAGCTCTTCCTCTTATACATATGTATATAAAAGGAGAGTGCTACAGTGTGAATTGTGTTCCCCAGATTCATATGTTAAAAGTTACTTGCCAATGGGATTACATTACATGGTGGTATGTTTTTGGAAGTGTGGGAATCAGAAGGGTATGGTTCTCATGAATGGGATTGCTGATCTTAAAATAGAGGTTGGTACAAGTGCCC
This sequence comes from Mus pahari, assembly GCF_900095145.1. Taxonomy (NCBI): domain Eukaryota; kingdom Metazoa; phylum Chordata; class Mammalia; order Rodentia; family Muridae; genus Mus; species Mus pahari. The sequence goes on from NC_034596.1 coordinate 90,052,328, forward strand.
TAGTATCATTTGCTCCTTTTCCTTCCCTCATAGAATGTTAATCTCCTCTGGAAGCCTGATTTTGGGGCCAGAGGTTGAGCTTTCCTCACACACTGAACCTGCTTTAGGTTTGATGTTAGACTTTCTGTCCCCCCAAAACCATGAGAACAGGTTTTCCATCATTTCCAAACAATTCAACCTCTGGTGGTTTTCCTACAGTAATCAGAATCAGATGGATTTCTGTTTTCAAACAGTCCTCAGTCGATGGAAAGGGGATCATTAGGATGTGGACACGCCCTCCTTACTTTTGCCAGAGTGGAGCATACTTATGGCTCATTGGGGCTGAAGATGGATCTTCTTCTACATCTGGGAAAAAAACCAAGATCTTAAGAGTTCTTCTTTTCTGAGGGTTCTTCCTTTTTCCCTTTGCTTCCATAGCTATAATATTTGTCTTTGGGGAATCACCATCAGTCATTCCTTGTTCAAGATCTATTCCAAGCATTCTGGAAGAGTTGAGTTTAGCCATAAGGCAGTACTTAGCCTCTTTTTAAATATCTCTAAATCATATCACCTCTATAGTGTTTCTCATCTTGGAGAATCCATGACCTATACTTCTTGAAAGCTGGCAGTTTAACCAGTTTTCTAGATGATTTTAACAAGTGCAAGACTCACACAATCAACCCTCGGACTGAACTAGCCAACTCCAATGGAAAAACTAGGGGAAGAACTGAAGGAGCAAAAGGGGAATTCAACAGCATAGGAAGAACAATATCAACTAACCAGATCACCCAGAGCTCCTAGGGACTAAACTACCAACCAAAGAGTATACATGGAGGGAGCCAGGACTCTAGATACATATGTAGCAGAGGGTAGTTAAGGGGATGTTAGAGATGTGAGGCAGGAGTGGGTGACTGGGCAGAGGAGCATCCTCATACAGGCAAAGGGTGGGGGGAGAAGGAGGCTAAGATGGAGTGTTTTGTGTAGAGGTAACCAGGAAGTGGTATATCATTTGAGATGTAAATGCATAAAATGATAAATAGCTAAATAAATAAATAAATAAGCCAAAAAGCTTTTTATTCAGTTTAGAAGTCCTGTTTAAAACAACTCAACTTAACAAAAACCAAACCAAACCAAACCAAAACAAACAAAAATAAACTACCTTGAAAAGTTCTGTTACACTGTATGAGGATATGTTATCACTAACTCTCAAAAATCACTATTTCATTGGTTCAGTGGAGCTTTGAAAACCTTTCATGACCCTTTCCTTCAAACCCATAGGTCCCTGTGTTTTATGACCTCCTGTCTGTACGTCACAGGGAACGCAGGGCTTCTCTGCACTTTCTTGAGTTTATGTACATGTCAGTCTCCCTGAGAAGCACAATTTTCATTTGTGTCAATTGGTAGACTCCTACAAGTCACACACCACACAAAATATACTACAATCCTTCTGGGGGATCATGAAAGGGAGTCTTGTTCCAGGTTGAGCTAAGGCTAGGAACCCCAGAAACCCTGAAGGGATGGTAGGCATTTTGCAGATGCAGGACCCATAACCCTACTACATCCTTCCTTATAAAATGAGCTGGGTGTATTCATTTGAATGACTGAAAGAATTTGTTTTATATTGGAGACTTGGTGAGTTGAAGAGTCAAATGTCAAATGCATTCAGTGATTATTGCTTATCTGTAGTTGCTTGAACATGAAGTGCCTTGCACTTGGTCCCTAGCACTTGAGTGCTTTGATAAGAGGCCTGGAAGGCTTGGCAATGGGCCTTAAAATTCTACAACTGGGCTCTGTTTCCTGACTGCAGACATAATGTGATTCATACCACCATGGTTTCCCCACCTGGATGGACATATCACTTTCTTTTTATTATTTTTGCTATTATTTTTTTGAAATTTATTAGATATTTTATTCATTTACATTTCAAATGCTATCCCTAAAAGTCCCCTATACCTTCCCCCCCCCCCGCCCTGCTCCCCTACCCACCCACTCCCACTTCTTAGCCCTGGTGCTCCCCTGTACTGGGGCATATAAAGTTTGCAAGGCCAAGGGGCCTCTCTTCCCAAGGATGGCCAACTAGGCCATCTTGTCCTGTTGTTAGCCAGGACATATCATTTTATAATCCAAAACAACAACCACGGAACGTTCTCCTCTGAACTTTTTTTCTGTCAGGTATTTGCCACAATGAAAATAAAAGTAACTAATATGTTTATATCATGTGAGGCCTCAACACTTATGTCTAGAATACTGTGTATAAAATGGTAATTAGCATTTCCACATAAAACAACTTGAAGCAACAACTAACTATATAAAACACTATATAAAATGCATCTGGCATCAGGAATAACATAGAGACATTATAAATAGTGAATAAGTGTATAATCATATGAATAAATCAAAATAATTCTTCAGTGTAGGTGATAATATAGAATCTTTTTTATTATAAAACTTAGAGTAATATGACTTTAAGAACTGTGTGTGTGTTTTCCTGTGTGTGTGAGTCTCTCTCTCTCTCTCTCTCTCTCTCTCTCTCTCTCTTTCTCTCTCTCTCTCTCTCTCTGTCTTTCTCTCTGTGTGTTTTGAAAATCAAAGGACAGTTATAAGTTTTCTTCTCCTTCCAGGTGAGTCCTGGGACTGAACTCAGGTTGTCACTCTCTGAAACCGTCGACTTTTCCCACTGAAGCATTTTATTGTTGCCCGAAGTCTTTTAAAAGAATGAAACCCAATAGACAAAACACAATCAGCAGGATAAATAAAATACAATCACCCCAATTAATCTTAGGCACTAGGGAAAATGTGACTAATTTTCTATAGTATGTACTTCTATAATAAATAGAAATTAGTCTATCATTTAAATTAATGTATCATTTTTAAGATAACATAATGTGTTCAGAGAGCTCCAAGTCTACAAAGAGAAGGGTTTGAATTTATTTATTGTGTTCTGTCTTCAACTGGACCTCATTTTCTTTTCTTATTCTTGCTGGCTGGACTAACATCTTCTGACAGAGTGAATATTGTCAAAACATCATTGGTCAAAGTTCATAACAACACATTGCCTACCTAATCCAATTGACAGAGACATCAGGGCAATAATGGGTTCACTTTGTTTGTTTGTTTGAGCTTCACTGAAAGTCGGGTACCACATGGAAAGAAAGGCACTCTGCCCTGGTTAACTGACTACAGCAAAATAAGACCTTCAGTCATCTTCACTTTAGTGCATGCTTCTGAATATGGGATTGCAACAGAAATGTTACAGCACCAAAACTGTTATTTTTTTTTTTAAACTTCTGAACACACCCTGAACATACATCTATACAGTAATGAATAACTACTCAGACACTAGAAAATGAAATCTTAGTGGTAGGCAGCTGGCTCGGCTTGCTCTCTAATGGGTCTGTTTGGAAGAAAAGAGGCAATTCTTCTATGAAAACTCCGCACTCATGTGTGGAGGATAGATAACAGTGACAGAATCCGGAAAAACCCATGTTATGCTTCTCCACCTGTTTAGAATAGAGAAGTATTTTTCCTCCCACCTCACTCCTGAAAAATAAAGCAACCTGTGTAGGGAAGGTGGGATTTCCACTCCTAGACTGAGCGCCTTGCTTTTCTGGCCAGCACAGAGGAGCTTTGATGATTTACTATGTATTACACATTTCCATTGCATAAAACAGCACTCATAGCAGTAATGTGATTACCTAATTAAGTTATTAGACACAAAGGTGCTTATCATAGGATAATTACATCCCAGGGAAATAAAGAAAAATACCAGAGCCCAGCTTGAAACAGGAGTGCTTCCCATTAAAAGGGCTCCTTCATCACAGAAATTATATCCAAGTGAGCAGGTAGAAGAGGTGGCAACTGTTTTCTTTGCGGAGAGAGTTGAGGCTGGAGGTCAGCCTGAAAATCCCTTGCTGTCCAGACTTGACTTAACTGAGCAGACTTCATTAATTAGTGCCAGGATACCCACAGGCATGTGCGCATCCATTCTTAATACGGAAGCATGGAATGGGCTCCAGAAAGATGTGAGCAACCATCAGCCACAGAGCGGAACACAAATGCTGTCACTCTCATGAGGTCCAAGTGCCAATAAGGTTAGACAAACAACCGCCACAGCAGTTTAACTGTTTAAGCAGTTTAATACTTGGAAATTGCTAGTAGTTGCTGAAAAATAACCTTATCTATTATATTAACAGCACTTAAACACTTTAGCTGTGTAACCTGCTACATAAGTGTTTGTAAGTACAAATTCCAGCACTACCACACTCGGTCGACACATACACACCCAGGGGTTCACAAACATGCAAACACTGAACTGGGCTTGGAGAAGCTAAGGTGGTTTTCCTTTTTAACACTTCTAATATGTATAGTTTTATTGACCAAAAATTGTTCTAGAGACAATCATAAAAAATATAATATATTGTGTAAAAAGGTACTGAGGTGTGATAGAAAGCCAGGGAAGATGGAAATCTGATGTGATTGATCAGGTCACCCCCAGCTTAATACTATTTCCTAGTCTTTCCTAAGATCTAAGTTAAGTTCTCAGTCCCCACTTGTGGGTGTTTACCACCATCTGTGTAACCTAAGTTCCAGGGGTAGATTAATTTGTAATTTGTAATTTGTAATTCTCTCTCTCTCTCTCTCTCTCTCTCTCTCTCTCTCTCTCTCTCTCTCTCTCTCTCACACACACACACACACACACACACACACAC
>NC_034596.1:90057100-90074054 GCF_900095145.1 Mus pahari
CACACACACACACACACACACACACACACACGCACACACACATGCACACGCACACACACACATGCACACACGCACACACACGCGCACACACACATACACACACACACACAAAACCAGAAATATTAAAAAGAAGGAAAGAAATACAGGGGTAATTAGGAGGAAATGAGAAATAAGAATGTCCTTACTCTAAAATCTGTGTAGGAGTCAGAAACTTCCTACAGAGGCCTTGTTTTCTCAATAAAACCTCAAAGCTGCTGAAAAGCAAAATATTATGCATATTTAGATAGATATATTGCTGATATGAGCTCTGTAGCCACTGTTGGAAAATAGGAACATGACAGTCTGAAGCTATACTCACTATGCTTTCAAATGAGAATCAGGAGTTCTTTATTTTCAATTTTTTAAAAGTAAGATTGTTTATTAATTTTCTGAGAAATTTATATAACATTGTTTGAACTTATCTACCCTACCTACCAATCTTTCCACATCCAGAAACACATCTCATTTCAGAACACACCTAATATTGACTTTTCTTCTTTATCTCTTCTTTATGCCATTTCCCCCTCCTCCCTCCCTCCCTCCCTCCCTTCCTTCTTTTTATACGTTCCTTCTTCTTTAACTCTGATGGAGTCCATTTTGTGTTACCCTTGTGCTTCCTTGTGTTACTCATGGGATTATGGTCTGCCCTGGAGAGCCAGTAGAGTCAGCCAGGAATCAAATCATTAAAGAAAGCTGCCCATTTCCCAGAAGCAGTCATGGAGTTTTGTGCTCACCAGTTGCTTCCAATGCTGGAATTTTCTGCTTGAGCTTGTGCAAGTCTTATGCATACTGTATATTTGCATTCACTTTATATGTGTAAGTATCATACTGTGTCTGGTAACTGACTTTCTTTGAGACCATCTACCATCCCGGCTTTTAAGATTTTTCTGCCCCTTTTCTATGAACGGAGATCACCTTTCTACTTGAAATTAACTACAGTAAAGAGAACTATTCCAGGAATAACCAAGATGGATGTTTATAAGGGTCTTTTTTCTCAAATAGTAAAATATTAGAAATAAAATGAAAGGAAGTGTCCTAAGTTATTTATTTATTTATTCATTGTTTTCATCACTGAGGATTACTTGAATATTTCTACCCAGGCTTGAAATTAATTTGTGGATTTCAAACATATTTCCTTTTTGTGATGTAACCATTTGGCTATGATCTTATTTTCACACTAACCAACACCGTAGACAATTTATATAATATGGGACACATTGTGATCATATTCACCTTCATGTCCCTCTTACCCCTCTCCTACAACTTTTATCTCCCTTCATCTTGTCACCTAGTCTGCTTCTAACTTCATACCCTTTTGTTGTTCTTATAAAAGTCATGTGCAGCTAGGCACATGTATGGTATAATTATAATTACAAAGACCATGTCATAACTAGCAGAATGTTTCATGAATAGTGCTGTTCTGCATCCTCTCATTCTTATAATCTTTCTGTTCCTTTCCCCATAATGGTGCCTGGGCCTCAAAAAGAGTGATACTGGCTGTTCTGTATGCTTTTGTGTGTCAAATTGATAGAAGTTAGAGTAATCACAGAGAAAGAAATCTCAGTTGAGGAAATGCATATAATATATCATAACTATTACTTCACAAAATCATTCATAAAAATGTTCAATTTGAATATAATTATCTTCAGGAAAGCCAAAATTTTGTGCAATGAATATACACCAATAGAAACCACAATCAATTAAAATAAAATCATCTGTAACTTTTTCAAATAAGTATTTTTAATAGATAATTCAAGTCTTTGGGATTTGTGATATTGGTTATAATAATTAATAACTATCAAGTGTCACACAAAGTCATTTTCACAGATGACAGACTGAGAGTAGCTAAATGACCCTCTGATATTCCCGAAGACCTTCTGACACTAGTTAGAAAAATTAATGGACAAACTACCAAGAAAATATGTAACCCAATGTTTCATTGTTAGAATATTCATTTCTATGGACATTTAGAAGTGAACTTTTCAAAATGATACAATAGGAAGAATGAATGGAATGAAAACTTTACATGAAAGTTTTACATTCGTAGATTTGAACAGGATTACAGAAGGTGGGAACAGATTTGAGAAAAAGCTCACTCCATAACAAAGGCTGAATACTGGGTCCACGAGAATCAATTCTGGTCTAATATTTTGTTTGTAATAGGATTTAGAGTTACTGGGCCTCAAGACTGCTTTTCTGTTATAGGTGAAACATCTGTGGATACTAGTTTAAAATAGAGACAAACTGGGAACACTCCACAGTGATGAGTTCCCAGGGAAATGAGAAGTTTTACAGGGTGATGAAATTTTAATAAAATCTATATTTCTGGAAAGCATGCTGTAGATTTATCAGGATTCTTAAATTTATTTGTCCTTAACTAAGTTAATTTGGTATTTTTAAGAAAAAACTTCAGTTAATATATGAACGCTCAAAGTACTTAGATACTTAAGATGAAGTTTTCCAAATGAATATTATCAGAAGCCTAGTATAGGCACTGAAATTCACATATTTTAATTAAAATATTTCTTGAGTAATATAATATATTTTCTAAGTATAAAGAATGAAAGAATTGCTTTAGATGTAGATATACATCCACGTACATAAAAATACTGGAACACACACACACACACACACACACCACATGAAGTACTAACTCTAGAAAGCAGTACAGAAAGTATTTTGTGTCACCTATTCATGTATATATTTTATCATTATTCCAAATTCTTTACTGTGTACCATAAATATTTTTAAAAGAGAAAATATTAATCAAGATATTTATAATGCTGTTGTAATGCGAGAATATATTATTTTTAATTTTAGACAAACATTTAAAATGGCATAATCTCATTCATATATATTATTACTCAATTTCAAACTTGTTTTTTTGTTGTTGTTGTTTTGTTTTGTTTTGTTTTGCTTGATGATTTTATTTCCTGGTCTGTGTGCTTTGTATTTTCCTCTGTGATTCATTTCTCTATTGCTAGTAATTCCCCTTGAATCTATCTGATCCTTCCAGTGTGGAGGTAAGTTCCAATTAGTTCTGGCTTATCCATATTGTTTACTGTTCCTCACCATTTTTCTTAGTGTAGTTCGTCTGCTAATTTCTACACATCAATGATATGCTACATGTTATCTGAAGCCAGACCTGCAGAACATATCCACATGTATGCCACTCATTAGCTAATATTTCATGTTTATACCCTAGGATAAATGCATAACCTTCTCTACAACTCCCATCTTTTAGCCATGATCTCATAATTCCAGTGTGAACTAAAAGCCTATGAACTAAAATTGCAACCCCCATCTTCTCTCTCTCTCTCTCTCTCTCTCTCTCTCTCTCTCTCTCTCTCTCTTTCAGATTTGCTTAGTTTTAAACCATCACTAGTCCTACTGATTCTATCTCTTAAATATTACAGAAATTAGACCACTCCTTCCTCTTCTTAAACACAAGCATTCCAAATCTGTTGGTACCATCATTCTCCTGAGCCTGGAAAGCATCTAGCCAGTAATTCACTGCACAGCTGAATTACTCAGTACCTGCCTATGGTGACAGGGAGGACAAATTATCCTCAAGTTTCTTGGTGCATTTTTCAGCATCTCCCCCATTATGCTTTCCTTTTCTGAGTCCATTACCTCATGCTCAAATGCAAAATCATATACATTTCCATCTATATACATCCCCATCTCCATTATCTGGTAATTTTGGTTTGGTATGCTTAATTTCTATTCCCAATTCTAAGACCATTTTAGAACTGGTTTCTAGTTACATTATATGACTGAACCATTAAGATTTTACTTTCTGATCAAGAATCGGCAAATGGGACCTCATAAAATTGCAAAGCTTCTGTAAGGCAAAAGGCACTGTCAATAAGACAAAAAGACACCAACAGATTGGGAAAGAATTTTTACCAATCCTAAATCTGATAGGGGACTAATATCCAATATATACAAAGAGAAGCTGAACTCCAAAAATTCATATAATGCCATTAAAAAATGGGGTACAGAGCTAAACAAAGAATTCTCAAATGAGGAGTACCAAAGGGCTGAGAAGCACTCGAAAAAATGTCCAACATCCTTAATCATCAGGGAAATGCAAATCAAAACAACCCTGAGATTTCACCTCACACCAGTCAGAATGGCTAATTTCAAAAATTTAGGGGACAGCAGATGCTGGAGAGGATGTGGAGAAAGAGGAACACTCCTCCATTGCTGTTGGGATTGCAAGCTTGTACAACCACTCTGGAAATCAGTCTGGTGGTTCCTAAGAAAACTGGACATAGTACTAATGGAAGATCCAGCAATACCTCTTCTAGGTATATACCCAGAAGGTGTTCCAACTGGTAATAAGGACACATGCCCCACTATGTTCATAGTTGCCCTATTTATAATAGCCAGAATCTGGAAAGAACCCTGCTTGTGGACGTTGTACATCGTGGTGCGCACTAGGCTCCGCACCACGATGTACAACGTCCACAAGCAGTCCAATAGCTGACTGTGAGCATCTACTTCTAAGCTGGAAAGAACCCAGATGTCCCTAAACAGAGGAATGGATACAGAAACTGTGGTACATTTACACAATGGAGTACTACTTAGCTATTAAAAACAATGAATTTATGAAATTTTTAGGCAAATGGATGTATCTGGAGGATATCATCCTGAGTGAGGTAACCCAATCACAAAAGAACTCACTTGCTATGCACTCACTGATACGTCGATATTAGCCTAGAAACTTAGAATNTACCAAAGATACAATCTCCAAAACACAAGAAAATCAAGAAGGAAGACCAACATGTGGATACTTCATTCCTCCCCAAAATAGGGAATAAAATGCCCATGAAAGAAGTTACAGAGACAAAGTTTGGAGTTAAGACAAAAGGATGGACAACCCAGAGACTGCCCCACCCAGGGGTCCATCACATAATCATCCACCAAACGCAGACTCTATTGCATATACCAACAAGAACTTGCTGAAAGAACACTGATATAGCTATCTCTTGTGAGGCTATGCCAGTGCCTGGCAAATATAGAAGTGGATGCCCACAGTCATTTGTAGGATAGAATACAGAGACCTCAATGGAGGAGCTAGAGAAATTACCCAAGGAACTGAAGGGATCTGCAACCGTGCAGGTGAACTAATCAGTACCCCCCAGAGCTCATGTCTCTAGCTGCATATATAGCAGAAGATGGCCTAGTCAGCCATCCTTGGGAAGAGAGGCCCCTTGTTCTTGCAAACTTTATATGCCCCATAGAGGGGAATGCCAGGGCCAAGAAGTGGGAGTGAGTGGACAGGGGAGCAGGGTGGGGGGACAGGGTATAGGGGTCATTCGGGATAGCATTTGAAATGTAAATGAAGAAATTATCTAATAAAATAATTAAAAAAAAAATTTTACTTTCCAAAATGCAAACAGATCTGCATCTATTACCCTGCATAAAACTCAATTTCAAATGGATCAGAGACCTCAACATAACACTGAACCTGATAGAAGAGAAAATGAGAAATAACCTTGAACTCAACTGACACAGGATACAATTCCTGAACAGAACAATAATATCACACCCACTAAGATCAAGAACTAATAAATGGGACCTCATGAAACTGAAAACCTTTGGTAAGCTAAACACTGTCAATAGTACAAAATGTCAGCCTACAAAATGAGAAAAGATTTTCAACAACCTCACATGTGACAGAGGGCTGATACCAAAAATATTTAAGTATCTCAAAGAACTAGACACCAACAAATTAAATAATTCAATTAAAATGGATACAGAGGTAAACAGAAAATTCTCAACAGGAGAATCTCAAATGACCACGAAGCACTTAAAGAAATGTTTAACATCTTGGCCATCAGAGAAATGCAAATCAAAATACCTCTGAGATTCTATCTTATACCAGTCAAAATTGTCAAGAAAAAAATAAACAAGTGACAGTTGATGCTTGTGAGGATTTGAAACAAAGGTAACACTCTTCCTTTGCTGATGAGAGTACCGCCTTTTACAGCCACTTTAGAAATCAATATGGCAGTTTCTCAAAATCTTTAAGACCCAGCTATACCAGTCCTGGGCATATACTCAAAGGATGCTCAACCCTACCACAAGGACACTTGCTCAACTATGTGCATAGCAGCTTTATTTGTAAAAGCCAATCACTGTAAACAATGTAGGTGTCCCTCAACCAAGGTATGGATAAAGAAAATGTGGTACATTTACACAAGGGAGTATTACTCGGCTGTTAAAAACAAACAAACAAACAAACAAAAAAAACACATGAATATTTCAGGGAAATGGATGGAATTAGAAATAGTTATCCTGAATAAGGTAACCAAGATCAAGAAAGACAAAACATGGAAAAATCTTTGTTTGTAAGAGGACACAACCATGTTTGAAAGTGCAGTCTAATTGAGAAGCAGAAAAAAAGTGACAAATCAGAGAAAATTTTGACATAATGAGTCAGAGATAGGATATACCCAACTTTCAAGAAGACACTGAAGAGAGGCAATTTAAGTGATCAATACAGACAGAGAGAGGGGAAATTTTACTGGGACAGTTTTAGAAAGACAGTCTACAAGTGAAAACAGAACCACCAAAGGATGTGAAGAAGTCAGAAGATTATAACAGATTGCCAGAGTTAGTTTGAAGCCAAGCAGAGCAATAAAGTTCAAAGCCAATAGAAGTCAGTTTGAATCAGTTATCTTGGAAGATTAGATTGTATGGAGGCTAGAACCTTCCAAGCCTAGTCCTAGGGATAGTTAGAACAGAGAAGGAAATGCTATGGGCTCAGCACAAGCTGTGTATCACATAGCTTTGGTACAGCTCTCATCTCATCCCTCCATTTGAGGAAATAGCAGTGACATTTACACAATGAAAACTCTTAGGAATCTATAAGAGTGACCCTACCTAACACTCCTTGGAATAGGAAATACAGAGTATAAGCCAGAACTATCTGTAAACAGGCACTACTTCCAGTAAAGGGATGAGGGCACCAACCCAGCCAAAAAACCCTTAAATCAACAGTTCATTGTACCAATAAATTGTGTGGCACAGAACTTATTTAGGAGTGGCCAAGCAATGACTGGTCCAGCTTGAGACCCCTGCTACAAGATGGAACCAACAAGTGACACTGCATGGAGGGGCAGGTATTAGAAGCTAAATTATCCAGAGACCTAGAATAAAAGCAAATATGGCCAGCCCCCAAAAGTCAACTATATGATTCCTAATGATACTCTGCTATGCACATAGACCAGAACCTAGCATAATCATCATCACAGAGGCTTCATCCAGGAACTGATGGAAGCAGATGCAGAGACTCACAGGCAAACATTAGGTGGATCTTGGGGCATCCTGTGTAAGAGGGAAAGGAAGGATTGTAGATGCCAAAGGGGACAACCAGGGCTCACAGGGGCTCACAGAGACTAAACTGACTATCAGAGAGCCTGCTTGGGTCTGACCCAGGTCCTCTGCAGATATGTTATGGTTGTGGAGCTTGGTATTCTTGTGAGACTCCTAACTCTTTTGCCTCTGACTCTTTTGCCTGCTTTTGGGATCATGTACTTCTCTACTTGGCTGCCTCCTCAAGCCTTAATATGTGGGAATATGAGTCTTGTTGCAATTTGATATTCCATGTTTGGTTGATACCACTGGGTGGTAGTCTGCCTTGTTCTGAAGGGGAAGGAGAAGGAATGGTTCTGGGTGAGATAAGTGGGGTACTTGGAGGGGAGGAAGAGGGGGAAAGAGCAAATGGAATGTAATACATGAGAGGAAAATAGGTTAGAAAATGATTTTACCTTCTCTCAAAAGTGCTACTTACTCATTCAATAAGCAGTTTTGTGTCAGCATTAGCTTTTCTAAGCTCATAAGAAACAAATTTTAATATGCAAAAGATTGTATGAAACAGTAATGATACACAATCAGCAATAAAATAAATTCATATAGATTCATAATTAAATAAATTACATCAAAGGAAAAAGTACGTTTTTCTTAAGCATATCACTCCCTAATAATCTCCTTTATTAAAGAATTTAGCCTCTGATTGATAATTGTATCCTTATAATTCTTGGCTAAAATACTATATACAGATGTTTCTATATAACTCAACAAACAATTGTTTCATTTAGGAAGTATAAATGATTAGATTAAAGTAAAAGAATGATACCATTGAAGTTGTCAGATACTAAAAATCAGTTTGATTTTTGTTTATATTGATTATGTAGGCTAAAGGAAGTACTGAAGAAAACTAAGATATAACAGCTTTATTTTTTCTATGAACTATACAGCTTTAATAATGGAAACATTCCTTTATGCAAACTATATTTGCATGAGAAATTGTGTATTTATTATGCATGTCCTTTTGGGTCTGTTTTAAAAATATGGGACACTTCATAAATTTGCATGTCATCCTTGCACAGGGGCCATTCTAATCTTTTCTGTATCATTCCAATTTGAGTATATGTACTACTGAAGTGAGCACGATATAATAGCTTGAAAGTTTAAAACTACATTTGACCAAAGCCAATATATGGTAACTAGCAAAATAAGTGAGTAAATATTAGTGCTAAATTTAGGGTATTTTGAAATAAAATAATCACTCACACTGACCCAAGAAGTAAGTAGCAATAGGCAATTTTTGAGTTCTTTTTTCACTTAATGGCAATATTAACAAAGTATTTGTACTTTTAGTTGCAAATAATTATAACCACTCTATCTATATATAGGCATTGTTTCTCTCTGAGGTGATTTTATGCGGCTCATTTATCCATTCCACATGTACTGCCTCTTACCACCTATGTGCCAATCATTTGTTGTGTCCTGGAGACAAACAAGAGTAACATGTTTCAACCTCAAAGGAATTATAGGGCGTGGGACATCTTAGTGTGTGACAGATACCAAACAAGTTCATACAGTACTTTTGGAAACAAAGACAATGAAAACTATTTGATAACAAGAGGAGCCAACCAGACCAAGAAGCTAAAGAGTGGTCATTCTGAGTCAGGATTAAGGATGCTGAGCATGTCCTGACACATGGTTCTTAGAGAAAGATAGAAGTATATATTCATGACTGTATTTGCTGGAAATGCTCCTAATACATAAGATGAATACCTCATACTAAACACACACACACACATACACACACACACACACACACACACATACATATATATATGTATATGCATATATATGTATATATATATATATATATATATAAAATCTTTCATTGTAAGTTCTATAAAAGACATATATTAGAACATATGGCATAAATATTGGTTAATATTTCTATTAAGTAAAAAGAGAACTCAGAAATTGCATATTGATACTTCTTAGGTCAGTATGAGTGATTATTTTATTGCAAAATACCCTCAATTTAGCATTAATATTTACTCACTTCTTTGCTAGTTACCATATATTGGCTTTGGACACAATGTAGTTTTAAACATTAAAGTTGTTATATCTTAGTTTTCTTGAGTACTTCCTTTAACCTACATAACCAATATAAACACAAATCAAACTGATTTATACTATCTGACAACTTCAATGGTATCATTTTTTTTTTACTTTATTCACTTATACTTCCTAAATGAAACAATGGTTTGTAGAGTTATATAGAAACATCTGTATATAGTGTTTCAGCCACAGAAATATAATGATACAAAATTGTTTGTGGATCCAGGAATGGTGGATCATGTTTGTAATCCTGGGACTCAGGGGGGCTTACAGAGGTTGAGCACTATGAAGTAAAAGCTATTCTTGTCTGTACTGTAAGATACTATCACAAACAAGCAAGCAAACAAGCAAAAAAAAAAAATAGGTATGAGAAGGAAATGAAGGAGCAAAGGGAAAGGAAGGAGAGAGGAGGCAAGGAAGGAGAGAGCATTAATTCTGCACTTAAAGCATAAGAAGCTTATTGGAAAAACTCAAGTATAGTTCTCCCCAAACTTACGCCTTAGCTCCTACAGTTGTTTCATCTAACATTTCCTTCCATCATTCTGAAAATAAAGGCCATTTTGTCATTATCCTACCATTTCTTTATAATTTTTCTATTATTTAAAAACTATATCTACTTATAAATCAAAACTTCAACATCACTTTGTTAGACAAAATCGGTCACAAGCATTTGCTATGACATAACATATAAATAAATGTGTATCCCGGGCTGGCCTCGAACTCCTGCCTCTCCCTCCTTCAGCAAATTCTACCAGGATCCAGCTCAGGGGGAGGCTCTGAGGCCTGACACTATTACTGATGCTGCGGTGTGCTTACAAACAGGAGCATGGTATGGCTGCCCTCTGAGAGGCCCAACAGGCAGTCAAAAGAGTCAGATATAGATACTTACACCCAACCAGTAGACAGAGGCTGGTGACCCCTGTGGTTGAATTGGGAAAGGGCTAGAAGAAACTGTGGAGGAGGGCGACCCCATGGAAGGATCTGCAATCTCAACTAACCTGGACCTCCATGATCTCTCAGACACTGAGCCATCAACCAGGCAGCATACACCAGCTGATATGAGGCCCCGACATGTATAGAGCAGAGGACTGTCTGATTTGGCCTCAGTGAGAAAAGATGCACCTAACCCTCCCTCAAGAGAGACACTTGGGGGCCTCAAGCAGTAGGAAGACCTGGCTGGGTGGGGTGGGGTGGGGTGGGGTGGGGAGGTGGGGACTTCCTCTTGGAGATGGAGGAGGGTGAGTAGAATAGGGAGTGATCAGAGGAAAGACCAGGAGGGGAATGTCACTGGACTATGAAAAAAGATTAAAATATAGTAAAAATGCATCCACCCATCCATCCATCCATCCATCCATCCATCCATCCATCCATCCATCCATCCATACATACATACATACATGTATTTTTTCCTTCAGGAATATAGCAAGTCATGTTTGTTTTTTGCCTTTCTTTCTTAAACAATTTAATGTTTTATTGGATCGCCATTTTTTTCTTGTTTTATTCAATATTGGTGATGAGTCAGTTTTGAGGACAAAAGACACCTGCTAAAGATGAAAATAAGCCAACATAGAGGTCCAATCACCACAGCTCATCCATTTCTCAAGACCTTTCTCTTTTATAAGAGAATTATTTCCTTTTTTATGATTACTATGATAATGGGTTACTGCAATGTCAAATTGAACTCTATCCTAAATTCTTAATTTTTCCAATATTCATCCCTTTATAAGTATCAGTTCCTGAAATCAAAGAAATACAATTTCGAATGACTTCTCAAAGTATGCTTTATCCAAATCAATCAAACTTTGATGCCAATATCCATTCCAAATTTCTGCACAGATATGGCAAGGGATATGGTAAGATGCATGTAAAAAGCTTATCAGTGTCTCAAATGTAGTGCGGTTTCGAAAACAGAGAAGGTGAGGTACCTAGTTTGTGGGTAATTGAAGCAAGGGCAGCATTGTCATTGTTGAGCACCGTGCAAGAGGAATAGCAAAACAGTTTTAGAACATAAAAATGTGGCCCACTGGCTAGCACAACCAAGAAGGGTGTAGCTAGGAGAGGCAGAAGCCCAGGACTACATGTCCTGGGGACTTCATGCTGTAGGGAGTTTTCCTCTGCTTGTTGCATTCACAGCTGTCTTCATCTAAGAATTGTATGAAAACTCTAAAGGGGATTTCCAGCCCCTAACTGGCGAGTATCACTGGCACTCACAATAATAGTGCTTGATCATTTTCAGGCATTGCTCCTGGAACAGATTAATGATTCAGTCACCACCCTTAGAAAGAATTTAGAAATGCAGATTATTTGTAATGACCAACACCCTTAGAAAGAATGTGGAGAAGCAGACTGTTAGTGAGGTTAAGATAGTCTTGTTAGTGGCTCTATTGTAACAAATCTTAGAGAACAGTTTGAAGTTCAGAAAAACACACTCTTAATAAGACTTTTTTTTTTTTTTTTTTTTTTTTTTTTTTTTTTAAGGTCAGGGAACAGGAACAATGGCAGCCTAAAGGTAGTGACTAAGGTAACTCTTTGTTGAAGCAGGACTGGTGATCCAGGTGACAATTTCTTGTACCCATTTTGCCTTCAGCTTCCTGTTGTGACTTAATAAAAATTACTGATGAGCAGTGTGCATTCTGAGGATTTAAAGTAGAAATGACTTTTATTGGCCTTTATATAAAACTTTAGATTTCTGATTCTTTTAACATTTTTATAGGATTACTTTTAAAGATAAATTCTAAAATAATTGATTCTTTCTCCGTAACCACAAATTGTTGCCTGCCATTAAGGAAAAACTGGATAAAAAAATGGCCTTGCTTGTTTACATTTTTGTTAATAAATAACAAGTTATGAATGTATTTGGGTTCTTTGGAATATTTTGTTGTTGCTGCTTTTGTTTCCTTCACCTGTACTACATGTTTATTCACATGAGGGTATTCAAGAACATGGTTTTCTACCCATTCTTATTATGATACATCATTTAATGAAAAATAGAATGTAATCACATTGTGATTTCTGTACTCCTTAAAAGATTTTTCTAGGATATATAAGCTATGGGAGAAAAAATAAAGTTGGAATCTGCTTGTTGAAGTTTGCTTCATACACCAAATCTGTATATGTAAATATGTATATGTGTAAAGTTGGTCGGGGCTTTGCTCCACCCATTCAAAGTTTATGTATGTATGTGCATGTGTGTGTGTGTGTGTATGTATGTATGTATGTGTATGTATGGAATTAGCTTATCATGCTTTATCTACTCTGTGATTGTGTGTGTGTGTGTGTGTGTGTGTGTGTGTGTGTGTGTGTGTGTATGTGATTTCCTCTATCCCCCCTTCTTTTTCCATTCTTGCCAAACCCCAAGGACTTCAGAGTTCAGAGAATTTCTCACCAGTCATAGGGGTGCAGGCCCCATTGGATAAAGATTTATTCCTTCAGAGAAAAGTCTGGCTCTCTTGCTTCTCTCTCTCTCTCTCTCTCTCTCTCTCTCTCTCTCTCTCTCTCTCCCTCTGCTCTTGCCCTTCTTGTTCCCCCTCTTGTCCCATTCCCTTCCCCTCTCTCTCCATGTGGTCAGGTCTCTACTTCTCTGCTCTTTCCCTCGTTCTGCCTTTATCTCTGCCCCTTTACCCTCTTAACTCCCCTCTCCATGCCCCGAATAAACAAACTCTATTCTATACTAAAAAAGTAAAAGAAAAGTCTGATATTTGTAACAGCCTTGAAAACTTAGCCCGTTCATATTCTATTTTTTAAAAAGGCTGTGTAAAAATTGAGAAGGAAGAAGAAAATAAATGTTTTAAAACAAGAAAATATAAGAATGCCTACTGTGACCTCAATAACCACTCTATGGCAGTTTGTTGGTTCATGTGTACCTTTCTAATTTGACCTTCACTTCATGTATTTCCACAACCAAAGTGAACTACTTCCTCCCTCAGTACATAGATTTATTTCTACAGCCAAATCAAATTCTAAACAATGAAAAAGGAAGACCTTCTTGTCTTCCACATGAGTAAACATGCCAGGGATAAATGAATGCCAGGAAAAGGTAGACACAAGAAAAATAACCGATGAAGTCTCATTATTGAGCACTTCTAACATAAGTCCCAGAGGTAGTTAAATAAAGGGTAGTGTAATTATTCTGAAAAAGGAGGCAGAAATCTTGTACTCTTTTTTGGAGGCATGGAAATTGAGTCTCAGAATGTGCAAAGAGGAAAAATTCAGCACTTCAGTAAGAGAGTTTTACTTTAAATCTAAATTAGCAAGAAACCATGTCAATGATTGCTGTTAAGTCCTCCACAAGCAAAGGATATTTCCTTTGATCAAACAACATGGCATATGCACTTTCCCAATCACTTTGTAATAGTATATTACCTTAATGTCCTGCAGTGAAAATCTACACAGGATTAAGATTCAGAAATCAAACAAATCATTTCACAAGGCATGGGAGTTCATAAAAGATTCAGGGGAAGTTATTTACGTGCCATGTTAATGGGAAGTGTTTCAAAGTCTGCAAGTTCAATACTGATTGGTGAATATTTCTTCTATACTTTAAACAAAGAGATGACATGTTATTTTTACTTCTGGTAAAACTTTGGTGAAAA
The DNA here is from genome assembly GCF_900095145.1 of Mus pahari. Taxonomy (NCBI): domain Eukaryota; kingdom Metazoa; phylum Chordata; class Mammalia; order Rodentia; family Muridae; genus Mus; species Mus pahari. The sequence goes on from NC_034596.1 coordinate 90,071,167, forward strand.
CCAGTGTTGCTTTTAACAGCAATGGTGTGATTCACAAGGCTGCCCTGACTCAGTCAGTGGTCCAAAGTGTTCTTTCACAAGAAAAGAGAGAAAGTGGTGGCAATTAACTTGGATACATGTTTTAATGTCTCACTGCAAATGAAAACAGAAGTCCTATTTTCTTTAAATCATCTAAAACAATTTTCCACAAAGACTCTGGACTATATTAACATCTTTCTATCTTATGTAAATTAGAAACTAATGAACATGAAAAGAACATTAGTCTTCACTTATGTTCTACAATTGAATCAATGCAATTGATTTAAAGTTCAGAAGAATGTCACATTTCAGTAAAGCATATTGGCTTTTAAGTCTGATTTATCACTGTAAGCAAACATACCAGTTAGGCAAACGTTCCCAGAAGAAACAAAAAGGCAAAACATGCCATGCTAAAAATGACCTGACATTTCACCTTTCTTTAGCCTGGATCCTGACCTATGGAGATAAGTAAGGTATACAAAAATGGAATGTAATGCATTTCACATGTTTGCTTTACACCCAGTCACCATTCCTCCATAAATCTTCACATACACACACACACACACACACACACACACACACACACACACACACACACAAAACCCCTCATGCATGTGCTAGAACATATTCAATAACTTGTATAAACCAAGCTGAAGTTTCATTTGAATCTGAAGAGGAATGTTTTGGCATCGTGTTCAAAGGGACTCAGTTAATCACTCTTTCTGCTCCCCACTGAGAAGGCTGGAGCTCTGCACTTACCTCACAGTGGAGAGAGCCACGTGGTCACATGCTATAAAGTCATCACTTTCCAGGGTCTTCAGATATATGGAGCAAAGGCCAAGAAGCCGCCTTACTGAAGTCTTCAACCTGGAAGTCAGTGGCAGCTAACCATTAATTTGGTTAGAAGGAAAATTTGGCTTACTGTCTCATTTCTCAAATAAAGTTCCCAGGACTTAAAACCTGCTTTAATTAATGAAAAGGAACTCTGCCTACTTTGATTTATAGTTTGTTTTTTAAGAGATGTTATGGATTCCCTTAAGCAGGTACTGTTTCTGTGGTTTGATTCAGTATCCAGAAATAGCTAGCAATAACGTGTTTTTCCCACTACCTTCAGTCCAGCTTATTTTTCTAGCTCTGCTCCTTCTCTGTGCTCCTAGCCTGCAGCTACCAAAGAATAAACAAAAGGATGAGAAAAACCTACTGAATATTGCCACCTGATTATCTAAAATATAGGTCTAATGTCAACAAGTATTGCTTCTACATATTCTAAATAACCAGAACCAGAAATATTTAGAACAAGAAAATTAAGAGAGAACATTGAAGAAAGCATATTTCTTTAGAGCAAAACAATTTATCTAGCATATTCATAATAGCTATATTTATGGATTTGAATAGCTATATAGGCATGTACTTACACATATCATATTCCTCCTTGAAGTGATTTTTTCTAGTTGTTGTTTCATTAATACTGATATTTATTGCTAAAATTTCTTACTTTTGTTAATTAAGGTTACTACTTTTAAAACTTTAAAGCACAAGCTGTTAAAGCTCCCACAAATTTCTCTAGGGCTAAAATAATGGAGGAAGGCAAATAAACCATTATGTCAAGTAGTTTAGACATGGACAGGCACACACACACACACACACACACACACACACACACACACACACAAACACACACACACACAGAGACAGAGAGAGACAGAGACAGAGACAGAGACAGAGAGACAGAGAGAGAGAGATGAGATTCCATCCAGGCAACTGTTCAAGTCCTGATATTTGTTACAGCCATGCACAGTCAAGCCATTCAAATTTTTAACTGCACATTGAGCTTTCTTTCATTGCTGGCCAGTTCCCAAAGCCAAGTGGCAGGTGCAGCCTCGGGAATGCCACCTTCTAATAAAAGTATTGTAACATAACACGGAGACAATGGAGTTCTTTTCTGACGTTCTTTGCTTTCCTTGACAGATTGTATTCCTAATAAGACAATGTCTCAAAGCTCAAACAGAATTGTATATGTTTTATCATTCAAAGGGAAAAAATCTGCTTATGTTAGCTTTGCTTGGGCAATGAACCCCACTTCTGGGTGACAGGAGTTAAGAAAGCAACTGCAGGCAGCTCCGCTTCCCACTCAGTCTGCTCAAGGTTCAAGGAGGAGAGAGTTCATTCAGCGTTCTCCCAAAGGTGGGTTTTTGAACTCCTTCGGTGCTTCATAAAAGTGACATCTTAATTGCCTTATTACATGGGTTCTGTGGAAATTTCAGAAAGAGAAGATGGCTTCTGAGAGTAAAGAGGATTAGAGTGAGTCAGTTCATTCAGTGATTCGAGTGAGTTAAAAAGCAGAATAGTAAAACTGAATACTAAAGGAATCAGACAGAATGACAACTGGGGACTGTGGGATCCAAGAATTTGGATTTAATGACCAGACCCTGGTATATCAGGGCTATACTTCTCTGAAAAACTATACACAGTGTGGTTTTATGAGGCTCCTGTCAGGCTTTAACTTGAAAAAGAAAATAAATGTTCCACAGAACATAAATGTTGTGGACCAGTTGTCTAAGGAACAGATTTGCTTTTCAGGAAAACTATACTATCATGCATATAGAAGATACAGTACTATCCTAAAATTCAAAGACAAGAATTTTATTTTCAGTTAAAACATATGAATTTTAGGGGTCTGATAAATGATTCAATTACCATAAAAGGATGCAAACCTGAGTTTAGATCCTTGAGCTTCCCGTTCATTGAGAGATCTTGTCTCAGCCTTAAGTGGGAGAACTATTGAGGAAGACACTTGATATCAACTTCTGGCCTCCAAATCTACAAGCAGGACACACACACACACACACACACACACACACACACACACA
>NC_034596.1:90074133-90087693 GCF_900095145.1 Mus pahari
AGAGAGAGAGAGAGAGAGAGAGAGAGAGAGAGAGAGAGAGAGAGAGAGAGAGAGAGAGAGAAAGAGAGAATATAAAGACTTGAATTATTTCAGTTATATTTGGGAAAAGTCTCTCATTTCGACTGGCCCAAGGGCATACATGGCAAGTTATCCAGCAATGATTGAATGAAAGGTGATTTTTGCATTGATTCAGAAACACCTCAGCTCAGACCATACCCCTCTGAAGCCATTACATTTTCCTGCAATGAACCATTTTAAAACATTGCCCATAGGAACTGAGTGAGTTGTATTCATGGTGGAGACTGGCATTATTTCCTCTATAGCTTCTGTGAGCCACATGCCTACAGTGACACCTTCTTTTTTCAAAGGATAAGACAGAACTTAACCACAAGTTACAAGGAACTCTTGTAATAACCAATCCTTTAAGCATCTGCCCTGCAGCTGTTTATTATTTCATAATCCTCAGATAAAACTAGCATCAGTGAGGTGACAGAGCACCTGCTATCCTCCCAGACTTTATTATTGTATGGCTCATTGATCCTTTCATCCCAGCAAAATAATTGGTTTTGCATTTTTAGATGAAAAAAAGTGAAGATCAGAGAAGCAAGTAAATAGCCCTAGGTTACTCAAATGGCAGGTGTAGAACCAAGATTTCAATCTGTCAGACACAAAAGCTTCGAGTTTGTACTGTCAGACATTTGCTCTAGGACAGTACGTGCATGGTACATTTCTTTGCCTAATTTAATAATTGCCATACCATTATACATAATTTAACCTCTATACCTGTGCTGAGGTACTTTTTTGTTTAATTGAGCTCAATTGCCCCTAATTGAAGTCAGTGTTAAATAAATCAAGGATGGTTTGTGAACTGAATGAAAAAGAAAATTCTGCCAAATTGAACAACCCACTCTGAATCTTCTGGGCTCTATGTTTACAATGCTAATTGAGTCCGTGAAGATTGAAGATTCAAGTAACAAGCTGGGATTCAATTGTAAAGAAGTATAAAGACACGTAGAAGAATTCTGTAGCTCTCAGAAGCCTCACATATACAAAGTATTTTTGTACATTTTATATGCAACCTACAAAATGTGTGTACATTTTGTATAAGCCATTTGATAGATGCTTCATTTTGTCACTCATTTCTCATTGGAATTGTTGTTATTTTATGTATCTATAAACACTCTCTTACAAATGCATGAATGCAATAGGAATAAACAAATCAATGACTACAAAGAAATGCAGCTGATCAAAGAATGAAATATGTGTATGAAGAAGTAGTGGGATGGGTTCTCTGTGTGTGACATCTGGTAAACCTTAAATCCAGAATCTCCTCTCTTTGTTGAGGATTTAAATTTGGAACATAGTGTGATTTTAGCTACTTTTCTTAAACTTCTTGATCTGACAAACTAGGTTCTGTGTCCTATGACAACAGCTTTTCTCAAGAGATTTCTGGTACTTTCTGATTCTGGTTGGACTGGAAATACCACAAAAACAACTTTCCTTATGGTATTTTGGCACTTCGACCATCAGGACCAGATGGTGCACAGAAGTGCAGAGGAAGCCTTGGATATGAATAATGGTACATTTTTAAAAATCATTCAGTCTTCTCTAACTTCATTGAATATTAGATAATGGCTCTTGCCAATTTGTACTCTGCTCTGAACACATCATCTAGATCCAGCAATGCATATTTTGAAAGCAGGAATTAAGTGGACAAAGACTTAGATTAATATACCCTATAAAGTCTGAATTCTAATTACAAACAGGCATTTGCAAGTTGTGGTTACTAGGAAAGACTACAGAAGGTAATAGACGATGCATTAAATTTGGCAATCAAGCATGGACAATAGGAAGAAATACTTTTCTCAGTCCTCAGTTCTTTTGACAATAACTGATTGACCATGGGTAAGAATATCAATGTAATTGCAAGTGTGTATCAGCGATGCCCTCTGTACATAATATACAGTTAACTCTGAAATGCAAAGAGAGAAATACAGCCTAGACCTTTACTATGAGGCATCATTTTTACACAAAGCAAATTGAACTTTTGTTGGATGTTACTGTTTGTTTTAATTTGTTTGGGGATTGTTTTAATCAACGTTCCGAGGCTGTGAAGAGACGCTGTGACCATGGCAACTGTTGAAAAGGAAAGCATTTAATTGGGGGTTGCTTACAGTTTCAGAGGTTATGTCCATTCTCAGCATGGTAAAACAAACAAACAAACAAACACCACCCAGCAAACAGGCAGACAGGAGGCTCAAGAAGGAGCTAAGAGTTCTACATCCAAATGAGATGGTAAGCAGAGAGAGAGACACTGGGACTGACTTAGACCCTTGAAACTACAAAGCCCACTCTCAGTGGGCAAACTTATACCCACAAACTTGTACTCCAATAAGGCCATACCTCTTAATCCTTTTAAATAATGTGCCACTCCCTATGGGTTCAGACACATGAGCCTGTGGGGGCCATTCTTATTCAAACCAGTAGTACATGAATACTGCTCATGGTTTTGACTCTGGAAATGAGGTCCCCCAAAGAATAAAACTCTTCAATGACTTATCCCCAGTCCTCAGTGATTTTTTTTTTTTTTTTCGTAATGAGTAGAGAAACAGGTAAGTTTAATATTAACTTCTGCTTGCATCTTGAATGGAAAGGTTAAAAAGAAACAAAATTAGTATCAGTGGTTATGAAGCAAGACTTTTTAAGTGCAACAAAGATAAATATAAAAAATAAGAAAGAGGAGAGAAAAGAGGAGGAGGAGGAGGAAGATGACAATGACAGATATTCTGAAGTAAGGTTTTCTAAATGTATTTCCTTGAAATTTTACATAAATTAAAAGACTTGCTGAAATTAAACTTAGACATGATTCTGTCAGGTTCTTTACATAGAAAATGTATGTTGACAGAGTGCAACGAATGCTTTCCAGACACTGCTTTGTGCAGTGATATTTTCACAGGAATTACTTTGCATGCAATAAATACATGAATTGAAGGATTGAAAGTTTAACCAACTATGAATGCTTATAGACTGCTCTCCTATTTCACATTATGTATCATATACAGATATATATGATAGAGTTTTTTAAAAGTATTTAACAAAAGAGCATTGATAATTTTTATTTCAATGATGAGATATACAAGTTGCTTTGATGAACTATGACATAAAACCATACTTTAGGATTACTCTAGGGATGTAAAAAAGCTTCATATGTTCTGATAAATGTACAGAGATGTCACAAATTCACTTACGCTGTTTATCAAGAATCATGTAAACCAATTAATTATACCTTCCAAATTATGTTATTATAGTTCAAATGTATTTATAATCAGTGTTTTATTCTTGATATTTTATACTTGATAGTGGATCTTTTGTTTGTTTGTTTGTTTTTGTTTTATTTTGTTTTATTTTTTTTCCATACAGGGTTTCTCTGTGTAGTCCTAGCTGTCCTGGAACTCACTCTGTAGACCAGGCTGGCGTTGAACTCAGGCATCTGCCTGCCTCTTCCTCCCAAGTGCTGAAATTAAAGGCATGTACCATCACTGCCCGGTTTGATATTGGATATTAACAGTATTTTAATTACTTCCCACTGTCTCCTACAAAGATGGCGTCTTATTTTTTTTTTAACTTTATATCATGACATAGGAATAATGAAAATAAGTAAATGGAATGTTTTCTGGTATAAAGTGACAAGGATTTCTCACGTTAGTCTTTCCTGTCATAAAAGACAGAATCAATGAAAAGAGAATATAGTACAAGTACAGATCTAAAGAGGAAACAACACTATGAAATTTTCCTATTGTCTTTGCATCATATGAAACTAACCAAGCAAATATTCCTACTGGTCTAACGTACAAGAGCTTATCCTTTCTGGTTTCCTGAATGTGTAATATTTTAGAAGTCCTTAATCTTACATGATGAAAATTTGACCCTACCTCTATTCCTTTTTTGATATAAAACTGTTTTAATATGAATTCTTAGAAATGTCCTAATCTGTTTCAGATTAGCTCTAATAAAACAACTTGGCTGCCTTTAAGTTAACATTTTTTTAAAGTGGAAAGTCCTATTATAGATTCATGCTTAAAAATTCTATTTCAGTACCCAAGGAGTTGTAGGGGGCTGCAACCCTGTAAGTGCAACAACAATATGAACTAACCAGTACCCCCGGAGCTCCAGTCTCTAGCTGCATATGTAGCAGAAGATGGCCTAATCGGCCATCATTGGGAAGAGAGGCCCCTTGGTCTTATAAACTTTATATGACCCAGCACAGAGGAAGGCCAGGGCCAAGTAGTGGGAGTGGGTGGGTAGGGGAGCAGGGGTGGGGGTGGGGGTATAGGGAACTTTCGGGATAGCATTTGAAATGTAAATAAAGAAAATAATAATAAATAAATTAATTAATTAAAAAATTCTGTTTCAAACACTATTTAGTTTAACAGTGCAATTGTTTTTTATGTGAAAGCTTCTAAAAGAAATAAAAACTGAAAGAAAAAGTTAATGTACTTTGATACCCCTTTCAAAGAAGAAAATTTCACTATATGAATATGACACATATTTGATCCCTTATGAATAATCTCAAGTCATCTACATGTGTCTTCTGCATATGCATAATCTGACAAGACAAAACTTTGGAGTCTCATTTGTGTAGAAATGAAATTTATAATAAACTGTTTCAAATATCTTAAATGCACATTTGTAGTGACATCAATGCTACATAAAAGTTACAGGGAGGGCTCTCTTGTTTACCAGAATACTTTACAGCTACTCACTAAAAGCCAGACATCAAACTCCCTCATCAGAATGGTAATTAAAATATCTCTCAAGTCAGTGAGATGAATCAGTCTATAAGCACACATGTCTTGCAAGCCTGGTCATGCGCGTTTATTCCCTGTAATCCACCAGAGGATGAAAAGGGTAAACAACTGTGCTAAGCCGTCTTCTGATCTCAGCACCAGGGACTGAAACACAAACATAAATAAACAAACAAATAATAATTAAATGTATATTAAAATCTTAAACAAATATTTTAAAAATACTGTCTCCAGAAATTACCAAATGACATCTGTAGAGAAAAAAATTAACTCTGCTACTTGGGAACCTTGGCCTAAACGGTTATTTTCTTCAGACACGCAAGTATGGGGAATTAATTATTGACCTCTGATAACAACACTTGATGGCTTTATTCCCTCTTAAAATTTACAAATAGGAAACTTTTGGGCTGCTAGAGAGAACAGGATGACAATTGTTATTAAACCATCATTTGATATGATCTATATTTCAATGCTTTAATTTATAAGTTCATTCATACACAGTAAGCATTTTTCATGATAGCATCCGTCCACACAGTAGATTCCTAAAAACAAAAAGTAGTTTTTCTTGAATAATAATATCTCTTTAATGAACAATCCTGTGTCCTCTAGACCTATGAGTAAGCATATATAATTTAATGTGCATTATTTATACATACGTAAAATTATAAATAGACTAAAGTCAATAGTAAATACCCAAAATGCAGTCAAAGAGTCAGCATAAGTTCAATAGTAAATAGCAGGTCAAAGCCTGTGTTTCTCATGATTCCTTCAACATACTTTGTGTCAAGACCTTCTGAAACTGCTGATTTCTCTTTCAACAGATTTTCTTGCAAGGGATACTAAAACTATTGCTCATACAGCCTTACTAATTAAATACATTGTTTCACGCATATATGTCTTATAATCAGGATAATAATTAACTCTTGGTTAACAAACATTATATGCATGTAGTCACACACACATGTACATTGGTGCATTGATAATATTTGCTCCAGTTGTACAGGATTCAATCAAAAATACCTGAGAAATAAGATCATTTTATTTGAACGGGATAAGATTTCTCATAATTTCCAGCACTAATCAACAAGGATCTAGCCTTAAAAAATTGTTTAGAATTTTAGTGTGAAGATTCTGACAGATAATTTTATGCTTGCTTTTCCAATACAAAAACAAAAGGACCATGCCAGCTGAGCCACAAGCCTCATGTGCGGTCTCCAAAATAATCCACAAGACCTTTAAACTGGAAGAAGTCATAGCACTTCTATGGTTACTCTGTTGATTTATTTAACCTAAATCTAGCATTTCATGATAAAATACATATATTTGACAGCTGTGGTCATTTAAGCCACTCTGTGCCTTTGTTTTCTTTGTCTAATTTATTCATTTAAATGTTTTGTAAGTACAATGATTACTCTATAGCCATTGGATGACCAAACCCTGCAGAATTTTTGCAAAAGGACTGGCAGTATAGGGGGTGGGGAAGACTGTGCTTCTAAGAGGTGAGAAGGGGTCTGTAACTATTTCTCCATCTGTTCTTTTGTGATTTACACAAATTCCATGCAGATAAAGAGGAGTTGTTACATCTGACACAACTCCCTCGACTCCACTATAAACAAGCAGGCAAGGCCACCTGCTACTCTCTAACTTATGTTACATCAAAGGAACCTGGATTATGCGTCCTCATTGGATGACTGGGGGCCTTCCATGGCAAATGTCTGCTGTATTCTAGCAAAAGAAATAGCAGGCCCCAAACTACTGAAAGATCACATAAAGGATTGTAAAAGTCGTGCAGGAAGAACAGGAAGGCTGTCTGGGTTCTGTGTCTTTATGCTCATTCCTGCTTTACATATTCCCTCCATTATTATTGATGATTTAGTTACAGAAGCCATGCCTGCTCTGTCTTTCACGTCATGTCAAAGGTATCACGGACTGTAAAGTGATACTTACAAATGATAATGGGTGTTGCAATTATAGTTCTCTTTCTTTTAGTCTGCTTTTATTTCTCCGGTATTCCAAACCAGGGAGTTTATTTTTAGTTTTGCTTCCTGTCACTATGCTTCTCCATGTTATGTTGTAGGTATTGTGGCCATATTTATGATAACCTACAAAGAGGCAGAAGGCAGCTCAAGCAAATGTCAGCTCTGAACTTTAGTTATCATAATAGATTACTGAGCAATTCTATGAGGCTGCCACCTGCCCTGTTGCACAAACCAGGTTCCCACAAACTTGGCAGAGGGCCTCTTCCCAAATTGTAGAAGTGGCATAGGAGTCCACAGCAAGGCTGAGTTATTTCATTTTGCTCTTTTACAAACTGATCAAGCTGGGTGTGGTGGTGCACACCTTTAATTCCAGCACTTGGGAGGCAGGGGCAGGCGGATTTCTGAGTTCCAGGCCTGCCTGGTCTACAGAGTGAGTTCCAGGACAACCAGGACTACACAGAGAAACCCTGTCTCTAAAAACCAACCAACCAAACAAACAAACAAAACAAAACAAAAACAAATTGATCAGTTATAGTAATTGTGGAGAGTGATGGTGATGTCTTTATTGTTGATATGTAATCAAGTTACACATGCTTGTCATGTTAAAGTTTACAATACCCCTGGAATTCCAATTACAAGTTTACAAATCGCCATTGCAATTAAAATGGTGTAAGATGAGAATAATTTATTATATATAATCACCCTTTCATGGTCACTCTCCTTACAATATTTATAAATCCAACTTCATTCCAATGACTTCTAAGCAGCTGATTGATATTTCCACTCTGTGTTAAGTTCACCAAGATATAAAAGCACATGTACCCCTCTCCCATAGCTGACATGTCTTATCTATAGCTTGCAAATCATAGGACTGAGAATTAAGCTCTTTGATAAATGGATATATGTGATGGGAAGGCTCTACAATGTCATGCTATGATGTTGAACATTATCTACTCATTTCTAATACTCCATTTAATCCAATCTTCTATAATTCCCCGACTTTGAATGGTTGGGATCTTAATAGAAACATGTCAGTCTCTAGATGTTCCTGCCAACACCGACTCATTCAAGTCTCCAGAAGGAAAATAGCTGTCTCTGTGTCACAGAGAGTCCTCTGAATTCCTCATCTGCTTCAGCTCTGGCAGTGTCTTCCCAGGAACGTATTTCAGTCTAAAGAGACTTACAGAATTGAGAAGGTAGCTGCAGAGACGGATGTGCTGAGCTTCCTGACTATGCAGATTAAGAGCAAGTTACACAGAACCTGCTCTGCCACCCAGCAAACATGCATCTGTGGTAGAAGTTTATTTTCGTGTATCTTGGAAATCAAACGAGTCTTCATTTAAAGGAGAAGAAACAGTAGGAAGTAGCATCAAGACACACTCAAATCCAATAAGGAGAATTAAAACCATAAGAAAACAATTAAACACATTAATGAACCTCTCATTACTGGACTTGGAAGTAAGCTATATCACCGCCACCCTCCGGGGTAGTTTTGAAACAAGCCAGTGCTTGAGACAAAAATGAGAGTTCACAAGAGATTTTAAACAGTCTGGAACTTCGTATTTCCTTTTCATATCTGGGGAACTTAAATAGTTGGCACTGGGAGAGCAAAGGTGTGACATGTTCCTGGAAACAACTTCATCTATAGATGATGTCAGAAGGTCAGAAAGAAAAGAGACAGGCTGGGAAAGGAATCTGAATGCTTGGCACATCACAAGAAGACACAGAGAGAACTGAGTATGCCAAGTGTGTGAATTCCTGCCTGGTTAGCAAACTGAAGCCCTGGTGTGCTTGTTCTATGTGTCATAACTCTTTGAGTATGTTAATGAGTTTTTTAGTTTTCCATTTTGAATATCCCAAGACATCAGAAAATTAATTGGGAGAGGTTAAGATGTTTTACTTTCTCTTCTTTTCTAGTTAAAAATTGGATTATTCAAGTCTCTCTAAAATCAGAGGTTTTGTTTTTGAACCACATACTAAGCTATGGACTTAAAGGTCATGTGTTTCTCCTAGAAGAATGAGTCCTGCTCCTGAAGGGATCTGGGGTTTGGCAGCAGGCTCCTGCACCCCATGGAGATGGACTGCTTTCTGGAATGTCTGTTTACATGGTGCTGTCCTGCACCTGGGACAGCACAAGGGTAGCCTGCACTGAAACAATGACCAAGGGACACACATAAACTGAAGGAGGCCGGGGCTGACCCCAGAAGCAGTGTTTGTCAAAAACACTACAAAGACCTTGGCCACCTAAAATGCCCTCTGTTCTCTTTGAAGCAAGAAATGTTGTCACAACCCATCCATCACAGAAACATCCTCTGGGAATTAGTATGTTTAATATGTCAACTGGTAATTAAGAGAAAACAAGATAGTAATATCCTTTGATCTTCCACGATGACCTGCCAAGAAATTATCCTCCTGACAATGCTCCCACATGCTTGGTGCAGCATCGCCTGTCATAGCAGAAGGATGAATTGCGCAAATAGCCATGAAACAATGCTGACTAAGTCCTAGCCTCTCTGCGGAGGTAAGAAAGCCATTGAAATGGGTGGGCAAGGACACTGCAGCTGCTTCCAGCAAAATGATCTCCAGGACAACTAATGTAAAAAGTGCATAAAATGTGCGTTCTATATGTATATACATAGAAATATATGTCTATGTTCACATATATAATGTGCATGCTGTGTAGATGAAGTTGAGTGAGTCTCTGAAGACTATTGAAATATGTAGATACATATATGAAAATATCATATTGAAACAACAGAATTGTGAAAATATTTTAGATAATATATGTGTGCATACATACATACACATAGATATTTACACACACACATGCACATCTACACACACACATATACACACACACATACACATATGAACTCCTTGGAGGAACCTAACATAAGTTAATCCTTAGCCCTCTGACAACCTATAGTTTAGAACTTTTTAGAAATTTGATCATGACTGGTTATGAACACATAATCAGAAAACTGTTCAAATATTCCCATAAGAATTGTCCTGTGTCACTCAGAGGCTAGTGGTGAGAAAAATTATACTACAAATGTCATCAAATTTTGTGTTGTACTCAGGAGTCTCTGGTGCACTTTTTGGTAATTTAGCCTCTAAACCTCAAAAGGCTGCAAAATGCTCAGAAATCAAGACACCTATTTCTTCTGAATTTTGAAGATAAAGTAAACTGCTAATTTCTTTCTTTTTTCTTCAGTTTTCCCAGTATAGCTATAAAGACTTAATTGTCTATGTTTATCCTGTCCCTTTCTAAAGAAAGGATTTCAGTAGAACACCATTGTTACAAGAATATCATTATTATAAGGATTTTGTGGAATAATACAATTCATATCACTATTTCTGGCCCAATACAAACTGCCAAGTAAATATTGATAATCGTCATTGTCAAGGACAGAATTCCTCCTCTCATGAGTCAGACACTGAATAATCCACACATCTATGATGTGGCTCCAAACCATTATTTTAGTCCATTGCCATGGGTAGCAGTAAAGTCGTACATGATGCAGAGTTCACTTTCTTCCCTGCCTTATCAAGTGATACAATATGCAAATAGTGTTTCCCGACTCTTCTGCTAATATCTATTCCTCTGCTTTGTTGTTGGTAGTGGTAGTGGTTGTTGTTGTTATTGTTCCATGTCAGGTCAAAGAAATTAACTATCAATCCTTTATATGATTTGTTCGTAGCACACCAACAAAAAGAGATTACAAATTTTACACTTTGCTGAGTATCTTAGTTTGCTTTGTTCCAACAACCAACACTGAATAATGAGGTTATGGTATGCATAGGAGAGGAACTGTCAGGAAATGCCACTTTTATATCTGAGTTGCTACTGAGAACCTTCAAACCTCAACTCCACTACAGCTGCTCTTCCAAACCATGTAGGCCATGCCTTGGTTTCAATCTGTTGCAAACTGTGTAGGGAAATTTATCTTTCTGGACCCAATATTAGCATTGTTCTCTAGGTAAATGCTGTCATTCTTTTTAAAATTGTATATGGAGACAACGTGTCTGCTGTTAGAGAAAATATATTAAGAGCAAAGAAAGTAGTCCACCTAGACTGGGGAAGCAGCCCGCATTTTTGAACTGTCCATGGGAGCCAGTGAACTCACACATGCCAACAAGCATGCGGGGCTGCCTCCTGAGCTGTATCTGGAGAACATTCTCATTCGTGGGGTAACATTATCTTCTGATTGACAAGGTTCTAGAGGCATAAAACTTGCAACATCTTATCCATTGTGTTTATCCCTTGTTTTCCTATATATTTAAGAATGACAATTCTTACATTTTTTATCTTCTTCTACTCTTTGAATTGGATGTTATGGAGAACAAAGTACCATGTAAACTAATACTTTGTAGCTTCAGCTCCTAAAAATGCCTCAATTCCTGACCACAGAGAAGGAAAGGCAATAATCAAGTAAATGGCAGGAAGATAGGGTATGTGAATGAATGAATGAATGTATAAATGAATGAATAGATATATGATCCATTGTTTTCTATTTATGTGAGCATTGGAAGCAAGAAATAAATTGGGACTTTTTTTTTTTTTTTTGAGACAGGTTTTCTCTGTATAGCTCTGGCTGTCCTGGAACTCACTCTGTAGACCAGGCTGGCCTCGAACTCAGAAATCCACCTGTCTCTGCCTTGTATAGTGGTTTTCATTCTGAATTTAGTTTTTGGCTTTCTTCTGTGATTTCACTTTATCTCATCCCACAAAGAAAACACATATAAATTGTTTGCTTAAATATTTCAACTTACTCCAGTGTATAATTGTTTACCCTGTAGTATTGACTTTGCTCAAAACAAGACTGAAGGTGAGCAATTGAAAGAAATTCTAGCTGGCATGAGCGAATATAAGTAATATATGTGTATGTATATATACACATATACATACATACACACACACACGTGTGTGTGTGTTTGTGTGTGTGTGTGTGTGTACACCCCAGTTAGTCATGACTGAATTGGACACATTCCACTATGCCAGAAACTGGAGCTCTTTGATAACAACAGAGACTTTCATATCTCAAATGACCTTAGTTCCATTGTAGGGCAATGAAAATTCACAGTGACCAATTCCTGCACTTAGTCAATAACTCTAGGTCCTTTGTCTCATAAAGTTGAAGAATGAGTTTCATGGGCAATGGCAGGTATGTTTAAGAAGTCCTATTTTATACAGAAAGCTTAAGAAAGGAGGATTTACTACAGAGAGAAAAAAATAGAATCCCTATATAGTAGAAGTATTAGAAAGATTAGATCACCTACCTTGAATGAATAGGAGTGACCCAAGAATGGAGTTGCCACTGAGATGTTTGGTCTAAAGGTTTCTATAGTGTTTATGGCAAATGGTAGAGAAAACCTGGAATCATTGCTATTGATATTAGATTATTCTTTCCATATTGTAGGCTGTGTCAATGCTATTCAACACTCTATACATGTCTTCTTGGCCCCCAATCAAAGAGATGATTTATTGTTTACTATTTCCATGCTACTCTGTGAATAATAGGAAGAGTCACATGTTGAATCCCACATCCTGTTTTCATCTTTAACTTGCTAGTTAGCTGCTCATATTGACTCAATCCATTAGCTGCTGCCAATATTGCTTCTCATTGCCAGTCAAGAACTTAGCATGTATAACTTGTCTATGACCTTGATGCAGTCTGATCAATTAAATCATGTTTTCTTTTTTTTTTCTTATGCCCACAATAGCAGCTTGTGTTTCACCATGGATCATTCTGAATATTACACAGAGCTCACCATTATTTTAGACAACGAATTTGTAGTAGTTTTCCTCAGTAACTTGATAGTTTGTTCCCTGTATATGGGTCAATCTTAAGTGGTCTAGTTTCTGGAAGAGGTAGAGAATCATGTAGAAGCCATTCTTAATTAATATATGGATGAGAAACAGTATTATCCAGGTCCTTCAGCAGGTATTTCTTTTTTTTAAATGTTATTTTTTTTCATCATCTTTTTAAAAAATTAATTTTTAGATATTTTCTTCATTTACATTTCAAATTCTATCCCGAATGTCCCCAATACCCTGCCCCCACCCTGCTCCCCTGCCCACTCACTCGTACTTCTTGGCCTTGGCTTAACCCTGTATGGGGCATATAAAGTTTGCAAGACCAAGGGGCCTCTCTTCCCAATAATGGCTGAGTATGCCATATTCCACCTATAGGGTTACAGACCCCTTCAGCTCCTTGGGTACATTCTCTATCTCCTCCATTGGGGGCCCTGTGTTCCATCCAATAGCTGACTGCTAGCATTCACTTCTGTGTTCGTCAGGTACTGGCAAAGCCTCACAAGAGTCCGCTATATCAGGGTCCCTTCAGCAGAATCTTTCTGGCATGTGCAATAGTGTCTGGGTTTGGTGGCTGATGATGAGATAGATCCCCAGGTGGGTTAGTCTCCGGATAGTCTATCCTTTCATCTTAGCTCCAAACTTTGTCTCTGTTACTCCTTTTATGGGTATTTTGTTTCCTATTCTAAGGGGGAATGAAGTATCCACACATTGGTCTTCCTTCTTTTTGGTTTTCTTGTGTTTTACAAATTGTATCCTGGATATTCTCAGATTCTGGGCTAATATCCACTTATCAGTGAGTGCATATCTAGTGACTACTTTTGTGATTGGGTTACCTCACTAAGGATGATATCCTCCAGGTATATCCATTTGGCCAAGAATTTCATAAATTCATTGTTTTTAATAGCTGAGTAGTACTCCATTGTATAAATGTACCACAGTTTCTGTATCCATTCCTCTA
>NC_034596.1:90087704-90090103 GCF_900095145.1 Mus pahari
CAGATGTCCCTCAACAGAGGAATGGATACAGAAAATGTGGTACATTTACACAATGGAGTACTACTCAGCAATTAAAAACAATGAATTCGTGAAATTTTTTTTCTTTTTTTGTTAGATATTTTCTTCATTTACATTTCAAATCCTATCCCCAAAGTCCCCTATACCTTCCCCCTGCCCTGCTCCACAACCCACCCAATCCTGCTTCCTGGCCCTGGCATTCCTCTGGACTGGGACATATCAAATGGATGGATCTGGAGGATATCATTCTGAGTGAGGTAACCCAATCACAAAAGAACACACATGATATGCACTCACTGATGAGCAGATATTAGCCGAGAAATTTAGATTATCCAAGATACAATTTGCAAAACACATGAAACTCAAGAAGAAGGAAAACCAAAGTGTGCATATGTCATTCCTTCTTAGAATGGGGAACAAAATACCCATGGAAGGAGTTACAGAGACAAAGTTCAGAGCTGGGATGGATGGAAGAACCATCCAGAGACTGCCCTACCCGGTGATCCATCCCATATACAACCACCAAACCCAGACACTATTGCTTATGCCAGAAAGATTTTGCTGACAGGACCATGATATAGCTCTCTATTGTGAGGCTATGCCAGTGCCTGGCAAATACAGAAGTGGATGCTCACAGTCATCTATTGGATGGAACACAGGGCCCCTAATGAAGGATCTAGAGAATGTACCCAAGGAGCTAAAGGGGCTGCAACCCTATAAGAAGAACAACAATATGAACTAACCAGTACCCCCCACCCTCCCAGAGCTCCTGTGTCTAGTTGCACATGTAGCAGAGGATGGCCCTTGGTATTGTGAAGATCATATGCCCAGTACAGGGGAATGCCAGGGCCAAGAATAGGGAGTTGGTGGGTAGGGGAACAGGGTGGGGTGAGGATATAGGGGGCTTTGGGGATAGCATTTGAAATGTAAATGAAGAAAATAATAATAAATAAATGAACCTCAGCAGGTATTTTTATGCTGCCTGACAGATCCTGGCTTTGTTTTCTTAAAGCTGTGTCCTTTCTCTTGTTCTCTTATCTTGTTAGCTTCACTATCTTATATCTAGCTGCAAACCCTTTATTTATCTTCCTCAGTGTACCATCTCTCTCTATTTTACACTAACATTCCTTGTAGCTCTAGCATCTCTCCCCCCCCCCCCCGTTCAATGAAATTGACTCTCTGAGATGCAGTGAAAATTCAGAGAAAATAGAAGTAAGAATTTGTGGTTTCTACATATCCAAATGATCGGAGGTTTTTGGCAGGTTGCTATACTAATCACTAACCCTGTGTGTTTAACCTAGCCTGTATTGGCTCCATAGTGTCCATAGTAGTGTAATCCAGAATATAGTTAGGGCAGGGAAATAATGAAGGCCTGTGGGGACATGAAATCAATACATTGAACCTCTGGGGATGAATGTGGGTAGGAATGCTCACCTGGTTGCTGTGGTAATTTCTAAACCAAAAAAGATGAAATACTCTGCAGTAGTACTGTTTTAAAAGACATACCCAAAGTCCATTCTAGACAATTGTGCATTTCATGATAGAGATCTGTCTTCTCTATTAACATAAATACCCTTGCTCTTCATGTAACTAGAGAG
Organism: Mus pahari; assembly: GCF_900095145.1. Classification (NCBI taxonomy): domain Eukaryota; kingdom Metazoa; phylum Chordata; class Mammalia; order Rodentia; family Muridae; genus Mus; species Mus pahari. The sequence continues at coordinate 90,089,321 of NC_034596.1, forward strand.
TCCCAGCTTCTCTACCAAGTGAGATGCAAATTCAACCCATCCCTAAGTCTACACTTAAGTTTTTTATTTTCCCAGACATCTTTCTAGTGATCATTGTCCCACATTTTTGGGGGGAAAGAATAAATAATTATTCACTAGATATTTGTAGAGTCCTGTACGCATCTTCCTCAAAATGAGGACGTTTGCCCTTTATTGTGTGAGTTATGAATTTGGAACAGAATTAGATTAAAAATTGGGTGAGAAATGGCAAATTTTATCCAGACATCTGTGTGAGTATACTTGGCAACTCTTGATTTCTTCTGTTACACAATGGTAATAAAACTCAACTGCAAGATTGTAACTTGTTAAATATTAGTACAGTTCTCCAAGGGCAACCCTTCTGTCATAGGGACCTGTTTCTCATTGCAGTCATTTAATTTATCTTCCTTCTGATATTAAGAATGGAGTGGCCACCTGGTTACTGCCATTTAGAACCCCTTCCTTCCCACTTGTGACAACAAACCTGATGTGATGACTTTTCTTCTTTCTTTATTTCAACTTACAAAAGAAATTGATTAAGTAACTTCTTAAACATGTTTTTAGCTAATGCACTACTTTTTACCTCAGAGGAAGGAATATCTTCTGGAATTTTCTGTGTATCTTGGCGGACATGTCTCAAGTTTCAGTTCTTTCTGAATCTTCTGAATTCTGAATTCATTTTAAACCTGTAATTTGGTAGGTTCTGGGCTTGCACCAGAGAGAGAGAGAGAGAGAGAGAGAGAGAGAGAGAGAGAGAGAGAGAGA
>NC_034596.1:90090118-90100648 GCF_900095145.1 Mus pahari
AGAGAGAGAGAGAGAGAGAGAGAGAGAGAGAGAGAGAGAGAGAGAGAGAGAGATGCTAACTGAATCCTTTCCTTCTAGAACCTTCATCTAGTGAAGGTGACAGATATTCAATAATTCAATTACGGAAGGAAAATCTAAGATACAATGACAATATCTAATACACAACCTAGTTCACTTTGGAGAGTCATAGAACTCTTCCCAAGAAAAATTCATGTTTGAATTTATCCAGTCAAGAAGTAAATATTGATAACCTATTTATTTTCTTTTAAAATGTATGTGTATATATTCTTGTGTTCATATATGTGTGCTTGTGTGTGTGTGTGTGTGTGTGTGTGTGTGTGTGTGTTTGTGCACAGATTGGCAAAAATGTGGAGGCCAATCAATTCTGATATGTTTCCCTTATTTGTGTAAGGAGACCATCACCAAGATCAATCCTTGACTAATAGATGGTGAAATGTTTTTGTTATAACATTGAATCTCCAGTTATTACAGAAACTCTAAGCTGAGTTTCTTCATAACAAAATGCTCTCCTTTGTCCAGCTTTTATTTTCTAAGAATTCTACATCACAGAACTTTCATGATCCACTCTTAAGCTGTACCTTATAGTAGCTGGCAAATAATGAATGTAACTTGTCACTCCATTCATGTATAAACACATTCCTCCTAAAACAAAAAATGGAATTCTTGGCCAAGTGATATATTAAGAGTCATCACTGGTCATCAGATTATCAGCATAAATGCATAATTTATGGGACAACCTTAGTATAGCAAGTCACGTACTTGAAATGATATTCCAAAACAAGGAGAGGTCAACAGCCTAGAGGGTAGGGATATATTTAAGGTTTACATTTCTAGTTTTTGAGCATATAGGATTACCATTACTGTCCCATGTTTTTCTTGTTTTAATTGTTTAAACAAAATCTATTATCTGAAAGCTTTGAAACAAAAAGTATCAAGCATTAAAAGTTAACCACATCCAAGTTTACATATCTCAATGTACTTCCAGACAATTAAATTTAGATTTTTCACTTTCATTATCAAATACATACTTATCCACATGTCCTTTGCCAAACTGAAAATCCATGACATAATTAGAACTAAAAAACAATTAGATTAAATCCTAATTTGTAATTTATGATTATTACCTGCATTCAGTCTTTTCTTATATCTGCTAGCCTAACATTTTCCTTATTTTATGTTCTACACATTATGTAGTAACAACCTGTCCATGTGTTCACATATATACATACATTACTGGCTTCTTTTCCCATATGAGGGAGACGATGTGTGACTTTTTTCCTATGATAGTCTATGACCTACCTTAATATTATATATTCTGCATCTATCCATTCTCCTATATCTTACTAGGAGTAGTATTGTTCATAATCATTCCAAAATCTGATTCTGAAGGTTTTTTTAGTAGATTTGCTTCTGTAACTTAAATTTTGTAAAACAGAAGCCTATGGTAAAGGAATGTTGTCCTTTTACTAAATTCTGAAGTAAAAACACTATAAATGTTACTTTATTAGTCTCCTCATGCTACTATAACAAATATGCATCAAACTTGGTGTCTATAATACAAGCACCTCCCCTACCAACACACACACACACACACACACACACACACACACACACAGTTCTTGAGGTTACAAAATCAATACTAAGGAGCCTACAGATGTATTGTCCTGTAATGTTCTGATTCTGATTCTGATTCCCATCGTTTGCTCTGCCAACATGAACTCACATGGTAGAAAGCATGGCTGTGTACTCTATGCATCCTTTCAATAGGATGAATCCTATCCTTGAAGGATTCATTCTTATGGCCTTGTTACCTAAATAAATATACCCATGTCAACATCATCACCTTGGGGAAAGAGCATAGGTAGTGGGGATATTATGTCCATAGATGTAAGGAAGCATAAAATTTGATTCCAGTTTTCTTCCCAGGTATCTTCCCAGGAATGGAAGTGACTGCTAAATTCTATGGGTGCCATCTTTAGGAAAACTATACAAATCACATCACGACAAAGAGTCCTGAAGAACAAAGGACAAATAATGTACTAGTCACCTCAAAGATTCTATTAGACCAAGTTTTCCTCATAAACTTTAATGTCTTCTTCCTCCTTCATTACCCAAGGCACACAGACAACATTTGTGTGTACTCTGCATTCCACTGTCACTCACAACTCAGGGGCCACAGTAGTAAGATGAATTGTTTCAATGTGCCTGGAAAGGATGGATTTTCCAAGTTGAGATATTTATCCTAAAAGCTATGTGTATCTCATCACCCCATCACAGGGATTCTCAGGTGCGAGGTGAATAGCATTTGGATCAGGACTATGGTTTCATAAAGTTGGCTAGAGGTCACACTTTGGCCCTCTCATCCGTGAAAAATGAAAAAATGTGTCTGAAGAGATACCATAATACATAAGTCATACCTGACGTGGTATCTTAATTTTCTTCCAAAATTGATCCAGCTATTTACCAAAACAGTGTTATTTATGGCATATATGTTTTGTTTACTTAATCATGCTTTATTCCATCTAGGAAAGTTTGGTTCTTAGTCCTTGGTGTATTAAGAACTTTTTCTGCGCCAGGCGTGGTGGCGCACGCCTTTAATCCCAGCACTTGGGAGGCAGAGGCAGGTGGATTTCTGAGTTCGAGGCCAGCCTGGTCTACAAAGTGAGTTCCAGGACAGCCAGAGCTATACAGAGAAACCCTGTCCCGAAAATCCAAAAAAAAAAAAGAACTTTTTCTGCATCTCTCATCAACTAACAGGAACTTTTAAATTATTTTACCTAATTCATAATAGATCTAATTACCATAGAAACTTATTTTTCATGGTCATTGGAAGATAAAATGGTAACTTGTTGTGTCCTGCAGATTCAACATTGTACATTCCTTTGTGCAGTAAGAAATGTGTGGAAGTCTCAAAAATATACCTGGCATCCACCCTCTGTAGTGTGAGCCTCAGCAGTGCAGCAAAGCCAAGATCTTCTCCTTGAAGGATTGCAGCTCACGTTACAGTTAGCTTTACTTGCTTGTAAATGAAGTCACTGGAAGGTCTCATGGCAGAGATCATACATGATTTGCAACATTTGGCACAACTTTTCTTCTGTTCTGGAAATACCTTACAAATGAGTTATGTTCTCGAGAGTGGTTTTTGCTTCCCAGGGCAGGAAGTAAGCCTACCTGGAATTTATAGAGGTGAGGAAACCCAGAGGAGCAGCAACCTACATCAATTTCCCATGGGGTACTTCACATGAATGCCACTAATCTTAATTAGAAGTATGGATTTTTCTTTTCCTTTTCTTTACACATGTTATTTGTTAAGAAAGTAAGCAGAATCAGGGTATGTAATTAAGGAAAAAGCTCAGGAACAGTTACTGCTAATTTTTTACTTGTCTGCTTTCCAAGCATTAGATACAAGTTTCACAGAATCATAATCAGCTTTATATTTTAAGAAGTAACATAAGTGATTTCCATGGATCATGTTTTTCTACCCTCTATACTCTCTTTCTGGCTTGAAAAATGAAACTTTTGAAGTACAACAAAACAATCCTTTTAAGGGTAAAAGTATCTTAATGCTATATGTAAGCAATGAGGGGGATGTGTGTGTCTCTCATTGAATTGTCGTTTCAAAAACATATTTTGTAGTTCTATTCCCTGGGCTGATAGATGGAAGGACTTGGAAGCATATTAGATATAGAATTAATTGTAAATATTATCAAGTTAAGTTAAGGTGAGATTAGAGAAAGACATATCCAAAATCAAATGTTCTTTGTTTTTATAAAAGGATCATATAAAGACACAGGGACACAGAAGTGTACATAATGAATACCTTGTAACAGAAGAAGTTGACAATGGTCTGATCCCACAAGAAGTAAAGGAAAACTAAAGACCATCATAGGCACTGAAAGCTAGGAGTGGAACACCCAAATAATCTCCCAAGAGTCCCACAAAGCAGCCATGAATGCTGATTGATTAATTCTGGAATATTAGTCTCAAAAAACACGAGAATGCAAATTAATATCACGTTATTGTAGGGTGTGTGTGTGGGTGTGGGTGTGTGTGAATGTTTTAATGGCAGCCTGTGGCACCAAATCTAAGAACTATAGACCTAGTTTCTGGTGATAGAGTTGTCACTGATTAGCCTTAAGATTTGGGATAAACCTTTCACCAATCCAGAACCTCCTTCACCTCACTTGTATAGTGACCAAGTGTTTGGAAAGAATAATATTTGCCATTCCCTGCAATCTATCCCCTCACAGTTGTATTTTTAACACAGAGACAAGGATGTCTGAATGTAACACCTATCATTTTTGTTGGGAAAACTGACATCATGTACTAATAAGAACGTGGATACAAAATTTGTGAACAAAACTATTTATGTACAATGCCTATCAGGGAAGGAAACGGGACTATTTTATTTATTGGTTTCATGGCCTCTTGATCCCTTATTTATTTTTGATTGAATTAATGTACAAATGAAATAAAAAAAAATGGTTCTTGGTGGTGACTATAGAATCAGTAACCCTTTCCAAGATGTCCTAGCAGTTGATAAAGTTGCTAGGCATCAGAATAAAAACCAATTTTAGTAAGGATAAAGACCACTGTGTGTATTGGTCAGATGAGAAACTGCTTGACTCACATGCAGGCAGCCATGGGTTTGAGGAAAAACACCACATAACCAGGCAGTTGTGGTGCTATTGCATATCTGGAACACCTACACTTAAGGGCATAAGCAGGAGAGAGGTGTGTGTGTGTGTGTGTGTGTGTGTGTGTGTGTGTGTGTGTGTGTGTTTCTTGCAGTACATATGAACCAGGTGCTATCCAGATGCATTGACTAGCTGCCCTACCTGTCTCAACCCCTTTGTCCAAAGCATTGAGGTTACAGGTGTGCACAACCACATCTGGCCTTTTTATATGGGTCCTGAGGATCCTAACTGAGGTCTCCCAATTTTTGTAACAGGCATGGAACTGACCTTGCCAAATCCTAGCCTCAAATTGGGAAAATCCATAGTACCTTATTCACTTATAAATAATTATAAATATTTTGCATTCTTACTAAAAGTTTAAGTAAACATATGCTTAACTTCTTATGAGATAGGAGGTTAAATGCTCAAAATCTTTTCCCACTAAAATTGATAATGAAGGAATAAAATTACCTTGGAAATGTTCGCTCCTCCTTAGAAAACCTATTTTTTTCCTAGGCAGATATTTGCAGGTCCACAATCATTATTTTCTGGGCACTTAAACGCCCAAGTGAAGACTGTGGAAAATCACAGAGTCTCAGCACAAAATTAAATCAGAAACTATGTTCTCCTATTACAAGAGAACATCAATATTTCGCCAAGCAGGCAGTGATTATCTAGAGGGTACCATATTTAAGATAGAAATCTATCAGCCTTTCATTATAGAGACAAAGGAGGAAATGTCAGGAAGTCCTGACTAAGGCTGAGAGCCATAACCAGTTCCATTGCCATATCCAAAAGATGCTTTGTGTTCTGGCTATCTCATTTTGGGTATTAACATCCAGCCCTAATTCCCCTGGCAGACGCTGATTTCAGCTCCACTGTAACCTATTCAGGAAGACCACTCAATATTTGCACTATGTTTGTAGAAATGCCAATGCTCTCCACAAATTCCATTCTGCAACTCTACAAGTGAATCCTTTACCTGCTGTTGGCCTGGGTGAATATTCCAGATGGAATGTTCCTCAGTAATCTCTGCTGATTTTCTAGATCATTGTCTTCTTTGTGAGTAATAGCACTATCATGAGTTGTGAATATTTCTCCTTATGCAGAATAACAAGCTGGCATAAAGTTTTCAGGGCAAAAAGGGCTGATGTTCTGCCTTGATTTCCCAAGTCTAACATTACGAGAAAGTCATTTCTGCTCTTGAGCTTTGAAAGAATTGAGTAATCTCTACAAAGAATTGAGGCACATCTGCTTAGCTAAAATATTCCATAATTGTGCCTGGTCTCACTGCTCCAACTGAGGTATGAAGTTATTATAATAGGACTCCTGTTAACAACAAAATCAGCTGCCATTCTTCACTCTGAAGGTGACATCCATGACGCTCTATCCTGCACTCAGCATCCGGAGGGAAGCACTGAGCACCAGTGGCCTGTGAAAGGCAGTAATGCCAGATCTCAATTTGCTTCTGAACTGCCCATCAGAGGTTTTACTTTAGAAAATGGTACCAAGAAAATCCGAAGAAAAAAGCCAATAATGTGTCCCAAAGAAACGTTGTATTATAGACCTGCCTTACCAAGAAATCTATAATGACTCTCTGAGTCAACTTTATATCAGAATATTCTTACTTCTTACAACTAAAGACTGCTCTATTAACCAAGGACACTGATGTACCTGGAAAGTCCGAGATTTGTAGAGTAAAAAGGAAAAGAGAGGAGCCAGGGGGAGCAACAAAGTTTTCTTCACCTCTTTGCTTTCTGTTATCAGTGCTGAATTGCTTTCAAAACACTGCTTTAAAAAGCGAAGTGCTTTTCAAAGTAGTATTGCTTTGAAAATGTAGTAAAAGTAGTAGTTGTGGTCTATAGGAGCCAGAGGAGGAGAAGGCATATTTCCAAGTATTAATGTGTATAAGACAGGAGCACAGGTCCTCACATATTTTTTTATGCCTAAAATGTATGCATTTCCATATATTTTTTAAGTCTTCAAGTAAACTTGATACTTGGTTTCATGATCCCACGTGATGGATGAATAAGTCAAGAAGCAGACAAACCAATTCTATTTCCAATAACCAAAAGAAAAGCCACACTTTAAATACTGTGTACCTGGTCTGAGGTCCATGACTCTATACATTTCCAAAGCAATGGAGCAATTATGAACACTTTGTTGTGCCTATGTTTCTTGTCATGACTATGTTTCTGCTTTCTTCCTCAATGTGTCAATAGCATAAAAATAAAGTTCTTACATTTTAAATATGTTATTTTCCTTGGATGATAGTGAAAATCCAACACCTTCTTCTTAGGCCTGATTTTAGTAATATTTACATTATAAACTTTATACAAAATGTTAGCTTATTCCTTTGATGTCACTTTTGGAGAATAAAGATCTTTGGTTAGTGATACACATGTTGGTGCTTTAATAACTTTTTTTGGAAGAGAAAACACTTGTGGGATTCTTATAAAATTATAAAAAAAATATTATTGTCCAACTGTGGGGGTTAAAACATCACCCCTGTTTCCATGTGTGTAAATGTAAAAAAGATACACTCTCGAACTTCACGGAGCAGAAAGTCCCCTGGAGAAACAAATACAAAAGATATATGAAATTATTTCAGTGAGGAATAATAGACATAAGGTAGAAAATGATAAAGAGTGCTTCCTCAGACATGACTAAAGAAGCTTATTCTTGGTAAGTGGTCTGAGAGTATATGTGCTAAGGTATGTAAGCCCATACACTCCCCTACAGAACATCTAAGAAGTTTCTAGATGTGTTCCTGTGTTGTTATCACACTTCCAATTCTTTACTTCAACTATGCTCTCTTCCCTCTTTATGTTCACCCACTTAGAACCTGAATTACAGTCTCAAGTGGCCATGCCCAACTATTTACATGGGTACTGGCAATCTAAACTCTGCTCCTTATGTTTGTACATTAAGTTCTCTTTCCTACTGAGCCATCTCCACAACCTAGAATGTCAAGTTTAAGCAAGGTCTGACCAGAGGGATGAAGGATGTGAAAAGTAAGACGTATGTGCCTATTTCAGAGATTATCTTGAGCTTTCCTAGGCAAGGGTATGGATGAGCAATGTGGTCCTGTTCACAGATGTCTGCGGTTAAGGGAGGAATCGTTAGAAAATGGGATGAAAGGGATAAACAAATTGCTAGGCACCTTCAATGATAGGTTGCAGAGGTAGGGGAATTCTGAGGAGAAATGGGAAATGTCAACTTTGAGGAAGGTGGTGGCAGAGGAGACAGGATAAGTGGCCATGAATATTTACGGTTAGGAAGTGGAAGACAGAAGTAACATACACCAAGGATGGGTCAGGTAGAAGGACTAAGGCGAAGAATCTTTTTTTCTAGCTCTATAAATTTTCCTGAAGAAAATCGTTTGCTCTTATATCTTTGCCTGAGGGCAGTGCACTTAACAAAAATTAAAGCCTTAAATTCCAGGTTTTGTTAAGTCTCACAGGATGTAAGCTTGTTATGTGGTTGGCTTTATGTATTTATATATTGGACTGGCAGCACTAGTGACTAGGTCAGAAAGAGATCACAGCACTTGAGTTTATTTATGCAGCACCATCCTGTCAAAATTAAAAGACTGATTCTAAGAAATTTGTTGAGTGTGTGGATTGGTATTTCTGAGAAGCAGAGACACAGAAGTCCATTTTCAATGAAAGAACTGCAAAATTAATTAATTAATTAATTAAAAACAAAGCAAACAAACAACAACAACAACAACAAAAAAACCCAACACACACACACACACACACACACACACACTACTGGTTTTACAGAGTCTTCTAAAACTATCTCTTGACTCATAGACAAAGAAGTTTGAAGCTCTCTGGACAATGCCTTGCAAAGAATTTAACAAGCTCATTTGGATGATGCACATTTCATCTGGCCTGAGAAGTCAGCTTTGCTCTGTCCGTATTTACCTATGCTATTCAATCCCTTTATGTTGCCATAAACCACATACAAATAAATCTGTGAGTGTCATTAAGTACCAAATTATTTCCCAAGGGAAATGGGAATAAAAGTGGCCTTAACATCTCCTATTTATCCTATTGATGGAATCTAATATATTAAATAAACACAAGTAAAACTTACCAGATTTTTCTCTCTTCTTCGAGTCTCACTGGCATCATTTATATCTGGCTTCTTTCTTACTTAAGTCCTTGATTTGTTTTTAAGAGAAACAAGAAAAAGCATTGATTTTTCTTTCCTGGTTACCTTTCACTTAGTGACTTTGTATTTTGTGTTTTTTCACTCATTCAGCTTCTTCGACTGTGTACTTTTTTCCCAAGTGTGTCTATTGTGCCTACACTTGTATATTCAGATTAAAGTTATAATCACAAGACCATTTTCTCAGCATGAAGAGCCTGGAAATGGGAATGTTTCCATTACTCATTGGAAAGAAGGGAAGATGAACTACAATTTTATCTATCCCAACGCAAGATCAAATACAGATGATTTTAGCTTAGGATGGCTCAGGGGAGAATGAAAGGGCAAAGTTCCATGGGCAAAATAAGCCTTTCCTTACTTGTTGCTGGAAGACAATTGTTCACAATGACAATAAAAGTAATTATAACTTATTTATACATATTTGGACAATACATTTTAATCAAACTACCCTCTTACAGGTTTTCATTTCATCACTTTTGCCTATACTTGTATTTTAGTAGCAGTGATTATGCATGTGTTTATGTGTATGTGTGTGTGTTTATCTTATTTTTTCTTATTTTAAAACAAGTCCTTAGTAATATTTGAAAGACATGCAAACAAAAAGAATGGAGTAGTCATCATTTTCCTTTGGATTCCATGAATAACCAACCACTGATAGACTATTAAATCTATCAGTCCTAAACAACACATATACATCTGAGCAACACTAAATTAATATATTAAGTTGTATTTATAAATATGTGTGTGTTTATGTGTTTGTGTCTGTATGTGTACTGTTATATCTGTGTAAAACAATAATGAATAAAAGACTAACTAGAGGTCATGGATTTGGTAAGGGGATGTAGAAGAAGTTGCAGGAAGGGGAGAAAGAAAGGGGAAAATGTAAATATAGTGCTCATGTACAACGTTCTCAAAAAACAGAAATAAAATACATGAAATAATGCATTCCCTATACTTTGGATTATTTGTAATATCATAAAAATAATATTTCCATTGATTTTAATGTATAGTTGTGTAGCTTATACATTTAATTAATTAATTAATTAATTTTATGGTATTTGTGTTTGTTTGCATGTATTTATTTAGACCATGTGCTTGCCTGGTGCTGCTCAGAGAAATTAGAAATTGGATTCCCTGGAGATGGCATTCTACTCTATTGTGGGCTACCATGTGGGTTCTCTGGGTTCTAGGAACTACATTTGTCTCCTCTGTAATAGCAACACTTATCCTTAACTACTCAACAATCTCTACAGGTCCCATCTTCTATGTCTACTTATTCTGTTTTGAGATTTCAAGTTTGGCCTGTAAATCTTTTTATACAAATGTCAAAAAGTGGCTGTGCTCACGGATCCTAACAGAGATAGGCCCTGTGCTTTCTCTGGACCTGAGAGTGCTTTTCACTACAACTCCAGACTGAGTTACAATAAGTTGAAAGAAGAGGGAAATCGCTAGAGAAACTTTTTCCATGACAGAAAGCAAATTTTTCTTGGTTTATTTATCCATAATAACCTCTAAATTTCCTCTTCCTCTTTCATTCTTGCTCCTTTTCTTTCTGCTGCTGCTTCACTTCTTTCTTTTTCTCTTTCTTTCTTCCTTTCTTTCTGTACTGGATAGCTTTGTGTCAACTTGACACAGCTGGAGTTATCACAGAGAA
>NC_034596.1:90101118-90140747 GCF_900095145.1 Mus pahari
CCTTCCTTCCTTTCATTCCTTTCCCTTCCTTTCTTCTTTCCTTCCTTCCTTCCTTCCTTCCTTCCTTCCTTCCTTCCTTCCTTCCTTCCTTCCTTCCTTCCTACCTATAAGAAGCACTAAAGGTCCTTGTGCTCACAGATAAGTACTAGCAGAACCAGACATGTTAAATATCCCGTGTTGTCTCTTCACAAAGAGCTGCTGTCCACCCTGAAGACTGGAGATGGCAGTGGTTAATAGTATAGAGTACCTCTGTGCTCTCTCTATGGCCAGGAGCTCCCACATGCTCCTGCAAACAAGACCAGAGATGGTTGATAGCTCAGATGATTTCTGTGCTCTCTGTAGGACAGAGACCACACCAGATCTTCCCTTAAGCCCCTAAGACAACACACATAGCCTACCTATAAAACCCATTATCATGGAAGAAAGTACATGTCTTTTGAGAAGAGTTTTGGGGTAATTATGACTCACTGTGCACATAGGATTGTATTACACTTTATTTTTTTCCCACTTTTTATTGTACTTAAATATGCCATAAATTAACATGTCCCATGTCAGACTTTAGAAGTTTGAACCAACACCACATACTGAGTCCTGTTGATCAATCTTCTTTCTTGCCTCTCATGGATTGTTACTTTGCCAGGCCTGATGTTTTCAGAGACCCCCAAACTATTCATTCATTCATTCACTCGTTCGTTCAATTCATTCATTCATTTATTCTTTCCTCCTTTTTTCAATTTTTGATAACCCATTTAGTTCAATGAATGCTGTATACATACACATGGATATGTAGACATCCCCTGGAGAATGGGAAATCAATCAATGGTTACACGGTGTACAAGATGGATTCTTCTTCCATCGGCTACTATCACCTGTCAATAACCCCTTTTCACAACCACCTTTAAGAATTGTAAAGAGTGGCACCCTATATATGATTCAAACTGCAAATCCATGCTTGGGGTGATAACACATCCTAATAACCCTTGTTTCCTCACTTGTCAACATGCCTAGATGTGTTAACTGTCCTAGAGCCCAAGTTCAGAAACATATCACGGGATAAAAGAAAATCAGTTTCAGTTTAAGAGTTTCTGGTAAGTAAATAAACCATTTGACATATCTCCTACTTCCTTCTTTTTACTAAAAAGAGACTATGTGAAGGTACTCATAAATAAGGAGAAAATGAGGGTAACATGCTAAAAATTTATTTACAGATATTTCTCAGTAAACATCTTCTGGTCTTGTGCTATTGGATACATTCTGTCAAATGCAAAGGACTCAAAACAGATAGCACATAGATATAGTACTCGTTGGTTTCAGAAACTATCAACAAACAAAAATGCTTATGCCTTAACATAAAAACAGTGAAGACTACGAATATATTTCATAATAGAACTGATGATGTCTATTGTCCGGCAATGGCTTTCCCACACTCAGTGACACAAGGCAAAGTATGTGGAGCTATTCTGGGCCACTGACTGAAAATTTTGATCTGGGTTTAATTGATAGGTATTACAAAATTGGGAGATGTAGTCCTAGAACAAGAGCAAAGCATTCAGATGGTAGACGATACAACATATAATTTAAAAATGCAAATAGAAATCATAATAAGAAGTCCTGGAACATTAGCCTAAGATCATCTAACAGTTTTCTGAATACTATTTGATCTTCATAATCAGTAAAAGTTATTTATCTCTATTTTAAAGATTGTGTTGCTCAAAGAATTTAAGTGAAGTGCCAAGGTCAGACATCTAATATGCTGGAAAACAAGAATTTAGATTTTGAACTATGACACCAAGGCTCACATTGCTAACATTACCTCCTTAGGGTCATCTTCAAACCATGCACGGCAATAATTAAAGAAAATGTGTGGAAACAAACAAGGGAATAAGGCCAAAACCTCAGCCTTACAGAAAACAGAATGTCACAATTGAGGACCCAAGAAATTCAAATTTTAAAAAATAGCTAATTGTGAATTTATTTGATACCTTTAATGTAACAAATAGCTTTATTCGGGTTTATACTATGCAATATGACAAATTCTTTTTTAAAATATAATTTTATTTGTAATTCATTGTTTATACTCCGTATTCCATTCCCTGCCCCTCCCCATTCACCCTCCAACTGCTCCACACCCCACACCTACTCCATACCCTATCTCATTTCTACCTGGATGCCCCCACCCCCACCCCACCTGATCTCTAATCTCCCTGGGGCCTCCAGTCTCCTGAGGGTTAGGTTCTTCATCTCTGAATGAACACAGACCTCATAGTCCTCTACTGTATGTGTATTGGGGGCCTCATATCAGCTGATCTATGCTGTCTGTTTGGTGGTCCAGTGTTTGAGAGATCTCAGGGGTCCAGATTAATTGAGACTGCTGGTCCTCCTACAGAATCACCCTGTCCTCGGCTTCTTTCTATATTCCCTAATTCGACAATAAGGGACAACTGCTTCTGTCCATTGGTTGGGTGCAAATAATGGCATCTGACTCTTTCAGCTACTTGTTGGTTCTTTCGGAGAGCAGGCAATATGACAAATTTTTAATGTCCTTGAGGCTCAGAGAAAACTAGCACATCCGATTTGTGTTTTTAAAAAGTGAATTACTGGCAATTAAGCCTAGGAAAGGACAGAAATTAGCTCATGCTGTGATCTAGAAGATAGCAGTGAATAGACAACCAGTAGAGTTTCTAAAATGGCATGTCTTTGCTCAACTTTAAGCGCACAGTAAATATTACATAATAGTCTCAACTTTCAATCAGTAGTCGATCTCTGACCAAAAACCCAACGAAGAGCACAGACACATGGGAGAGGTGTGCTTCTCTTTATTTTCCATATGTAGATAAACAATGGGACTTGTTTTTCCGAGTACTGTTTCCCTGATGATCTTCACATTTGTTGTTTAAACTAGACATAACCTTCCCACACCATATGCTTTCCATTTTATTAACTTTTTACCTGTAAGCTTCTTAACTTCCCTATAGGTCCTTCTTGGATCAGAGAACTGGTCAAACAAATCACTAACTCAGACAGGCACCTTTTGTTAGATTATGTCTACAGTGTGCCATTGAACATTGGTCAGGAAATAGCTTGAAAGAATGAAGATAAGATAGAAAGTGAGCGACAGGAGATGGATTCTAGTAAGAAGTTCACAAAATCACTAGATCATTGATGGTGTGATGAAAGGGTATTGAATAAAGAGGGAAGAACACTGTTCCCTTACTTTGGACCAATCACAGTGAGATATGTTTTAGTCAAACTTATCATTTAATATTCTCCTAAATTTACAACTGCCTTAGTTCTTCATACTGTTATCACGAAATGTCATAAACTGGATAGCTAACACATAGATATTCTACAAAATGTGCTATCTCCTAATATTGTCAGCCTAGAAAGAAATCATTTAAGCATGACTTTAGAGTCATATAAACATTCCAGCCAACCTACAGTCAAGGGGCAACTTCTCGTCTCATTTGGTAGAGGACCAAAAAGAACAAGAATCAAAACTTCTTGTTCTGAATCACAAACAAAGGTCCAGAACTGTCAGTGCAGAACAAGTGTGTAATTACATTGCATCCCCTGGCATTGGAGACAACAGAGTAGCCAAAATAAGCTCAGCTTCCTTGCCTTTTTAAACAGCTTCTCAGGATGACTTATTCCTCATTCCACTCCATATCATGTGTAATTCAAGTCCCGGATCTTTCACAGATATCATATGCTTCACTAGGGTTCCAATTTCCATGTCAAGATTTTTACTCACAGAGTCTTGTTTCAGTTCCAAATCTCATTTGTCCAATGCATATCTACAGACCCCTATCATAGTTATATCTACGGGTTGTATAATATTTATAAAAAAAATCAGTCTTAGTCTTAGCCTTGACAATTCTTTTCATAATTTAGTTAATTCTGCTAACGAATCTGACACATTCTCAAATAATTTAGAGCCTGAAGATATTCATGTTGACATCAGTTTTATCTTTTATATCTTAGACTGAGTGCTTCCTTAGATGTACTGCTACTAGATTATGCTTATGTAATATTTACATACTCCTTACTAAACTGGCCATTGACGGTTTCTTGCTTTCTGTCTCTGTCTCTGTCTCTCTCTCTCTAGCTGTGTGTGTGTGTGTGTGTGTGTGTGTGTGTGTGTGTGTGTTTATATATATCTGTATAAGATTGTGAGGAGGGAGACAGAGAGAAAACAGTTCCAGTATTCAAGAATGTACTCTCCCTTTATCAATAAAGTTAACTGCAATTAAATCCAAAACCTAATAGCTCCCAAATATTAGTGAGTTAATTGGGCAGAGGTGTGTTTCCTGCCAACATTCTTTTCATTATGTGGCTTTGCTTTGTCCTTCTCATTTCCAGATCCAGCTAATGGAGCAGTTTTTGAGAACATAGCATTCCTCAGGCAAAAGGAACAGAGAACAGTGGGGTGATGTGAAGGCTCTGAAAGCCTTTTCTTGGAAACGGAGAACATTTTATTAGCCAAGTCTAGCCATTTGATGAAAGATGACATAGTTAGCATAGGACACATTTCTCCCCATACACTGAACCAGCCAGGAGAATTAGTGGGTCTTTTTACTCTAATATCTCTTACTGTACTTTCCTATCTCCATCATAAAAGTGCCAATGACCAAGGAAGTATGGTGTGTCCTAGAAGTTTTTCTGATTTTCCCAGACCAAACCACTTTCTAAACACAAAGCCTTTACGAGACCTATATCTTATCTTCATTTCTCACAGTTTTTCTTGTGCTGACCCTTGTGTGCATTTGTAGTACAAGTTCTGCTGAGACCTATTATCTATGGAATCCAACACTAGGACATGGTCTGTGTTATAATGTATGATAATATATGTTCACTGAATTCGGTTGACTTTATCCAGTGAGACCAAAAGGAGGAATTGAATATTTTCATACTAAAGAAACATGCAAAACATCTTTTAAGCTTATTAATGTAAATGATCCAGAGTTGGTTTCTTTCCCTCTTGTGCAATATCATATGATACGTAAGCCAGGACAGTTTGAAGTCTTCCCTTGCCTAGTACCCAGCAGATAGAACCACAGATATGACTGTAATTCAAATGGTTTATCCTCAAACCACAGTATTTGCATGCTACAAAACTTTGACTAGGGCTGGTGAGATGGCTCAGTGGGTAAGAGCACCCGACTGCTCTTCCAAAGGTCCGGAGTTCAAATCCCAGCAACCACATGGTGGCTCATAACCATCCATAACAAGATCTGACTCCCTCTTCTGGAGTGTACTTACATATAATAAATACATCTTTAAAAAAAAAAAAAAAACTTTGACTAACCTGGAAATGGCACTTGCATTGATGCTATAACACAAATGGCACTCTATATTGCATCAGAGACCCCTGAGTTTATCCTGGTGCTTCACTATGATAACACATCTAACATGTAGTGTGAAATGAAAAATATATATTGTTTTCAGTCACTCAATGAATCAATGAGTGACTGACTGAGCAAAGCAGTTGTTCATAAAGTAGTGTTTGGTAAGAATCTGCAAGTGTACTCAAAAATATGAAAGACAACTCAGGAATAGTGTAGCAAATATCAGAATTTTATGGGTTTCCATACCCAATGCTCAAAAAGTGATTTTTGAAGCATCCACAAACCTTAAAATATGTTCTAATTTAATAGTAGTTCAAGAGCATACTAACCTTCTTCAGAAGAAAAATAAAGAGACCATAAATATTAGTGGATATTAGCCAAAAAGTAAAGAATACCTTTGATACGTCCCCAAAGACCCTAAGAAGGTTAACAAGAAGGAAGGCTCAAATGAGGATGTTTTAATACACTTAGAAGGGAAAACAAAATAATTACAGGGGACAGAGTGAGGGAGGGACCTTGGAGGGAGAGAATAAGGGAGAGGAAATAGGGGGCAGCATCAGGTATGAGGGGAGACAGGACAGAGGGCCAGGAGAATAAGTAGAAATTAGCAACGATGCGGTAGTGGGGAGGGAGAACTTCTACAAAGTCCCAGTGGCCTGGGATGCTAGAGGATCCCAGGACTCAGTGGTGATAACCTAAGCCAAAATCCCAACAATGAGGAAATGGAACCTAAACAGGCTACCTCCAGTAGGTACACTGAGCCCCCAGTGTAAGGATGAGGACACCAACCTACCTTTAACATTTTATTCATCTAGAATTATTCCTGTCAAAAATAAATGAAGGGGTAAAAATGGAGCAGAAACTGAAGGAAAGGCCATCCAGTGACTGGCCCACCTTGGGATCTATCCCATGGGCAGGAACCAAACCCTGACACTATTACTGATTCCATGTTGTGGTTGCAGACAGGAACCTAGCATGACTGTCCTCTGAGAAACTCTACCAGCAGCTGACTAAGACAGATGCAGATACTTACAGCCAATCATTGAACTGAGGTCAGGGACCATGGTACAAGAGTTATGGCAAGGATTAAGGAGCTGAAGGGGATGGCAACCCCATAGGAAAACCAACAGTCTCAACTAACCCAGACCCCTGGGAGTTCCTAGAGTCTATGCCATCAAACAAAGAGCAAACATGAATTTGTCCATGGCCCTGGCACCTATGTAGCAGAGAACTGACTTGTCAGGCCTCAGTAGGAGATGTGCCTAATCATGTAGAGACTTGATGCCCAGAAAAGGGGGATACTGGAAGGGGTGAGGTTGGGGTTATTGGGGGTTGAGGGGGTGGGTGGGAAACACCCTTTCAGAGGCAAAAGGGAGAGGGGATGGGGTGAAGAACTCTTTCAGGCAGGGACTGGGGTGAAGCGCAACATTTTGAATATAAAGAAATGAAATAATTTAATAAAAAAGATATAAATGAATGAACATTAAAAAGAGACTATGACTATTAAAAGGGATATGTGTGAGTATTAAAAAAGAAAAATCTGGGGTTTCACTACATATTTTTTTGAAATTATTTTCACACACACACACACACACACACAAACACATGCAGAAGGGACATCCTGAAATAGTTTCAGTAGGTTCTTTTTCATGTAAGTGAATCTGAGAGGCATGTAGGATGATTTCCATCCATTTCCCTGTGGATGTCTTTAACTTAGTAAAATTTAATCATGTGTTCATTTTATGTCAGCATACACAGCACCAGCAGGCTCAGTGTGAATGACCTAAGCCTATAAAGTCAGACATAACAGAGACCTTCCTATTTGTAGGGAACCCTTCATAGAAAGCAGATTTGTAAGTTTTCAGTCACAAACATAAATGCAGACAGGAATATAGCCTTGCCAAGGCCAAATTCGCAAACAGTGGGCCAAAATAGTAATAAAAATAATGCTTCATTGTATACATAAAAGAAAAATCTGTTGATAGAAAATTCCTTGTCTGAAGTCTCTGTGCCTACCCAGAGTTCTAATTTGCTTTTAAATCTCAATCTCTCATTTAAGAATCTTGTTCTTAGTCAGATATTTGGTTCAGGATGAAACAATATTATTAACGGCATGTATAATTTTAGCTTTATTCACTCAGCAATTTTCTTCTTTGAATGATTAAAACCACAAAAACCACAAGTAAATTACTGAGGAAATATTTCTGCTTTATTGTGTGCAACTGTTAAAATTTAAAAGCCCAAATGATAAAATTTTATCACTGAAAATTCTTGCTTCAGAAAATGTCGACATAGAAGCCACTTGCGGAATATTCAGTAAAATCTCCTTCCAATATAAACATTAGCTAAATATGTCTAATCAGCTGATAACATTTGAATGTCTAAAATGGATTTTTTGGCCTGTTTATAACTGTGATAGAGTCATATAATAGAGAGCCTCAAATATGATAAGAACTGTTATTATAAAAGATAAACATATTGACCCATGGTAAAAGAAAGGTAATGTTCTTATTATTTTATTTCAAACTGTATTTAATCTTCATGA
Source organism: Mus pahari (assembly GCF_900095145.1). Lineage (NCBI taxonomy): Eukaryota > Metazoa > Chordata > Mammalia > Rodentia > Muridae > Mus > Mus pahari. The sequence continues at coordinate 90,109,009 of NC_034596.1, forward strand.
AGTTATTTTTGTATTAGAATTAGTTATTGAGACAACTGACACAAGTTGATCAAACATAGGGCATAGTCAACATTTGAAATCAAGCCAGCTCAGAGAGGGTATAATTTTAGCTGAAATGTTGAATTTGTGTGCTTTTAATCTCTTAGTAAGTAAATAAGACTATGTTGATATTCATATTGCAGAATGTTGAAGCAACCATTATTGAAATATCATTCATAACTCAGAAGCTGTTATTTTTTAATGAATATTTTATTTATTTACATTTCAAATGTAAGCCCCTTTCCTGGTTTCCCCTCAGCAACTCCCCTAACACATTTCCCCTTACCCTGCTTCTAAGATGGTGCTCCCCACCCACCTATCCACTCCAGCCTCACTACCCTAGCATTCCACTACACTGATTCACAGGACCAAGGGCCTCCCCTCCCATTTATGCCAGATAAGGTCCCTTCAGCTCCTTCAGTCCTTCCCCAAACTCCTGCATTGTGGTCCCTGTGCTCACTCCACATCTGTATTGGTCAGGATCTGACAGAGCCTCTCAGGAGACAGCTGTATCAGGCTCCTGTCAGCAAGCTCTTCTTGACATCAGCAATAGTGTCTGGGTTTGGTGTCTGCATGTGGGATGGATCCCTAAGTGGGACAGTCTCTGGATGGCCTTTCTTTCACTCTCTGTTCCACTCTTTGTCCCTGTATTTCCTTTAGACAGGAGCTATTCTGGGTTAAAATTTTGGAAAGGGTTGGGTTTCCCCATCTCTCAAGCGGGGGTTCATGCCAAAACTCTGGATATGGTCTCCACAGGCTCTCCCTCTTCTTTGTGGTATATTTCAGCTAATGTCATCTCCATGGCATTCTAGGAGGCTCTTGCTTTCCTAGCATCTGGGACTTTCTGGCTGCTACCTCCAGTTCCTCATTCTCCATTGCTACACACCTCTGTTCAATTTCCTGACCCTCTGTGCATCTCTTCCATCTCCTCCCACAGCTGATGCTTCTCTTCTTTTTTCCCCGCTGCCTCTTCTCTTCCTCCTAAGTCCCTCCCACCCACTATTTCCCTTATTTTGTTCCTCCTTCTAAGTAGACCTGAAGGATCCACTCTTTGGTCTTCCTTCCTCTTGAGTTTCATGTGATCCGAGAGCTTTATTGTGAGTATTCCAAGCTCTTTGCCTAATATCCACTTATCAGTGAGTATATACCATGTGGGTTCTTTTGTGACTGAGTTACTGTATTCAGGGTAATATTTTCTAGATCCATCTACTTGCCTACAAATTTCATGAAGTCATTGTTTTTAATAGCTAATTAGTATTCCATTGTGTAAATGCACTACATTTTCTGTATCCATTCCCCTGTTGATGCACATCTCTGTTTTTTCCAGCTTCTGGCTATTATAAATATGGCTGCTATAAACATAGTGGAGCATGTGACCTTATTACATATTCGAGCATCTTATGGGTATATGCCCAAAGTGGTATAGCTGAATCCTCAGGTAGTACTATGTCCAATTTTCTGAGGAACCGCCAGAATGAATTCCAGAAACTGTTGTCAAATACACCCATGGGTGCTGGGAAAGAAAAAGAAGTGAATTCACTGATACAAATATGTTTCTTCCTTTCATTATAAATTCATGTATCAAATATTTATTGAGCACTTGCTTTGTACCAGCTACTAAACAGTGTTTTTATTTCATCGTCATGCTCCTGCAATATTAATGGCTTCAAACCCTGATAATTCCTTTCCTTGCAGTTGTAGAGGTCAAAAGCCTAAAATCAAAGTCCAGACAAGGTCACAAACCTCTAGAAGATTCAGGAAGGAGTTCACTGCTTCTCCGTTTTCACCTTTGAGAAGCAGCTCTGTTCACTAGCTTCAAGACCATGGTGCCTCAGATCAACTATGATCTCACTATAATTTTTTTCTTCTCATCTCACTTCTTTCTGATGATCTCCTCAATTACACTGCATAATTAGCAATAATGTTCTCCTCTCCAGATTATTTTTATTTGTAACAAGGCCTTCCCATTTGCTACATAGGCCATAATATGATTTAACCCTTATCTCTTCTTCGCACCCTCTCTCACTTGTGGTGATCACTGGCTGCAGCCACCATACCTTTCCCATTTCTAGATTATTGACTTAAAGACATCAGAAGTTTGCTGCCTTTAATACAACATGCTTTTGCAGAGGATTTAATGTACTTTTAGAATTCAAGTGCAGAAATTTATGGACATTCTTGATAATGTACATGAGAGGGGTGCTTCAAAAATCAAAAGATAAAACATTGAAATATTCATTAAACATTAAATGATAAAGATTTGGGGAAACATACGTTGATATTAAAACAAGTACTTGGGCAACCACCATGCCATTGGTGTTAATTCTCTTGGAACAGTAGGAAGCTTTAATTACTGACATGAAAGTAAATAAAGATAATAAAGAGAATAGTGGATTATTCAGAAACTAGGACCCATTAGGACAAGGAGAATCTGCAAGTCAATATTTCCCCTTCAGATCTGTTCTTCCAAATTTGTAAGTGAGAAATACTTTCATATAACAAAGGCTTTGAGGCTTAGTAAAAGTATCTTCATCATAGTTTTCATTCAGGATGCCACAAAGGGCACCTTGTGTGGCATAGCTCTGAGGTCAAGTCATGATAACATGCTCACTTCCTGCAACTCATCATCTCACCTGTCCATGATTAAGACAAAAAAAAAATTGTTCTCAAATATCTATAGGTGTTCTCCAACAGAACTGTTCACAATAAAGCAGAAAAAGCATTAAATTACAAATGGATTATATAACTGTAGCTCCTTTCAGTCTAAAATTGTACACTCCTAGATAATATGGCACCGAAAGCACCTGGGGGAGTCCTCCATAGTGTTTTCATGCCTGTTTAATTCTGACTTTCTTGACTTCCAATGCAACTATGTATCAATCCTCATTCCTACTCACTAAATGCCCTTTTTATAACCCAGGGTGGAAGGTTTTAAAGCAAGTGCATCCCAGGAACAGCTCCTTATAATCATATAGCTTGCTCATTCAAGGAACACCATGTGAAATCTTTGTAAACCATTCACAGAAATTGATTCCAAGCAGTTAATTCCATGGTTTGTGCCAATCAAGGGAAGTTTTGACATAGCAGAGAGGAACATGGGAGGGTTTGTCAGATGGTTGGTAGCTAAAGTTTGTTTTAAGCATTGTAGATTAAATGTGACCCTGGATAAATATAAACAAAACATTGTTATCCTTTAATCTTATTTGTGCAAGAAATGCTATCTATGCCATGTGTTCACTTACACTTAAAATATTTGGAAGATTTTTTTTTTTTTAAGAAAGAGAGAATTGCTATTAAAAATAACTTTTTGGCTTCAATATGTCTGAAAACTCTCATGAGAAGATCCAGAAGGGAGGGAAAGAATCCTTCCAAATCCTGTTGCCATATTTTACAAGCTGAGATACAGAGAGGTCTGAAGTATATAGCAGGAGAGTCTAAAAGTCAGTGTTCCAGTTGCTATAAAATGTTGAAAGTACTCATTTGAGATCAGGTTGGCAAGAAGGTGGTTCTACTTTGCTGAAGCACTGCTTGGAGGGTGCAGTTTGGTCTGCAATTTCCCACAGCTTTCAGTATCTGGAGATGGCAATTGGCAGTGACCTAACTTGAGTCATCAGACTTTATTTCCATGCAAAGAACTCTTGCATTCATTTTTACTTAACGAAAAAATACTCTTTTCCTAATAAATGTGGGGGACAAGGGAGCTTGTTATATTTTTTATAAGTTGTTGCTTTTCTTACATTGAATAGAAAGTAAATTAAGAATTTTGTGTTTAGACTGAGCAATTTGCGTTCATGGATTTATGTCTAATATTGTGATTCCATTCTAAGTGCATGGAAAATCTCATAGGGAAGGCATTTGGAGTTCTCAAGCTAGAGGTTATTTTTAATATAATCTTCCACATTCATGGGGCACTAAAACATGAATAGCAGATCATTGTTAATTTTGCAGGGTTCAAATACTGCATGCTTTACCACAGTGGGCATCAGAATATCATGAGGTTACTTCATTGTTCCACAGTTTAATGGCCTCTGGATATAACACATCCATTTGCATATATCAATGTTATTGATGTTTAATGCCCTTTCCTGGCCCTAAAAGAAGTTTTAACATACAGAGAGTGATTTTTAGGCTATGGAGTTAGCAATTTTAAAACTGCCAAAGTACCTTAATTTTACCTCTAAAGTGGCCTTTGTGAGACAGGTGACTGGAGTTGCTATTTTAGATGCTGTTTTATTAATTTTTTTTGAGAAATCTGGTGAAATCATTAAAATACCTATTGACTCAAGGACTATGAAATTGCTGTATTTTAGCTTAAAATAAAACAAACTCTTGACTTAGTTTATCTATTTAGAAGCTATTATTTTTAAAATACACTACAAAAAAAAATAGAAGTTAAAAATGTATCTTGTCCTGATAAAAGAAATGTTGGATTCCTTAAATCATGCTCTCCAATGTTTTCTTAATAAAAGTATGCAGCTGTCGGTTTCTCAGCTTCTCCAGAAGAATCCAGGAATAAGAAAACATGCCTGTATGATAGAGTTACAAAGAATAACTTCTGTCACAAAGCTTGATTTCTAAAATCTTTCTGGACTTTAAAAATGTATTAGAAAATGGCCTAGAGTCTTGACTGTGTGCACACATTTTGTTTGCTGTATACAAATAATGGTTTGGTTTGTTCATTTGTTTGTTTGTTTGTTTGTTTGCAAATGCACATGAACACATGTGAAAGACTGGTGGATCTGAATCAAGTATTTTAAAATGCACTCTTTCTAAAAATCAGTTATAAATCTTGTTGATTAATTGTACAAGTGTGATAAAAAAATCAGTTTGAATGAGGCATTTATTTCACATACAAAGATTTATGTTGTTCTTTATAAAGTGGCAAAGATGTGATGGGGTTGCTTCAGAGCTCCTTTAGTGACAGTTGACATTTGACTGATGGTGCCTTATGATTCAGGTCATGGGAGATTATTTCAAAGTCTTTGCTTCTCTATTGTCTCTAACTGCAAATACAATTATATATTTCCATGAACAGATTGCTAGATAAATGGTAGCAGGGAATTATACACACACCAATAAAAACGGATTAATTTGCTATATGTTCAATATACATATCCTACTCAAAGAGCAGACTGGATATGTAGCTCTGCTGGTAGAGAGCATTCATAAAAATTTGTGTCCAATCCTGTTGTTGGTAAATCTCCAACCCAAATATGCCCCAGGAAAGAAAACACAACTCAGTTAATATGAATACAAGCTGTGTGCCTAGATTGGACAGATCTACCACTACACTACCATTTTCCCCATCTATGAGACCCCTTAGAACTTGCTGTTTCTCCAGGCAACACTTGCTTCTGTGCTGCTTTCCTTCCATCTCCTCCTCAGTAGTCAAAGTTCTCTCTCTCCCACACCTCCTCCTTGTGTCTCCCAATTTTCAGCTCCATCTTCCCTCTTTCTGCCCAATCACCAGCTCTAGCCTTTATTTTACAAATTAAGGTGGGAAGAAGGTTTACAGGAAATCATCTAAGTGCTGACTCACTCCTTGTTTACAACCTCTTCCAAGAGAACAGAATTAGCATCAAATTACAAACAGTCCCAGGACTATCAGCAACACAAACACAAGCACCATATAAACACCAATCTTCAGTCCAGGAACTTGGGAGAATCATAATTCAAAGTTATCCTCAGCTACATAGTTAGTTCAAGGACAATCAGGGCTGCATGAGATGCTATTAAAGAAAACAAAGGAACAAAGGACAACAAGAAAAAAAATAAAGAAGACTTGGATGTTCAGCAAATCATGGAGGGTGGGACCTCATTTTAGTACAACTCCCTTCCACAAGGTCTGAGAGTCACAGTACAGAGCCAAGAGAATATTTTCTAAATCCTTCAGGATTTAAAATTGCTTAGGGTCTATCACTATTTTTGCCTCAATTGTTCTCCTCTTGAAGTGAGAATACTTCTTTCTTGTTTACCACACTATGGTATTTTAAAAGCATAGAGCTAATCTGATTTATACTTTCTTAATCTGGAGATGAACTGTGCTCAGTCTGGACCCACTTGACTGTCTCCCTATGATGTCTGAGTTAGGCAACACTTACATGAGATGCTTCAACTTCAGACTTCTCATTTTTCACCTGAACAAGTTAAGCCTTCTGAGGAGATTAGTATGGAATGAATGTTGTCTGCATGAATAAAGAACATGAATTTTTCCAGAGGAAGAGTTTAGCATGATGAAATATATGATATCCTCCTTTGTAAATTCACATGCTGAAATCTCAGTACTCAATGAGATGACTAGTGAATGAAAGTATAGTCCTCCTAAATAAAACTATGAACCTTGTAGAGACTGAAGGAATGTCTTTTCTGATTTCTACACTGGAAGACCACTGTAAAACGATGTCTATCCATAAGAAAGCAAACCATACTAGTTTGTATCTGGAATGTCACCTCTAGTCCTGTGTATTAAAGGTTTGCCCTTTAATGAGACCCTACAGAGAAGTGTCAGAACCTTAAAGAGGTGGAGCTTACTGGAAGGGCCTCTGATCATTAATGATATGAGCTTGGATTATGTGACCCCGGCCTCTTCTCTTTCTATCTTTGTACCTGATCAAGGAGTGAGTAGATTCACTCCCTGATGTGCTTCTACTATAAAATACTCTATCCATCACCCAACAAAAATATGGCCAGTTGACTATGGGCTGAAATTCCAGAGAAACAGTTATGATGGCAGCTGGGCCATAGCCTTCCCAGACATAAGAACCATGGAAAGCCAGCTTATTTTGTTGATAAGCTACCTATTTCATCATAATGCACTGTAACAGTCTAAAGGGTCTCAAAAAGTAACATACAAGTGAGATGGTTATGGTCACACACACCGAAAGGCATCTAGTGAGCATGGACCACATTCAGCTCTCCTGTCAGCCCCACAGCTCTTTCCATTCTCTCTCAGAATAACTGCACATGCACTGCTCTGTGACTGCCTCTTCTTCACTCCTGCTCCTAGTTGTGTATCCATTATGGACAATAGCCACTGAACTCCTCCTGTCAGTGTCAATGACGAGTTGGCTTTTTGTACTCAGAGATACAACAAAATTCTGTCTAACTACATCCTTTACTTCAGTATTCCAATAAAATTATGACATTTGGTTAAAAGGTTGCATATCATTTACCAAAACACAGATCTGGAAGTACTTTGATTGCTGATTCAAATAGTAAATGTGATGATGGGTGTGATATATGAATGTTCCATTTAGGGCTGAGTACATGAAAGCCTTTTGATTCTCTACACATTATCAGTTTGAGGTCTCTGGGTTAATGTTGGCTACTGCAAGGAGAAGCCTACAATGAATAGAATTGAGAGATGTTTTCACCTATGAATATAAGTATAAATCTTTATGTATCATTTTAATAATGTGTCCATTTAGCAGAATAACAATACTGACTTATCTCCTAGAGCCTATGCCCTGCGTAGTACTGATTTTTTGGCCACTATAACAATTCCAGTTATAGTTATACATGAGGCCTCTAGTGAAATCAGAAAATGGTTGGTTAGTCCAATGATATTTGTGTTGGTTGATTATTGTAGCAGTGGGCATACATTACCATCATAGTTGTTGGTATAGCTTGCAGAATTTACAACTGTGAGAGATTGAAAATTACTGTTCGTTTTAAAGTATTTGCTAATGGGGTCCCATCATCTGCAGTATGTTAGAAGCTATCACAAAAACTCTTGCTACCCTCCAGAACTTGACAGTTAGAAGCTGTTGCTGAGGATGCGGCTATGTGCTCGGTCTCTGGACCATGGAGAGATCAAGCTGGTGATAACTTGAGATCACCACCTCTACTAGCTAATGCTCATGGTGCTAGCAGATGCTTTACAACCTACTAGAGAAGGAAATAAGCCTCAAGTTTCATGTTATTTGTGAATCAAGTTATCACCTAGAGATTCCAGTTGCCCTTAGCGTTAACTAAGATCCACCCAGTTATGAGCTGGGATATTCACAATAAGAAACTGAAACGGAATAGTACTTTAGATGTAAAACCATCTTTCTTCTTAAACATATATTAAATAATTACCAATAAAACCGATATACATTTAATAAGTTATCATTGGTTTTTAAAATATGAAACTCCAAGTATATGTCTTTGTTAATTTAAGTTCATTTGTTGGATTTGTGGTGGAAGCTGAGCAAACTTATTTGAGACACAGGAGCTTAAAAATGAAAGTTTGATTTTATGAGTGTTTAGGGAAGCAGCCTGTTTAAAATCTGAACCATGTCCCTGAACAAAAACTGGACATTTTTATAGGATGGGAAAAGCAAGGGGGATGCGCATAAGCTGTTGCATTGAACAACCATATTTTGACACAAGGAGTTAACAAAAGAAGTTTGACTGGGCCTAATCCAAGTCACTGGGCTTCAGGGTCCTTGAGTTAGCTTTTGCAGTCACAACTAGTCTTGGACTCTGACCTGGAATTTAGATTGATAAAGGAACAAAGGAGGGGGGAAGCTGCCCAAAGTCTATTGAACCAGGAAACCAGGACTTTAGAAGGATAAGGGAACAGAGCAGTGGGCAAGCAGCATGGAGACAATTATGAAGAGAGTCAGGAAGCACATTGATGACTAGTGTTATCTAAACCAAGGTTTAGATAACAGGATAACAACATCTTTCCCCTTTACATCCTTTACTGGTTAACAGACAAACATGAAACATGAAGCAGGACAGGAGACAGGTTCCAGGGACTGGAAACATGAATTCAGTTTTGAACCTGCCAGCAAAGTGGAACCTGTTCTTGAGATGGCTGGACTCAGAAAACAACCTCCTAAGACTTTGTCATACTAGAGTGGAATGCAATGTCATAAAACAGGTTGAACATGATCAAAGCAATAATTCAGCTTTAGAAAGACACATACAATTGTGGGACTTGAACCCCCTAGGTTATTGAAGGTGAAAGGCACACTCTACTACCTGAAACACTGAGTTAATAAATTTATCTGGAACATTGTCTGGAACTCAAAAATCATGTATTTCTACTTGCCTGGATTAGTTTTGAAAGTGGTAATGGATAGATTTGCTTTCATGTGTTTTGACTCTAAGAAATTCCAACACTTGTGCATAACGAAACTTGTCGTTCATTGTATGAGCTCTGCTTGTCTCTGCATACAGCTGCTTCTGACAATTCTTCAAGGTCCCCATAGCTATAGCCTCATATGTATTTAAATAATTATCATTTTGTGTTAGATATTTATGATCAACTAGAATTAGTATTGATGTTCCTTCCCACAAAAGTTTCCACTAGATATATCCATCATGGATTGTGATTTTTGCACGTATCAAAATAACTCAGATGTGAGCTTTATTTATTTAAAAAGGTACTTTACCAACAGCCATGACTTTTTTTAGTTTTCTACAATATAAAATAGTTTTATGTCAATGAACTAATCAGACAAATATTCATAGCTTCTACATTAAGTGAATATGTAATTCCTTTTAATAAAGCAGTTGAAAATAAAGAATGGAGCTCAGTTTAGAAACTGAGAAAGGAAAACCTAAGAGGAGACTTGTATTATAAATGTCAAGTCACATATAAGCAAAGACACATGCACACACACACACACACACACACACACACACACACGGACACATGGACACACAGACACACACAGGCACACCCCAAAGCCTAAGTAGGAGATGGAAGATAAGAGACACTTTTGCTGCAAACTAATGAATAGGTGCAAGACTTACTCTGCTACTCATCAACCACAAGACAATAGACATTGTTGATTTAAACTTTTGGCACTTACCCTCCACTGTTTGAAAACAAATATGACAACCTCAAAAGCTGTTGTCAGTGGGCTTGGAGGAACCATATAATATATAGTTACATAATATACACATATATAACAGAAGCAGTGTGTGCATGTGTGTGAGTGCGTGTGCATGTGTGTCCACACTGAGACCTCAGGGAGTGGGGAGACCTGGCAGGAGAGGGGTTAGGGAGACATCCTCTTGGAGAAAGGGGGCAAGAAGAGTGGGATGATGAGCTGTGGGAGGGCAAACCAGGAGAGGGTTAATGACTGGACTGATAAAAAAATTAAAGAAATAAAAAAATAATTTGATAGTGATCATCAAGGACCTTCTGTTTGTACAACTCTGAGAAAAGAAAGTTGTACATGAATTTGTCAGTCTTTTTCTTTGTATTAAAAATGGCATTATTTTACAGAAACACTTGCAGACAGAGCCTGGAACAATTGTCGTATGAAAGGCTTCATCTAGCATCTGTTGGAAACAGATGCAGAAACCTGGAGCCAAACATTAGGCAGAGCTCAGGGAGTCTTGTGAAAGAGTGGAGGAAGGACTGAGGGAACCAGGAGAATCAAAGAAACAAGAAGACCTACAGAGTTAACTAACCTAGGTTGATAGAGGTTCACAGAGACTGATCTTCCTGTGAGTTCACCAACATTTAGAGCAGGGTCTCTCTGACTCAGACTCCTCTGCCTGCTTTGGATTCCATTCCCCTTGCTAGGCTACCTTACCTGGCCTCAATGGGAGAGAATATGCTTAGTCCTTCTGTGACTTGATGTGCCATCATGGGTTGGTACCCTGTTTTGAGAAGAAGAAGAGAGGTACTGATGGCACAAGAATGTAATGACAAGACTGGGAAGGAGTAAGGCTGTGATTAGGATGTAAGTGAATGAATGAATAAATGAATGAATGTAAGAGAATTGTTAGAAATGTTGGTCAGATGCAAAAGTTAAAAATAAAAATGAGAGACAAAATACTTCACAAGTCTATCTCTGATCTTTTAATGAAAGGGTTGTGTTTGACTTGTCTGAGATGCAGTTGATAAAGCTAACAAAGAAGTCTGCAACTTATATTTCAAAATACTATGCTAGCAATATTACATTATTTCCTATAGACTCAGATTCACTTCTTCAGGTAGAAAAAGAATGCCATTTAAAAATAGTATCAACAAATGAGTTGAAGATAGAAGCATTGTCTTGAACTGGAATAAACCAGACACTTAATTTTGATTCATTTTACAAAAAGCCACATTCTTTTTAAATTATTCTTTCAAAATTGTGTGTTTAAAAACTAGATTCTGGTATGCTTAAATGAGGCTGCTATAAATGAATTTCTATGAAGGAGTTTTCAGTCTTAGCTGTATCTCCAATAAGACACACTTCAGATTATATTTATTTTTCTTGCATTTAAAGAAAAACCTGAGTCTTTTACTACCTTTTTTTATTTCATGACGTTAATGCTGACCACTACTGAGATAGGCTGCATTCCATGCATGAGTATTAATAACCAAGACCATGGGTGTTCTAGACCTTTGAGCATGCGACACAGTTGAGATTGGTTTTTAATGAAAATCATGAAAAGTATTGTAACATTCTGTATGATTTCAAAGAACTGAAGATAGAGTTAGGTCGTACATTGCACAGCATAATGAACAAAAGAAATAAAACATAATGTACTTTTAAAAGTATTGCTTTCATTAATTGTTATTGCATCCACAAAATCTTATAAAACCTTAAGCTCTCAGGTCCAGTAGAAGAAAAACTCAGAGGAGCCAAATTTCTGATAAAATTATGGTTTTCCTACTTTTAGACAAAAGATATTGCATTTTTTGCAATTATTTTAATTGTATTATTTTCTTTTTCTAACTGAATGTTTTGATTATAACTTAAAGCTTTTCAGAGTAGGCATATTTATTGGCATAGAATAGTATAATATGATCATACCCTGAAAGCTAGAAGCAATTGTATGCTGTTTTTAATTCTTGTGCTTAGCCACTCAAATACTATATGTTATACATTGCCCTTAAGACTGGGATTATAATGGTAACCAGATTGCATTCATCTATAAAGGTACTGGTTATTAATCACATATACTTGAAAATCATACTTAGCTAAAAACTACGTATGTGACCAACAAAAAATAAGGGCACAGATATATTCTGAGAAATGGATGACCTATAAATTATATGTTTGTTTCTTGTCTCCTATTTATTTTATATTTTGTTGAGTTGTGACTTTTAATATCCTTCTCTTACATATTTAGAGGTAGAAAGGAGAAAATAAAGAATAGACCCAAATTAGATCAAAATTTTCTGCTGTAGAATACCATCCACTAGGTTTCTATAATCCTCCATACCAAACTTAAAACTCTTATTGCTGCTTACAAAGCTCTATAAGATGCTGGATCCACTTCCCTCTGGATTCACTTTTCCATATTTCTCATATTTGTTGTGTCCAGTTTTCTAAGGACCTTTGGTTCATAAGTCTGCTTTACCCTCTTGTAATTTACTGGACTTAAGCATGACCTCCAGTTTCCATATTGCCCCATACTCTACTTCTGTCCTTTCTCAACCTTATGATAAATTCTCCTTATTACACATCTTTGTCCTCAGTTTTCTGATTACAGTTATCTAATGTATTTTCACAGAATTTGAGTTTATCCTCCACTGTTCAACTCAAATTTGTTTCCCTTGGAATTTATTACTGAAGTCCAAACTCTGTATTTAGGAGCCTTTGAACTAATGCTCAACTTCTTAACTCCACAGTGAAAGGCATCTGCTTGAATGCTTCATTCACTTCTTGACCAAGGTTGTATTCCCCACTCAGAGCTGTGTGCATAGTATGCTATAGCACTCAGTATCTAGTTATAGAATGAGATTTGCAGGGATTTTTATATTAAAGAATAAAATTAACTATAATCTACTACAAAAAAAACCAGTATATTTACTATATTCTTCATCACAATGCATAGTGAGCATCTATGTAAGTATTTGTTGAATATATGGGCACATATAATGATTATGATTAAGATGCAAGCTTGGGACATAGGAGGTTGGGGGGACACTCCAGAATGTACCAGAGACCTGGGAGGTGAGAGACCCTCAGGGCTCAAATGGAGGAACCTTAGATGAAATGCCCTACAGCGAGAGGTAAAGAAGGTCCAGAGATAGGCCCAAGTGGGATCCAGCTTCAAGGGAAGAAGGCCCCAAGGCCTGACACTATTACTGAAGCTATGGAGCACTCACAAAAAGGAACCTATCATGACCGCACTCTGGAAGACCAAACAAGCCACTGAAAGAGTCAGATGCAGATATTTGTATCCAACCAATGCACAGAAGCTGCTGACCCCTGTGGTTGAATTAGGGAAAAGCTGGAAGAAACTGAAGAGGGAGACTCGGAAGAGGACCAGCAGTCTCAATTAACCTGGACCCCCGAGATCTCTCAGACACTGGAACATCAACCAGGCAGCATATACCAGCTGATATGAGTCCCCCAACACATATACAGCAGAGGACTACGGGATCTGGGTTCAGTCAGAGAAGATTCACCTAACCCTCAAGAGACTGAAGGCCTCAGGGAGTTTAGAGGTCTGGTGGGGTGGGATGTGTGATGGAGACATCCTCGTGGAGAAGGGGTGGAGAAGGAGTATGGGATGGGGAACAGTCAGAGGGTGGATCATGAGAGGGATACAATCTGGAATGCAAAAACAAACAAAAAAGATGAAATACAATTTAAAAAATGAAACCAATGCCCCCCAAGTAGAGTTTATTCTCAGTTATTTTTAATATGAATTTAATTTACTCTAATATTTTGAGATTAGGATCTCAGAATTTGCTTTATTCCTTTGTCCTTTTGATTCTGTTATATCCTATGTGAAGATTAGTGATTGTTCCAGAAGGTAGCCTAACCTTAGTGCATGCTCACTCATGACATCTGTTGGAACAGTGTTTTGTAAGTGGTAGTGTTTGTTATCTTCAGTATAAAAACAGTATATTGTAGGAAGTCCACTTTAGAGCTGAAGAAATTAGGATCCAGTTATATTAAATGGCATTAACAGGATTCTCACTTGTAACCACTGGCGAGTATAGACTCTGTTTCATTATGGTAGCAGAAGGTTTGCCAATACAACAGTCAGGTAAAATATTGGATGTTAAGGTGGGAAGAAAGGTCAGCGCTTCAAATAGTGCATCACAAATGTGAGAAATAGAGGTGGCATACCCAGAAACCCAAACTAGGGATTGATGAAGTAGGGCACTGATGACTGATAGATGAGGGGAGTTCAGGTTTCCTTAGGGATGAGGGCCTAGGGATGCTCCAGTAAATAGTCCTAACCCCATAAATATATAAATGGCATGAAATGAACACAGTGGTGTGTGTGTGTGTGTGTGTGTGTGTGTGTGTGTGTGTGTGTGTGTGTAAATCACGTGATGTTAGGAAGGAAAAGTCACTGAGGGTATAGGTGTCTGTTGTGTGGCATGATTCCTGGGGAGAAGGGAATAAATATCTATTTGCCCTCGATAAAGAACTGACAACAGACCTATGAACAGATACCACCAAATCTCACTTAGTGGGTGAAACCATGATTTTTATTGGGACTTGGTTCAAACCAATATGGGTGAGAGGCTCTTTACAGGTAAGAATTGACCCATGGTAGCTGCATCACCAAAGCCCATCCCAGCATGGGTGGGCTCACAAAATCTGGAAACTGTTGTGTAGTGCACAGCTTATAGGCAACTGTACAAAGGAGGTGAGTATCCTCTCCACGTGGCTCTGTTGGCATAGCCTCTGACAGTCAACTCTTTTCTTTTGTTTCTTCTAAGCAGTTTTACTGATCTGTTTCTTTCAGGTGGCTGGCTTTGTCTGAGGGCTAATCTCAGCAATCTTTGCTGTTTAAATACTCCAGGAAAAGGATGTGCCTGGTCAATCTGGTCAATTTTAGGACATCCTAAAGATATTTTAGGTTGTTCATTTTATGTCTTAATGAACTTCCCTTAAAGATCAAATATCTCAATTATAGAAGAAACTGCTATACAAAAGTAGAGAGGAATTGGAGAGTAAGAAATGGGAATGGATACGAACGAAATGTATTATATAGGTGTATGAAATTCTCAAACAATAAAAATACACTGTAAATGCTATTTAATTTTCTAAATTTTTTTAAATAATAAAATGTCAATTAAAATTAAGAAAATACAGCTATAGGTAAATATCCATAAGAGAAAATAATATTAAGAAGATCTCTCAATTTTAGATAACTAAATATTGAGACATATTCCTGAAAATAATTTAAAAATCCCCTCTAAACTGCAACTGTTCATTAGCAACATCCCTGACTGTTCAGACACCTCAAGAGAAATGTGTGAATTGACTTCCATGCTTAGAAACACAATATCCACTCCACGCCTCCAAGTATCATAGTAATTTAGGTCTTCAAGCCATTTTATTGAAGAACTACATTTATAATGCCATAGTTGCCACATACAATTCTTCCCATGGATCTAAGAAAAAGAAATGAAGAATGTTCTGGGAAAAGTTTGCCACTTTGGTTGCATTTAGAAAATTTATGATTCCTTGAAGGCGGTCAATTTTTCACATAAACAGGAATTTGGAAGACATGGATTTGAACCCTTATTCCTTGGAGAGATAAAGACCAGTGGAAGAAGTAACAGGAGATGTGGTACTTAGGTACTGAAGATACCCCAAAAGTAATAATATTGTGTCTGCATTCACATCTTAGTACATAAATCAAATCAGATGGCATAT
This sequence comes from Mus pahari, assembly GCF_900095145.1. Classification (NCBI taxonomy): domain Eukaryota; kingdom Metazoa; phylum Chordata; class Mammalia; order Rodentia; family Muridae; genus Mus; species Mus pahari. The sequence goes on from NC_034596.1 coordinate 90,124,617, forward strand.
GGAAATTACTAGCTACATGCTGATCCAACAGTACTAGCCACTGTCGTTTTGTTGGATATGCAATTAGCTTTCCTGGTCTGGAAGATGTTTGGTACCAAATCACAATTATGTGAAGATGGGCATTAAAATGTTTCGTAGAACATGGTACTTGAGTTTAATTTATGTGGTAAATTAACAAAAAGTGAACAAAACAATAAACTCCAAACTCCACTGAGGTTCTTGGACAAAGTAGCTTGGAATATTTACCCCAGGGCATAAGGAAAAAATACAGCTGGAAACAGAATATGAAACAGGAACAGTTAGGGAAGGAAGACTGCTGGGAAGGGAGAAGGTGGGGGCAAGTGGAAATTGAGAAAAAGTTAATATTTGAGTTTGTCTATGAAGTTGCTTTTGTACAATGATCACATCTAGATTAAATGTACACCTAGGAGGTAAAGCTCTTAATGTCTGGGAAGCAGTGCAAACTTTGATGCACTTCTAACAAAAGTGGAATGTGTCCTTTTGCTTTCCCTCAGAACACAAACCTGAACTCTTGATTCAGATCTATAAAGGAGTGCATTTGCTTATCTAGTTTTCTACTATATAAAGACTTGAAGTGGAATCTTCATGCAGGATGGAGTTTTACTGCTAGAGGTCAATATTTCGAGAGCAAAGCCGAATGACAGCTAATGATCTGATAGGAAAGCAAAGAAGAGAGCCATTAAAATCAACTCTTACAATCACCAAAGAACTAAGCTGTGGTGATTTGGAGGAAGAGCAATTATCCATCCATAACCCTTTCTTCTTCATGCATCAGTGCATTGTAAACAACCTAATAACTGTTCCTTCAAATGATGGTTTGAGTCATCGAAAACTAAGTTATGTTCACTACCACTTTTAATGACATGTCAGTATAAAAAGCACTGTGAAAGATGCCATTAAAATAATTCCTATTTTCCACAAGGACTCTGTTGAATAGTTTCATAATTGTTGCTCATCTTTTCTGAGTTAAACTTATTTATTTATCACAGAAGTGTGATAGTACATACCTAGTGAGCTATGGAAGATTATAAGTAATAATCATAAGCGTGCATAGTTCTCAGTCTAGCAATACAATCTGGTTGGTTAATGCCTGCTGTAATAGTGTTTGCATCAGTTATTTAAAATTAACTTCTCTTCCATTTACCATTGTCCTGGCTTGTTTTGTGTCCATTTGATTCAAGTTAGAGTCATCGAAGAGGAAGAAGTCTCAATTGAAAACCTGCCTCCATGAGATCCAGCTGTAAGGCATTTTCTCAATCAGTTAACAATGGTGACGAGCCCAGCACATTGTGGTTGGTGTAAACTCTGGACTTGAAGTCCTGGGTTTGATAAGAAAGCAGACTGTCAGTGTATGTTTGGAGGAAAGATGGCTAGCAGAAAAAATGGAAATAGGCAACCTTGGGAGGTAGGAAGTGGGGGGGGGGAACCTCTAGAATGTTCCAGAGACCTGGGAGGTGAGAGTCACTCAGGACTCAAATGGAGGAATCTTAGATGCAATGCCCTCCAGTGGGGAGAGGGAACTCATAGAGACCACCAGTAGAAAGACAGGGCATCAAGGGGAGGAATGGTGTTGCCATCCCACAGTCAAAAATTTTGACCCAGAATTGTTCCTGTCTAAAAGAACTGCAGGGAAAAAATGGAGAAGAGATTGAGGGAAAGGAGGTCCAATGACAGACCCAAATTGGAATCCATCTCAAGGTGAGGCTCCGAGGCCTGACACTATTACTGATGCTATGGTGCGCTTACAGACAGGAGCTTAGCATGGCTGCCCTCTGAGAGGCTCAACAAGCAGCTGAAAGAGTCAGATGAAATTCTTACACGAAACCAATGGCCAGAAGCCAGGGAAACCTGTGGCTAAATTAGGAGAAAGTTGGAAGACGCTGAGGAGGAGGGTGACCCCACAGGAAAACCAGCAGTCTAAACCAACCTGGACCCCCAAGATTTCTCAGACACTGAGCCACCAACAAGGCAGCATATACCAGTTGATATGAAGTCCCTGACACATATACAGCAGAGGACTACCTGGTCTGGCCTCAGTGAGAGAAGATGCACCTAACCCTCAAGAGACTTGAGGTCCCAGGGAGTGGGGAGGTCTGGTAGGGTGGCATGGTGGGAGTGAGGATATCCTCTTGGATATGGGGGAGGAGATATAGAATGAGGAACAGTCAGAGGGCAGACTGTGAGGGGGATAAAGATTGAACTGCAAAAATATTAAATAATAATAACAATAATAATAATAATAGTCACACAATAAGTCCAGGAAAAAGAAAAAGAGAAAGAAACAGACTGAGCAAGCCATGGGAAACAAGTCAGTAAACAGCACCCCTCCATGGCCTCTACCTTAACTCCTGCCTTCAGATTCCAGCTTTGCTTGGGTTCCTGTCCTGACTTTCTCCAATAATAGATTATGATGTGGAAGTGTAAGCCAAATAAATCCTTTCCTCCCCAACTTGCATTTTGGTTGTGGTGTTTCATTGAAGCAATAAAATGCTGACTGAGACAAGCATGTTAAAAGTTAAATTAGCAGATCTACTTTGTTAAAAAAAAAATAGAGCATTATGTTAAAGTAAACCAGGGTACATTTTAGTCTATTCATGTGCAGGTTACAACCCAGTTGTGGGAAAACTCTGGTCATTGCTTTATCAAGCCTAGGTATAATTCTCAACTCAAAAGAAACAATGAATGCCATAAGCTTATTCTGAATGATTTGAGTGGCACACTTAAGGCATGAACATGAATATACACAGATGATCTTTGTAGCAAAGATTGGCTTACTAAAGCACAGTGTTCAAGGTTTTCTACAGAAGCAAGTATTTTATGTTAGATCTATAGAGTTCTTATATATACAACTTAATGCATGGGTGCCATTAACTCTTTTAAAGCAAGTAATATTTTCATTTCTGAAAATGAGAAAACCTTTGCACCTTCATTGTGTCCTGTTGATTGTACTCCAGGGCAGTGGTGCAGAAGGGGACTTTGCCCATTGCCCACTCAACATTGTCCTTCTCCAGTATCTTTCATACAAAGATGCAAAGTATTCGATAGAACATATCAGTGTCTTTGTTCCCTCTTCCTGTTCTGGTCAAGATGAGTCATTGTTAGTTAGAGAGCATTTGTGCCTCCAAGATCATTGCAAGTCCTCAAACTATCCTTCCTTTAGTCAAAACCTCAGACAGAATAAAAAGCCCCTTCATAGGTTTGATCAGATCGTGTTCTCTCTCAACAACTCATATCCTTCACCTCTGCACACACACATGCAAATATGAGAGAGAGAGAGAGAGAGAGAGAGAGAGAGAGAGAGACAGAGACAGAGACAGAGACAGAGACACAGAGACACAGTGAGAGACAGAGACAGAGAGACAAAGAGAGAGACAAAGTAATATACTAAGATTTGGAATGTATCTATACCCAGCCTCTATTCACCAAACCTTATCTTACCTCTTCTTACTAATATCACCAAGAGACTACCAAGTCAATATTTCTAACAAGTGAGTTTCTTGTGAAAATATGGTACAAGATGCCACATGAGTAAGGTGAGTCCATGGACTAAAATCAAACTTGTATTTTTGGCTCAAAGATGATCTTTGTAGAAAGGATCAGTGTAGGTCAGAAACAACAAAAAGTCAAATGTGAAAATATTCTACACATACTTCCATGTTGTATCTGCAAGAAATCAAAACTACTTAAAGGTTTGGCAAGGGAATAGTGAAGTTGGGAACAAACTGGGGAAAAAAGAGACAAGATTGGAAGAAGAGAAAGAATATTGAGATTCTAAAGAAGCAATGAAAAGAAGTCCCATAGTTTCCCAAAGCCAAAGCTGAAATTCCTTGTGTTACACCTAACCACATGATACTTCAAAATGGGACCTTGATATTTGAGACACTGCAGACACAAGATGGACTCTATGCTGTTCAGTTGTTTTTGTTGTTACTATAAGACAATACCTTCTAAAAATAAAAGGACAAACTTGAAGGTTCAGATCATTATCACTTGGACTTGTTTGTTTGAGGCTGATGGAGAGGCAGTGTATGACGGAACAATCACACGGAGGCAAAACTTTTCTCTCAAAGCTATAGTATATGAAAACCACAGAGAGATGAATCCTGATATCCCCTGTGTAGACACACCTTCATTGACCCAAAACCTTCTGGTGGACACTACCTCCAAAATATTCTAGTATACTCGATAGCACCATAGAGTTGAGATTGTATATTGAGCATGTAAGCTTTTAGGAAGTATTCACTATCTAAATGATAGCAGTTTCTCTTATTTTTGCCCTCACTCTTATTTCTTGAAGCAAATCATAAGATCTATGAGACTGCTCCTATGCTGAAACTTTGAGGAAGGAATTTGTCTTTATACTTGAAGAATATGAAGATACTATGACACAAAGATTTAGAATAAAATGACCTCTTTAAATTCACTTCAATGTATTGTTATGACATCAGACCTTGTTTCTTCAAGTGTAATGCCACCAGTGACTGTTCATTCATTCTTTAATGTATGAAATGACATAGATTTCTTTGTTTCTTTCAATATTCACTTCTGATGCATCAATTATCACTTGAACCACATATGAGGAAGTTGTATATATTCCTCTTTTGCCAGTTTGTCTTTGGTAACAGAATCCTGAGACACAAACCAAATGATGGGTGAAAATAAAAATGCATTCTTCTACTAATATGTCTACATAAGGTTCTGTGGATCATCCAGCGATGCATTGCAAAGGGACCTGAAGTTCCTATGGGCAAAAAGATATAAACACAGTGGCACACACCTCTAATCCCAATACCCACCCAAGATGTGTAGGCAGAAAGATGTCTGTGAGTTTGACAACATGGTCAAGGTTACAGAATGAGACCACTTGTTGAAGAAAAATAACTGATGTCCAGGATCCCTGTAGTTGAGTTAGATAATGGCTGGGAGGAGCTAAGGAAGAGGGTGAACCCAGAGGAAGGCCAGCAGTCTCAACTAAACCTGACCCATGAGATCTCTCAGACACTAAGTCACCAACAAGGCAACATACACTAGCTGGTATGAGCCCCCTGCCCCTGACACAGAGATAGCAGAGGACTGCCTGGTCTGGCCTCAGTGGGAGAAGATGCACCTAACCATTGAGAGACTTGAGGCCTCATGGAGTTGGGAGACATGGTAGGGTGGTGTGATGCTGGAGGAAACATCCTATTGGAGACAGGGGATAGTGGAATGGGATGGGGAACACGAGGGCAGACTGGGAAGGGGGTAATGACTGGACTGTAAATAAATAAAAGTAATAAAAAAAAACAAAGGAAAAATGCAAAAGACAATAGTAACGACAAGAGACAAACACAGAGCAAACCCTATGATGTATTCTTTCTAACCAATGTATCACTTGTATCTACATCACTGACAGTACAAAGGACAGAACATGTAGATTTCTGTTTCATAGTAGCTATCTCCATATTTGTTTTTCTCTAAAGATTTGTTTTTCTCTCATTAGACCCTCCAGTTAAAATGTAAACTCCAGTGGGAAAAGTCTTAACACTCTGTCTACAACATCCCATTGAGTACCCAGCAGGTTTGCTGAAGGAGCTTTTAGTGTAGCAAGCTGATCACCCTGAAGAAATTTACAACTCTCAAGGCAACAATAGTGCTAAGTGACCTGGAGAGCTCAAGCAAGGTCAGGAATGTGAATTCCCAGTGAGGCTAACGAGCCCAGACATACATTTCAGAACATGATATTGCATTCATTTCCCAACTATCCTCTGTACATAAAATATTACACAGGTTAGGAAAGAGAATTTCTTGTGCAATCATGTCAATAGTTGACACATTCTTCCTCTTATACTGTGAGTACCTATCGGGGATGAGTGATTCATCTTCATCTGACATTCCTGGAGCCATTTATACTTAATAACACACTTTTGCATTCCAGTAGAATAATTACAATAAAGTTTGAAGAAAAACATAACAAAATAAATAAAACCCAAACCTAAGCAAACATAAAAGCTTGGAAGAGAACCATTAGTCTCGTTTTCAGCTAATATTTGCTGACATATTTTTTAAAACGATTATAGAGAAACTTTAAGATGATTAACATCAAAATTTTTGAAATACAATAGGACATATGTTTATATCATTAAATTAAGCAATCATTAAGAGGAGAATGAACCATATATTTTATTTGAGAATGCTTATACTAATCCAAGACATTAAAATAACTTGGAGATCATGCATGCTTGCACAAACAGCACATAGTCTCCTTTGGTTATAGATATTTCTCTAATAATAAACTACCTCTTAGTGTTTATAACCAAGAAAGCTCCTCAGGGGATATCTTTGTAAGAAGAAGATGGAGGAAGAGGAAGAGGAGGAAGAGGTTAAGAAAAAGAAGCAGAGGCAGCATCAGAAAGGGGTAATAGGAGAAGGAGGAGGAGGAGGAAGAGGCAGAGGAGAAGGGAGGAGGAGGAGGAGGAGGAGGAGAAGCAGAAGCAGAAGAAGCAGAAGAAGCAACAGGAGCAGAAGCAGAAGCAGAAGCAGAAGCAGAAGCAGAAGCAGAAGCAGAAGCAGAAGCAGAAGCAGAAGCAGAAGCAGAAGCAGAAGCAGAAGGAGAAGAGAAAGATGAAAATTTTCTTTCTCTTTTGATGGGTCAGACTGAAACAGTAAGGCTGAAATGAGGTCAAGCCATGATCACCTACAAAGTGAATCCCTGTTTCAGAAAAATCCAGAAATAAATATTAGAATATTCAAGTAGCCACCACAACTTCTCTCAGCATACTTCCAGTGAAAACACCACAATTTCATTTCTTATATGTTTATAACTCTTCAGCACTGAAATATAAGCAAATCCCTTCCATTTTTCAGACAACAGAAAAATTCATCATATTTATTTGACCCTCTACATTTGACTTTTGCTTCTTTATCAAAATTCTATTTCCACTTTCACAATTTGGTTCAAAAGAATAGGCTCTAGGATTGATGGGCCCTAAATTTGAACTCTTCACTCTGTGATTGGCCTTGAGAATGCTGCTTTATTTCTCTGGAATTCACTTTCTCACTTGTAATTCGGTTTCATGTGGGATTTCTCTTTCATGGGAATAGTGTAGATGTTATTTAAGGGAGTACACATGAATGTCCAGATCTCAGCTTATAATTATTTATATACAGGCCTGTAATTATCTTTGAACACTTGCTTTAGCCATGTCCCTATCTCATGTTGTTTCACCGACATAATAATATATAAGCAGATATATACTTCAAACATCAATAATTAAACATAAAGCCGTGTGATCAAGAAATAAATAGTTACTGCTAAGGACACATGGTCATCATTTCAAGGACCATAGGCACATTTGGTCATTAAATAGATCTACTATCTCAATTATGCAGTGTTAACCAATAAACTGTTTAAAAGTACAAGGACAATAGACAATATACACAGTTATTCGAGATGGAGAGGTTTGGCACTCTTGGCCTGTCTGGTAAAGAAGTTTGATTGGTCTAAGATGTTCAGAATAGCCATCCTCATATGTCTGGTGTTGGTGTAGCTATCATCCAGTTCCATCCTCAGGAAAACTGATCTCATGTATTACACATGACAGGACTCCTGCTGCAACTGAGGAAGAGCAGGAACTAACACTTCCCCAGGCTGAGGCTCAAAAGCGACATCACACCAATACGATTTCATCCTTCAAAGCAAATCACAGGGCCAGACCAGACTCAAGAAGAAGAGAAAGTGCTTCTGAGTAGGAACATGACAGGGGACATTAAATAAAAAGGAATGAGCCTACAGGGTAGGAAGAATTGTAACATCATTAATAACAGTCAGCAACAGTCCCATTTATTGGGATAATTTTTTTTAATTTATTAAAAAGTCTCACAAGCTAGAGTCATCGGGAGAAAATAAGACTCAATTGAGAAAATGCCTCCATACAGCCCAGATGTAAGGCATTTTCTAAACTAGTGATCAATACCAGAGGGCTCAGCCCATTGTGGGTGGTGCCATTCCTGGGCTGATGGTCCTGGGTTCTATAGAAAGTGGTCTGAGCAAGTCATAAGGAGCATGCCAATAAACATCACCTTTCCATGGGGAAAAAAAAAAAAAAAGTCTCAAAGCATAAAATCATAAAGGAAAACAACTACAGAAGAAGTTTAGTCATCAAAATAATTAAATCCTTGACATAGTGATGCAAATTTATTATTTTGACCATTTAAATATGGGTAGGAATGTACCTAGTGGATATTAGAATTTCAGATTAGAATGTATAGTACAGTATTTTCAGAAATCTGTAATGACGAGAATATGATTTTATTTTATATTTCTACTGAAAACCAAAACATTACGTAAATATTATTGTCATCTGTTTCCTTTGTCCATAATTACAAAAATCACTGATTTTCATTCAGGGGACAGAAATAAATAATTCTCTTATAACAACAGGTTTTCTCCCTGTTAGACTGAGACCTCTTAATACCGAAGGAGCCATGTGGAATATATTGAGTTAAGTAGTATGTTGTGTCTGCATCTGTGTGTATGTTCTCTACTTATATTAGTACATTAGGATATACAACTAATTGTTCCACAACATGGAGCAAAATTTAACCCACTCAATAACAAAGCCAACAAGTTGCTTGGATATGCATCCTATACCCAGTTCTATACATCTTATATCTGGTCATATGAGGAAAGAATATTAAACTAACTGGATGTCCTCTACTCTTGTGTGCATATTTTTTAGAAAAATGTATATCTTATATGTAATAAATGCTGTAACTGCATCAGAATAATCTTTAATTCTGTAAACACATAAGAGGTTCAGGCCTTAGCAAATCACTCCATACCTGGGAGATGCTTCATAAGTATTTCTTTCATGAATAAAGATCTGCTATTGATGTCACAGTGATAATAAAATTAAATTTTCATAAATCTTGTTGTGGCTCAATTTCCTCCTCTGTATAATATAATTAAAATTAGTTTTATGTGTGATACTTTCTACAGCAATAAAAGTAAACAAGATAAAATATATTAAGTGCTAAAGTTCATCTGTGAAGAGGTGTTTCAATAAATACCTTGTGATTAAATATAATGTAAACATACTATCTAATGATATTTTGTGTACAGATAAATCTGATATTATTTAAATTGGTGATATGAGCAGAATACTATTCATAATGCCAATTTTCTAATCACTGTTGAATGTAAGGATGCACCTGTTAAAATAGTAATTTTCTGTAGTGCAGGTTCTGAGTTTACCATAAAATAGCAGCAGTTTGATCTTTGATAGAAGATGAAATTGGATTTTCATTTAAGGAGACAATAAATAGCAATATGCTCATTTTCAGAAAATTTTTCTAGTTGACCTCATTCCTACACACTATTTCAGGAGGAGACTAAGAGGAGACTTTATTATTAATTTGGCTTTCTTTTTCTTGTTCAAAAGTAAAGCATACTTTCTTGTGTACTGTTTCACTGCTGAGCCTGTATGTAGATAAAAGACTGACAACTTGGGAAGGTAAGTGGAGAAAGAATACACAAAATTAACCAACTCCAATTACCTCTCAATTATACAGTCAATCAATCCCATCATTAAATTCAGTTCTCATGGACCACTCTGTAGCTGCCCTCTTTTTATTTCAATCTGTATGGCTTCTTGTGGGTTTATGGTCTTTTCTTTGTCATCTAACTATCACCACTGATCATCTATTTAAATATTAATAACACAGAGCACTGAAATGTTCCCTATTCTTTCCACCATTCACATCGTAATTTCTTCCTGTTATTTTTTTCCTGGTAAAACATTATAGATATATGGACTGGTAGGTAGTTGGGTAAGTGGATGGATACATGGGTAAGTGAGTAGGGAAGTAGATAAAATTTAAAATAGATCATATACAGACAGCCTGACTAACCAACAGACAGAAAGAAAGATAACTAGATGATAGAGGATGATGATGTTGATGATGACGATGAAGAAGACAGGTAGATGATAGATGGATGATAGATAATAGAGATACATGTGCAGCAGAAGATATCTAAATTTAGTAAGCTGTAGAAATAAAATTGGCATACATACAAACACAAAACTATAAATGATTTTTCCATGTGACCTTTAGCAATTGTTGGACATTCAATGCCTTCTACTCTCTCTTTCACATTCTCCTCAGCAAATATTCTTGCATATTCAACCTATGGTGAAGTTTCCTTTGACATACTAAAGCCTGTAACTATGCCTCATAACTCACAGAGATGGTGTACCTCATCTGTCCTGAATCTCTTACAATGGTCACTCCTTAAGTTCATTTGGTTATGACATTGGGCATATGAGGATGAGAATGGTATTGTTCCCTTCCAATGTCATTCTCTTCACTCTGGGAGTAGATTTACAAGATTTTTAGGTACTTCCAGAATTTAGTTTCATTGATAATTCCTTTTCTTTTTAAAATATCTTTATTCACATCAATGTCCCCTCTAGATTAGGCATATCTTCGTTTTAATTCTTTCTCTCTCTGTGTATCACACACACACACACACACACACACACACACACATACACACACACACACATACACATACACACATACACACAGTTCACAGTCAATAAACAATACAAGCAAAGAAAACAGGAAAATATGTACTCTTGAGAGTTATACAAATGTCACCATTGAGATGTTAATACTTATTTTCACTCAGTGAAAGTATTCCTGTGAATATAGCTGGTTTATTTCTAATGCCCACTGTCTATTCTTTTCATTCACTGTTTTCTAACTTGTCTGTTATACAGAATGTCGCAGAGAATAAGCATCCTTCCTTAAATCCCTCCCAACTTATTTACTGACATACTGATCAGCCTGGTTTGTATTCATCTTGTTCTGTTTTCTTCTCTGTGCCGATATTTTGTGTATATTTATTTAATGTTTCCAAACACAGTTGCCTCACTCTTTAAATTTTTCTTTGAGTTGATAGTCTAATATAAGTCCTTAAATTTATTGCTCTCCTAATAACAGAAAGTCTCATATACATATACAAGTGCATAAAATCATACACACACACACACACACACACACACATATATATATATATATATATATATATATATATAAACAGAAAAATCTCATATACTTCATATACATACATATATACACATGTACATACACATACCCACATATATATGTATACTCACATCTCTCTTTGTATCTTCTCATATTTACCTTAATATGAATCTCATAGAAAGAGAGATAGAAAGAGACAGAGAAAGAGATTGAAATTAAAAGAAAACATGCACACCCACTTTTCAAAAACAGTTGCAACAATCCATATGCTAGCTAATGCAAAAAGCAAATAAATAAAGCAGTATTTTTGCAGAATTATGACAAAATACGATTTATGTTTGACAGAGCCTGAGCATTCTGCCATCTCTCGGAATGATTATCAATCAACCCCCAGTAACACAACAATTTAAAAAGCTAAATAAATAATTTTTAAATAATTTTTATGATGTTGAACATTGGCACAGTCATCTTACTCATAATGAGGATCTTGGTTTCCACTAAGTTAGGTAAGAACTGAAAAACAAGGTTCTATCCTGCTTTGTATCACTGTGACAAATTATCTCACAGGAAAGAGTTTCTGCGTTTTTGGTTCCTGGTCATTTGAGATTGTTTTTAGATATTCTGTGTGCCTGTGGATCATCATGGGTGCATGTAGTAGAGAAGACCTTTCCATCTATGGTGGGAAGGAAAGAGAGAAAGAGAAAATGAGCACCGAATTCAAGAACACAATCTCAGTAACCTACTTGGGATCACCAAGCTTCACCTTTCAAAGTCTCAAACATCTCCAAAAGCACCGATCCAGTTTTGTGAGTTTTGAGGAAACACTTAAGATCTAACCCCTGTAGTTGACAAAGAAAGTGGGGAATGGCAATTTGTAAGAATAGAGGTTTCATGACAAACTTTAAGCTACCTCTTTCTGTTTTTGTCCATAAGGCATACTTAAATGGAAGCAAAATCAGGGCTTCCTTTAGGATTGCTGGGAAGCAGGTTCATTGGTAGAGTGCTTGCTTGAAATGATACTTCATTCATCAGCTCTGTGAATAAATAAATCATTCCCAAATGCCAATATCTTATTATTGATAGCAATGTCTCTGCACTCTTCTCCCCACTGATTGAAAAACACATAGGTCTTGACCATAAATTTGGAAACCATTCCACCAGGATATTGATTGTTTCACAGAGCAGTGTCACTTTATTGACAATCCTGAAGAAGTTAGGTAATCACGTGGCTTTCCATGATTAAATTTCCCACATCTTTATATACTATGTGTGTGTTTATTCCTGTGTGTGGAGTGAAGGAATATGGTAAGTGTGAAGATGTGCACGTGCCTGTGGGTGCATGCCAGAGTACAAAATCAGGTGGTATTTATCATGTATTTTCCACATATGATTTTGACACCAGGTCTCTCATTGGCCTAACACTAAGTAGGTGATGCTGGCCAGCAGGTAAGTCTCAGGCATTCATGTGTCTCCATTTCCCACCACTCAGAAGGCAAGACCCAAGCCTGCCATATTTTATGTGGATTCTGGGGACTGAACTAAGGTCTTCGTAATTAAAAGAAAAAAAAAAAAACCTACTTTACTTATTGAGTCATTTCCTCATCTCAAATATAAATTCTTAGATGTATACTCAAAAGTGAAGTTCTAAAAATTATATTACTGAGCTAAATACATACGGTATTGTATTTTAGAGGAGCAACATGATATTAATTGAAGTATTATAGAACTCTAAATGAAGCATACACACGGGTGCTACTATGCTGAAACTACCTCTTCAATTCTAAGAAATACCCAGTAGCTCATGTGCCCTGTTCACATTAGGAGAATACTGACGTGATGGATATGAGCTTTCTTCTTGAATCCCACAAATAATCTAAGATGCAAAACTTGTTTCAAAATAAAGTTTTCATATATGTTTCTAGAGATTGTTTTATGTAATTATTGATATTATAAACACAAGTTCTCATGATTTCTATACATTCACCATCTAACATACACATCAATTAAAATAAAGACTAGTGAATCCCCAGACCAACCTGACATGTTTTAATAAGTAAATTTTAGTATGCATTTTCGTACTGATGTTATGTGCACATGGTAAGAAATGGGAATGAGGTGCCAGGAAAGAAAATGAATGTTTTCACTCCTTCTGCTAGATAATAAAGCCTAACATCTATCTTACATTTGAAATCAAAGCCAGGAACTGTGACCCAGCCTGCAAGGAAAAAAAGTCAAAATCAATATTATGTTTACTATCTCAGCCCCATGATTCATACTGAATCTGATACTGCAGATCCAGAGCAGAGGGAGCAGTGCCGATTCAGATCCAGAGCAGAGGGAGCAGTGCCAATTCAGATCCAGAGCAGAGGGAGCAGGGCCAATTCAGATCCAGAGCAGAGGGAGCAGTGCCGATTCAGATCCAGAGCAGAGGGAGCAGTGCCGATTCAGATCCAGAGCAGAGGGAGCAGTGCCGATNCCGATTCAGATCCAGAGCAGAGGGAGCAGTGCCGATTCAGATCCAGAGCAGAGGGAGCAGTGCCGATTCAGATCCAGAGCAGAGGGAGCAGTGCCAATTCAGATCCAGAGCAGAGGGAGCAGTGCCGATTCAGACTTGCTTTTCTAGATCAGAGATGGTGATGATTTCTGTGTGCAGGGTACATTTCTCAAACAACCTGAGAGTTCTGCTACATTAAGAAAAGTAGCTGTCTGTGTGTGTGTGTGTGTGTGTATGTATGTGTGTGTGTGCATATATGTGCAAGGGGGTGCAAACATACGTATGATATGAAGGAGCCATGTGTTATATAGATAAGAGGAGAAATTAAATAGAACCCAGGAGATGTGTGAAACACGGTACTGTTTCACTGCTATCTTCTTTCCACTGTCAGGGCAGGTATGATGAGCAGATCAGAGTGGCTCACACACAGCAGCTCCAAGTATTCAAGCAGTCTTTCTCTAAACAAATATTAAGCACCTGCTCCACACGTACAGAAATATTTTGAAAGGAAAAGATATCATAAGGAAAAATAGAATACAGGATAACATACTGAAAAAGTCATCCAATCTTCTTTATATAACACATAATTCTCATTGATGCTTTTAGGATAAATATGGAATTTAGAAAAAATCTGTACCTCATTTCCATTTATGTTCTCATCAAAAAGAATCCTCTTAGTTTAAATACAGTTCCTGACTTACAGTCTAAGGGTGGGCATGGAGTCATTGAGCAGTATGAGCATTCCAGACCCTAAGTCTTGGAATACAGTGCGTGTTCTCAACAAGTTTGTGTTTTAGATGCACTAAATGAGGGTCGAGGATTTTTTTTTAACATTATATATATATATATATATATATATATATATATATATATATATGCCTTTTATATTTGATATAAAGTAATGCAATCTATTTGCAATGTCACAGTTTGTACAGTTTTAGAAATGACTGAAAAATTTTAATTTGAAGGGATTACGATCATAACCTGACGTTATAAATGGCCATTGTTAATATAATCTGAGTGCTCAATGCTTGCGAGTCTCTGCATGCGTGAAGTAGAGGCGTGGATGCTCCTGTCTATAATGCTATGCTGCAAGGGTCATTATTAGTACTCACATCGATACACAGCTTCCTCAATGAGGCCTCAATTCTTAAGGACCTTCATTCAGAAGCCAAACATTAAATAGCAAATGTGGGAACATTAAAAACATGTATGTAGAATCCACACTTGTAAAGACTCCTGTGAACACTGCTGCCCTCTCAATTCAATAATTAAATCAGGAGTCCAGAATTACTTTAACTCTAAAATGTAAACAAAATTATGCTTTTTGAAAAGTGCTTGTTTTCCTCTTCACAAAAGATATGCTCTTACATTACCCTTTTTCAAGTTCTTGTGCTTTTCACGAGGACTTTTTTTTTTTTTTCATTTTATAAAGCCTTGTAAATCAAAGTCAATGTTAAACTCCTAAATGTATAAATGCAAAGGAACAAACTTGAGCTTCACAATGGGAAGAGGTGAGGGTCAGCGGATGTGAAGAGGCAGAGCAGGACAGTAAGGAGACAGCATTTGCTATTTAACACCATTCATACAGATCTAAACACAGCATGTCAGAGTTGTAGATATTACATCTCGAGCCAACATGACCAACCAGGCCCACATCCTACGCAGAACAGTAAGTATGCAGTAAGGCATATCGCACAAGAGCTTCAAGAGAGGACAAGAGAAAACTGCCACCGAGGGCAGACATATGAGCAGGCATGCCCACTCAGCAATTCTGAGCCAGGCCCTGGCACACCCAGGGTAATGTTCAAGGAAATATAATATTTCATGTTTGGAGCTGGGCATGGTTATCTCTGTTTGAGTTCCATGTTCTACGATTTCGGTCCAGGGTACCTGAGGAATATTAGTTCCATGAACATGTCCCAGGTGCCAAAATTGGCAGATAGCCAAGCTTCACAAACAAAACAAATTAACATGATATCTCTCTGTATTCTTTCATATATCTAGGTTACTTCCAAATTATTTACAATACTTGATATAATAGAAACAGTATGTAATATGGCTATGCTATGTATTGTTTAGAGAATAATAAGAAATGATATGGGGCCTTGGTGTTCCGGATGGAGGTGCACCCGCTTTGATCCGCCAGACCCAGACCATGTGGGCCTGGCAGCAAAGACCGCATCTCTGCGGTGTGTGTGTGTGAAGTCCTTTACAGCGTCACTCTAAAGTGCCTCCTGAGGGTTCTTTGAGAGTAAATGGGAGTTGGATCGGGAATGGGCTGGTTGCTTCCATGCTCTAGTCAAGGCATAAGCAAAACTCGTGCTTTGAATCAACAGATCCAGAGACAATGGCCCTGATGGGATGGAGCCGGAAGGCATCATCGAGAGTAACTGGAATGAGATTGTGGATAGCTTCGATGACATGAACCTCTCAGAATCCCTTCTCCGTGGTATTTATGCCTATGGTTTTGAGAAGCCCTCTGCCATCCAGCAGCGAGCTATTCTTCCTTGTATCAAGGGTTATGATGTGATTGCTCAAGCCCAGTCTGGGACTGGGAAAACAGCTACATTTGCCATATCAATTCT
>NC_034596.1:90142827-90144503 GCF_900095145.1 Mus pahari
AGGTGAGGGGAGCAGGGGAGAGAAAATGGTAGCCATTTTTACATTGTTTTGTATAGTATTTATTGATTCAGGAAACAAAGACAAAATTCTGAATAAAATTACTTGGAAACTGCCAAAAAAAAAAAAAAATGATATGAATGTTTATCACTTATGGGATATTTTCCAAATTATTTTAATCTATTATTGATTTGAGGAATAGGTAGAGAGCTAATGGCCTGAGAAGATTTACCATTTGATAAATGAGAATTATAACAAGGATGCATGAATTTCAAAGTCTACTTAGAGTTCACTGGCAGCAGTGAAGTGACTCCCTAACCTGCCCTACTCTAAGAGATGGGCAGAGCCTATACTGTCTCTCAGAAGAAAGAGATTTTTGAGGAGAAAAAAAAATCAAAGAATCTACAGAAGAAATGAGATAGTTACATTTGGAACTGTCTGCAATGGCCTATGTGTTAAAAGCTGCCTCCTCTAAGAGAAGCTTTTGGTGGCTTATAGTACCCTTAAGAGTGGAAATCTTCCAGCTGTTGGGGCTGTGTCAAGGAGGGACCTGTGGGATCCTAAGGCACTTCCTCTTTTCCCTTTGCTGGCTGTGAGGTGATCTGGTTTCCTAAGGAAAGTGACCATGAGGTGTCTCTTCGCCACCAGCAATTTTGAAACCTGGGAAGCAAAGTAACCTTTTCTTCTTTCATGGGTAAAGGTATTCATTACTGTAATAGGAAACTAAGACAGCAATGGAAGGAGGGGGGTTTCTTCCAGAAGGGATTCCAGCAGGGAAAGTGTCTCAGTGCATGCCCTCTGGGCCAATCAGGGATGTCTCATAACAGAGGCTGAGAAAAGTCTCCTACTGAGGCTCACATAGTGATGTTCTTTATGATTCAATAAATATGATAGTAATTATTGTACCATTCAGGATCACTGAGAAAAGATTAGAGAAATGGGAAATTGTTGACATTTAGTTTTAAAATACCTCTCTTTCTCACATATTTAGTATGATTAGTTGTTGCTGTAAACTACTTGTTTCCCACCTACGCTATCATCACTGACATCTTAAACTCCATTTGCATTGTGATCCTATTTGTAGACATGAACTTTGGGAGGTTAATAGGTCAAGAAGATACTGTATATAACTTTAGATTGGTGCCTTTATAGAAAGAGTCAAGAGACAACTTGCCCCACACACACACACATATAGAAAGAAAAACAAACAAATAAATAAACAAAAGACAATCATCTGCACACTAAGGAACACTGTATCCCCTTCAGATACAGGATCTGAGTGCACTCTAACGTTGGATTGTTCAGGCTCCAGATGTGTTGGAAGTAGATGTTTATTGTTTACAACACCTAATCAGTATCATTCTGTCCCAGTAGCCACATACCTACCTCTAGGACAGCTGACAACAGTTGTCCATGTCTGTGCAGTGGACTTGCCTACCATCCCAAATACTGACTCTCCACCACTTGGAATAAGCAGAAGTGGCTCAATTCTCCTTTAAAGAATAATTTTATTCTCAAGGTCTTCTTTTTTTCTTTCTTTCTTTCTTTCTTTCTTTCTTTCTTTCTTTCTTTCTTTCTTTCTTTCTTTCTTCCTTCCTTCCTTCCTCCCTCCCTCCCTCCCTCCCTCCTCCTCCTCCTCCTCCTTCTTCTTCTTCTTTTTCTTCTTCTTCTTCTTCTTC
>NC_034596.1:90145417-90186101 GCF_900095145.1 Mus pahari
TACCATTGATAACAGAAATCCAGGCAGCTTCGGAGTCATGCATGCAAATGCTCTGAAAGGAAAACCTTCCTGTTTTCAATAAATCTGTCACGTGTGTTATATATATATATATATATATATATATATATATATATATATATATATATATATATCAGGATATAAAAGACATGGCTGTGGCAGCAATGGTCCACAGAACTCTGGGTGTGATGGCACCTAAGGAGAGGCACAATAAAGTAGAGTAAGGGAGCACAATGTGAGGTGGTTTGAATAGGAATGACCCTCATAGGTTCATGTATTTGAATACTTGACTAGTGAATGGCACTAGTCAGAGGTATGACCTTGTTGGGCTAGGTGTAGCTTTGCTTGAGTAGATGTGTCATTAGGGGGTGACCTTTGAGGTCTCAGAAGCTCAAGCCAGCTCACAAGCCTGTGGATCAGGATGTAGAATGCTCAGCATCTTCTTCAGCTCCATGTCAGCCTGCATGCTGCCATGCTTCCCTCCATGACAAGAATGAAGGAGACCTCTGAAACTGTAAACCAGCCCCCATTTAATGTCTTCCATTATAAGAGTGACCAAGGTCATGGTGTCTCTTCACAGCAATAGAAACCTTACCTCAGACACTATGGCCGATTTCTGTGAAGATGCAACTTGAAGTTGCCATTCAAGAGGCTCTGAAGGAATGATATGTCAAGCAGAACAGGTAACACTTGCTGTTATGGCAAGAATAGGAGAATCTTCATGAAAAATGGCAAGGAGACTGATGCACACTAGGAGATAGAATGAAGAGTCCACATGGGATCAAGTCAAATTGGCAAATCGTCTGCAAACTTACTCTTTAACCATTTTGGCTGTGCCGATGGCACATACTTGGGGCTTACTGCTTGTTAGGACTACAGGCAAAATGTCAGACAGGCCTATTTCATGTTAGTATTTTCCATTTTATCTGCTTCCCCTCTGCCCTCTGTTCTCAGCTTAGCAGACTGGCTACTTCAGTGCAGTCTGAACTGCCTACTGCCCTGTAGTTAGGAGAAGGGGACATACAATAGAGGGAGTCTCTTTTCCACTTCCTTTCCTGGAGCTGTATTTCTGCCTCCACAAAACAGCTTTTTTAGTGAAGCCCTGGGTGGAGGTTCGAATATGCTTAGCCCATGGGAAGTGTCACTATTAGTTGGTGTGGCCTTGGTGAAGTAGGTGTGGCCTTCCTGGAGGAAGTTTGTCACTGGAAGAGTGGGCTTTGAGGTCCTATGCTCAATTTCAACCCGGTATGGAAGAGACCCTCCTCCTGGCTGCTTGAAGAAGATAGTGCTAGGCTGCCTCGCTGAGGATCAGAACGTAGAACTCTCGGCTCCTGCAGCATCATTCCTGCCTGCCTGCTGCCATGTTGGCTGTTCTGAGGACAATGAACTGAACCTCTGAAACCTTAAACCAGCCCCCATTAAATGTTTGCCTCTGTAAGAGTTGCCTTAAGCCTGGCAGTGGTGGCACATGCCTGTAGTCCCAGCACTTGGGAGGTGTTTTTTTGTTGTTGTTGTTTTTTTTTTTTTTTTTTTTTTTTTTTTTTGCCCTGGCTGTCCTGGAACTCACTTTTTGAGTTTGAGGCCAACCTGGCCTACAGAGTGAGGTCCAGGACAGCCAGGGCTACTCAGAGAAACTCTGTCTCAAAAACAAACAAACAAATAAAAAAAAAACAAAAAACAAAAAAAACAACCAAACGAAAAAAACCAGGGTTGCCTTCATCATGTTTTCTCTTCACACCAATGGAAACCCTAAGTAAGATACCCTCCATGGTTACTGTTGCCCAATCCTTTCACTACTCCCACTCCTCTCTCTGCAGTCAGCTAGCTAGATGATAGTGGGTCTCCATAGTGGCACAAAGACATTTTGGTTTCTCAAGAGTAGTTCTCAGTTCCCGAGTATGGACAATTTGAGACAGACTAAGGTAATGTATCACTTCTTGTAATACTCTTTGTACAGTATTACATACTTAGTTATTTTAGAGCACTGAATATGCTTTAACAAGTTAACATGTTATGCAAAAGATCGGTACATCTTACAGGGTTACAAATGTGAGCTCATTCTCTTAAAAATACGTATATTTTGCCTTGTAAGACAAGAGTTATGAATTGAAGAGTCTAGAAACTTAACCTGTATTTGAGAAGTTCAGTTCACCTTTCTCCCTCTGTTTTGCGGCAGAGGGCAGGTAGCTACTTTAAGGCTGTTCTTCCTTCTGCCCTTGGCCATCATGACTTTTACTTTGGTCATTTTTGCTTAGGAATTAAAAACGTGTGGGTCTATTTCTTATTTAATTTCTCCAAAGCTAAGAAATCCTTCTGCATACCTCAAAGATAAGATATTAATTTTTATTTGTTCAGTACAAAAGTCATTTTGCCCTTGGCAAAATAGAAGTACTTGATCAAATTCTGTAATCCTCAGGAAAGACATATCCTAGCAAATTATTTCCTATATTATAAAAAGTTAAACATGATATGATTCAGGGACTCTATGGTAGCTTTTATCATTACCTGTGGAAAGTAGCATATATTTTGTCTTCTCTTTGACAAAGTTGAATATTTTGACATAAAACCTAATTCAGTAGAATTCTGGATCTGTTTCAGGACATATGTTTTATCATGAGGAAATTCACACACTTCCTTAGGCTATAGAAGCAATATTCCTAAATATCTGCTCCTTTGTCCTCTAGTACCCATCCCAGGTTCTCACTCAGTTTAGATGGTTAAAAGACGAGACCTTTATGGTTAGCATCCCCCGTCCACTAGAAAAGGAAGAGAACAATTCTACCAAGACATTTTCTGGACGTTAACTCTCAGCACTATGAAATAAGGAAGAAGACCATAGGAGTGTCTACTTCTCAAACAGAAAGCTTTTATTCTCTATCAGCCATAGTTTGTACGTTGTTTCTCAAACCAACAGACCATGTTTCCCTTGAAAAAGATGCTTTTATAAAAGTTCAAAATATTACATTGGGATACAGTTTATATTTAAAAAGAAATCAGAAAGCACTCTCCTGTTGAGACCAGCATTGCTAAATCATGTTAGCTCTGTAAGAGCTCAAAGGAAGTAGAGATTCTGAGGTGTTTTCATTTGGCTTCATATT
This sequence comes from Mus pahari, assembly GCF_900095145.1. Taxonomy (NCBI): domain Eukaryota; kingdom Metazoa; phylum Chordata; class Mammalia; order Rodentia; family Muridae; genus Mus; species Mus pahari. The sequence goes on from NC_034596.1 coordinate 90,148,534, forward strand.
GGTGGTCACCTGTTATACATTTTAGGGGTAAAGATGCCCCGCAAAAAAAAAAGGAAAGATTAAAAGAAGCCACATGACCTGATGACTGTGCTAGGGTTTTATGTTTTTCTCTTTCCTTCTTTCCTTTCTTTCTTTCCTTCTTTCTTCCCTTCCCTCCTTCTTTATTTCTGTCTTCTTTCCCCTTCTTTACATACTCCTTAACATAGGCCAGGTGCTGTTTTTCTTCCCACCTTCTTACAGGACAATGGTAGAACAAAACATAACACTATGAATCTTAACAACTGATCCCATGAAAACAGCAGTCCTTCTATGTAACCCCGTAGCTGGCTAAGATCAGTAAATGAATCACTCAGTTAGGAATGTACTCAGAAGCAGAAAAGTATGGAAAGCAGAAACACTCACTGGAGGTTGCAGTCTTACTTTCCCACAGAATGCCAGGCTTACAGAAAGGACAGCTGGGTCTAACCTGTGACCTAAAGTGCTGCAATTCTGGTACTAGCCTCAGATGTCCCTGTTTTTCCATGACTTTGCCATGGCTGGAGAGATTTCCACAATTGGGGAAGAATTTGTCGTTCACTAACATCACTTAGGTCAAAGTCTCTCTGTCTCTCTGTCTCTGTCTCTGTCTCTGTCTCTGTCTCTGTCTCTCTCTCACACACACACACACACACACAAACACTCACACAAACATACACACACAAACAGACACACATACACAGAGATTTTATTGCTGTTGTTGTTGTTGTTGTTGTTTACTTTCACTTCTGGAGATGCCATCAGACTCTACAGTCCAAGCTGCCCTCCCAGCAGCCTTTCCCTCTGCCAGCCTTACCCTTCTGAGAGTTGAGATTGCAAGCATCAGGGAACATGCCTGGTTTTCAGAGTTACCCCCAGTCACACATTTAGTACAAAGACTGTTTCTGAAACACAGTAAGCAAGGAAAGTATCAGCAATTCATATTAATCAATACTTATTATGGGACAAATATTTGGTATTGAGTAATAGAAAAAAGCAAAAGCAAGATATACAGTAAAAAAGTAAATATTTATATCTATTTTGAGGTCAAAAATCATTCAGTACAAACCTAATAGCCTAGGATTGATCTCTAAAAGAAACATGGGGAGAAAAACAACCCCATAAATGTTGCCCTATAGCTTCTACAGGAAGACACTCATAAACAATAATTAATAAGAATATTGAAAATCATAATCAAAATCCATTAAGAATTGCCTAAATACATGGTTTACCATCAAGATACTAAGTTTTCTTGTATAAATTAACACAAGTTAAACACCTTTTTTTTTAAGTAGTAATTATTGATGACATAGCAAATTATACATTTTTAATATATAAATAAGTTATATAAAACAATGGTATTTAGAATGTGATTTGGTCAGTACTAAGTGAGCAGTTCCACCTGTCTTTATTGTTCATTTTATCTCAAAGCCATACATTTGGTAGCCTCAAATTTCTCATTTCTTTTTCTAACTGCCTCCCTACAAACACTGTGTCAGATAACATAAACGTGGCCAGGAGACCAATGCAGACGTATACACAAAAATAAATCTGTACCAGTAGTTTACATTCTAATGAAGGAAGACAGTTAAAAAACAAATAGGTATATATAATGTGACCTCTATAAAGACAAATTATGTCAAGTGACAGAAAGGATCTTTCTTCAGAAATAGTTGTGATTATCTCTCCAAGAAGTTGATCTTTCAGCCAACCAGAATAAATGGAGTTCTGAGTGCTTTGCGCACTGGAGAGTAGCTCAGAGAACTGGAAACTCAAAGGCCCTGGAGGCATAAAGAGCTAAGTAGGAGCATCAGAGAAGTAATCTACTTAGGGAAATGTTGGAGTACAAAACTAATTTTGTGAAAGAATTTCCAAACTAAGATTATGTTACATTTCATCAGTGACTTAGGACAAATACATTTTGGTTATTGCTAAAGTATAATTTTCCAAAAAGTAAATATCTCCACATCTAAGTAACTCAAAAATAGGCTCCTGTCAGAGACCTTAATTCTTTAATTAATGAAAGGTTCAGTGAGATATTAAGACCAGTTCAAAGTATACTTGTTGATCCAGAAATATCCTTAATTTAATTAAAGGGAATAAGGATCAGATTGCTAGGGTAGACATAAGGCTGGCTATTGTCCTAGAGTATAAGAATCTGGAATTTTGGGATTGTGTTTGAAACATACAAATTTATGTGCTTTTCTATAGAATGACTATCTCCATAATAGCGTATAAGAAGGTTTTAATTAGTAAAACCAGCGATTGGAGTGACCCCCATCTTTCTACATTACATTGAAATAATACATTAGTTGCTTTTTGCCTGATTTCCATGTTAAGTCAGAGTTTTTCTGTTTAACTTTCAGAGAAATGCCTTTAGAAGAGTAGTGGCATATATGTGTGGTGCATTAGCCTATGATCGGTACTGCCGTCTATGACAATCTCTGAAGTTAAAGTTGCAAGCTCAAGAAACTTAGACAAATAGAGCCTCTCACACACAGTAATCTCTTTGTTCAATAATCCCTTTTGTTTTGCCTAAACAGAGTTTAATTGGAATCCCCCTCTTTCCCTCTCTCCTCATTTGTAACAAATCAGAATTCAGGGCAAAGTTTACTTGAGTTCCCTGAGTTCCAGACTTTGACTCAGGTTTTAGGAGAAACAGTTCTTAAAGACATGACTTTGGCAAGGACTTTTTAATGCATCAGGTTAGTTATGCTACATAGAACCACCCATCCCTTAGAACACAATGCCCTGGGAGAATCTGCTTCTTGCTTCTTGCCAAGCACTATCAAAATCCCAGTCTCCCTAACTGTGCAAAGGCGATAGAGAATATCAGTAAACTCCAGTTTTGCGTACCTCAAACTTCCCAAGGACATTTTCCTTTCCAGCAGGGGACATCTACATCTTGACGCTTCCTGGATATGCTAGTACATGCAAAGAGAATGAGAAGGTCTTTCAACTTTTCCTTTGGGGGGTTTGACAAGGTCACATAGCTACAGTGCCTTAATCTTATCAGTGAGACTATGTCTTTTCTCCCTGTCTTCTCTTCTTTCATCAGAAGCCTTCCTCATAGCTCATTGCCTATATACCAAAGAAGTCAGTATCATGAGCAAACAATTACCCTCTTGTGATTAGGGGTTGGACGGAAAGCTTTATACTATTAAAAATAAGGGTAAACCTAAACAATTATTCAATATAAATTGAGATACAAGTTTATTAATCTCCATCCATGAGACCCAACTCTTTATAAAAACTACCCACATACACGGTAATGACTGGCTTCAACAGCACAATACATCAGCAAAGCAACCTTATTCTCCTCAGACACGGTTATTCTGCACAACCCAGGGCTAGATTAGTACCCTGTAGCAAAAATGCTACTCCTGAGGCAACATTATATAAGCTAAGCCTATGCCTTTGACCAGGTTTCTCTGTGAAGTCATTTGCAATCCATTTTCTTTTAATTGGAAACAAATTAATGCTGTCTGGAGAGAACAATGTGAACATTGAACCAGGGATCTTTTTGGTGTCGCACACCCTGAGCAGCATGAGAGCTTTAAAAAAAAGAAAAAAAACAACTTCCTTTTTTTCGCTTTAACTTTTGAGCTTCCTATTATTTTATGTGGCCTCAAGGGTCCCACTATAAGCAAGCCATTAATGCTAATGTGAAAATCTTGCGATGTTTGGAATAAATTAAGCACATGCTCTACCCTAATTATTTTACAGGTATTGCTGCTCTGCTGGCTAGGTTGTGGGGAGGAAGCCGACTGGAAACTTGTTTAATCATCTGGTAGACATTAAGCTGAAAGGATCCCTGTCTATGCCCATTGCTTAAACTCTGTTTAGTAAACAGACTGCACACAGCTAACTGCCCTGACTTCTCTTTGAAATGAGTATATAAATAAAAGGCCACCACCACTGTGTATATTTCCACTTATGAGACTTCTAGCCACAGGGTTGCACCATCATTAAACGTGGGGGCTGTGGAAGTGTCAGTGCGGAGGATAAATGTCAATTAGTGCCCATGGGACAGAAGATGAGTCAGCTACCTACTGTCTTCAAGAACACGGTGATGACTTTATAGCTTCCCTTACTCAAAGGTTATTTTTAAAAGGAAGTTGGAGTTAGGGAAGAGATCAAAAGCTTCATTTACTTAAACTGACTTCTTTCAGAGACAGCTAGCGAAATCCTGGCATCAGAAGTAATCTTTTTTTTTTTTTTTTTTTTTTTTGTTTTCGCTTCTCTGTGTTGCCCGTCCTGGACTGGACTTTGTAGACCAGGCTGTCCTCACAGGTTTCTGTTGTTGATTTTAGTCCCTTACTGGAAGCACCGAGGGCAAACCTTCGTTTTTTTTTTTTTTTTTTTTTTTTTTTCAGACATCCCGATTCCTGAATGTAGCCTCGTGCTCCACCTTGTAAAAGGTGGAATGGAATCGGAGTTCTGCATTGCTAAGGACCTCTGGGTGACAGATTCATTGCTGTATCCTAATCTGATTCAATGGTTTATTGTGGAATTGGGAGAATCACCTCATTTTTCCTGCCTACACTCTGCTAAGACTTCACTGCCCTGACTGGATGCTGAATAAGGGGATGGAAACTCCAGAGCCCTACTTGAGGCAGATGTTTGTAGGGCTTTAGAAGGAATGGTGGCTACAAACAAGCATTGTCTGAAACTCTCAATGGCTAAATTCCACTGAGGGAGGCAGAGTGCAGTGTTGCCACCCTCCTGCCATCTTCATAAAGGTTGTCATTTGGGGTATGAAGGGCATATATAGGAATATATGGGAATTCAATCAGGTTGCAGTATGGTTGAGCATCAAGCTCAGTATTTGAGTGCTTTGTGACTTACATAGAGTAGAGGGATGCTAGACTCCCACGGAGCACTCTGCAAGAGTAGTACTAAGTTCTTATTCTGGTATCTAGAGGCTGAGGGCTGTCCTGAATGTTAGGATGTGACAGTTCTAAAAATCTCAATTGGTTTTGATGATGACTTCAATTTAAAGTTTTGCTGTCCCTTTATTATCACAGGCATAATATTTATTCAGGATGACATCTTTACTTTGTGCTTTAAATTTCCCACAAGGCTCATGTTTTGAAAACTGTCATTTATTTAGTGACTAATGTCTTTGTTTTATCTTATAGTCAAAGTTTGTAAAAGAGACATTCTTCGCTTCAATTACTATAAAAAACCAGGAGCATTTTCTGGTTACAACCTAAGATACTTTTCTTAAACATTACAAAGAATGTATTATCATCATTCCTTAAACAAGGCATTTTACAAAAAAGAAAAAAAATAAAGCTTTTGTTAAATTAAACAGTATTCTTTTGCTCTGTCTCTGGCACATCTGATACATAGTTGACTATCATAGCAGATAATTCAAGTTAAGTAGAGCTGCAGATATTCGTTCAAGTTTAGATTTTTAATTTTCAGATATATAATATTACCCCATAAATTTAAGATACATAAAGCATCAAGGATCCACGACTCATATCAGTGATAAAAGACCTACATATTCTACCTCACATAAATTCTGACAAGACAAAAGAACAGACAACACTAGCTTCATTTAGAAGGTTGGGCAACAAGACTAGCCTAATGTTTATCAGCTTTTGTAGAAGAGTCACTACAGAGAAGTTCTTTACAAACGGCATCAATGCTTTTCTTCTTTCTATAGACAAAGGGATGTATGTGGTCCTGTATTTGCAGAAGCCGACTTTAGAACTTTGTAGAAATAATTGGGGAGCCTCTAATCCTTACCAACATGTCTCATAAAAATCAGTAGTAAGGATTGTGGCATAAACACCATTTGTCTGAGCAAAAGACATAAAGAGATTCTGAGTTTGAGCTCATTAAATCAATTGTTATCTGTCTTAACCCAAACCTAATCTCAGAATTAAGAAATGGTACATGTATAAAGGAAGGACTTTGGAATAAAGCTTTTGTTCTTATTGCTGCAAAATTTTCTAAGATTATAATTAAGAATATCTGTTATCTTCTGGAGAATTAAAAAAATAAAACACATAGATGATGAAACATTTGTACACGTGTATATTAACAAAGTCATGCAGAGAAGCACTTGTCCTTAATGATCGCTCTTCTACTTTGCAAAAATTACTGTTAAAATAATGTATCATATATGGGAAAACAAATTCTGCCATTAACAGGTTTTGAACAAAGTAAGTACAAGAAGGGCCTCAGATGGATTAAAAATCCATATACCTTATGCATTCTTGTATTCACTGAATTGACTTGTTATGTAGAAAAATCACAAAGAAGAAATTATATCCTGAACTTCTGTGAGTCAGCTGGCCACTGTAATTACAAGAGTTGGCAGAACTTTTTCTTTCTGTAAGTTTTTCATTGTTGTGTGGTTTCTAATTCAAGAAGTAAAGGGCTAAAGAATACAGGGAAGTGAGGCACCTACTCTGTTGCCCTGGACTTTACTGGTGTCCTTCCTATGTCAAGATCTCTCTTTTCTTGGGTGAGATCAGGGCTCGGTGTTTCTCGACCCTGCCTAGACAGCCTCCAGGAAATAACTGGCTCTCCTAGTGATGGGTGCCAGGCCTGCAAACACTGCCTGTTTTCTTTCCCACGACTCCAATAAATGCTGTCTTGTTGAGTCATAAGCATGCTGTCTTTTAACAAAAGAGTCTTCGTTTTGTTTAAGGGTGATACATGCTCATTTCCCCAGCAAAGTCAGGTCTAGTTCATGGGTGGTGACTCTGAGACATAACTTACATCACACACACACACACACACACACACACACACACACACACATACACACACACACAGACATACAGACACAGACACAGACACACACACACCTAACTCACAAAATGTCTTTTCTTCCTGACCTTTGCTGCCTTACCTCTCAGTTTGTTGTTGTTGTCAAAAGGAGATAAGAATAAGTTGGTCAAGATTATTTCCTGAAAATGATCCCATTCTGAATTCATTAAGTAAATTTTGACTTTGAAAAAAAAAAAAGAAGACAAAGTTTATTTTTCTTTCTCCCTTCCTCCAGAAAGTGGTTTCCATTAGCAAAGTTAATAGCAGTTAAGGTTGTATGTGATTTTCTTCTTCTTCTTTTTTTTTTTTTTTTTTTTAGTCTCATGTGGTGATTCAGATGATAAAGCCACTTCTGTATTACACTTCCTTCTTGTGTCCAGACTTCCTATTATCATTAAATCATAGTAGAATCTTCTAACAAGTCTGCAATGTAATTAGAAACACAACTGCTTCATTGTGAGTTCTGAGGACCAGATCTTTACTTTTATATCTGATAGTAGCTGCTATCTGACTTTAGTGACTTTTAATTTATTTTCTAAGTATCTGGATCTTTGGGCACATAGGTCCAAATTGATCAATAAAAACAACAACAACAAAATCTTATAATCCAATCTGTAACCAGAAATCTACTAGGTAACGAGAGAAGAGAATGCACAAAAAATAAATGACTTTGAAAGTCTTGAAATGAAACAGGTTAAAAACTACTGAATTCTTTAAGAAATAAGTTTTTCTTCTACTATAATAATTTTTTTTTTTTTTAGATTTTGATGCATTATCTTTGAGATTAAAAAAAGTTCTCAAATGCCTTGGAATTAAGTTGGAATAAGAAATTCAAAGATCTGTATGCAGGGGAGAGTGGGGGTCAAAAACAGGATAAGAGTGTCAAGGCTTAACTAAATGAATCAAAAGTTGATGCCTTCCAAAGAGTCTGCATGCTTTCCAAGCCAGGCTACCCTGTGCAGGAACCAGGGAGAAAGCAGTCTGAGCAGCCATGAAAAGGGCCCAAGGTCATGTTCCTGTCACAGTCGACTCCAGCAGGAAGCAGATGCCAAGACAGAAAAAACACAAGAAATGTATTGAGGGGTAGATGAAAGGAAAACAAAAAGAAAGAAAGATGAATGATTAGCATGAGCCTCCTAGAACGGCACACCTCCAAAGGTCTCATGAGTTCTCACAGGGGCTATGCCCAATATCCCTGCTGAGAGAACCACCTGTTACACATCCAAACCAATAGTTCCTCTATGGTCAGACTCTGTTGGAAAATTTCCCTGGTAGAGCATGTCCTCAGTAAAGTGCTGGACAGATAACAAAGGTACCGGTCCTCCAGAGATGTTCAGCTAGCCACAAACATAAGGAAGATAGCTAGCCATGGACTCCATGGGCACATGCTGGTCACTGCCCTCATCCACTTTTATAAACAAATCCAGTCACTGTGAGAGCAAAGGGCCTCTGAATCCTGGCTTACTCTTATTTTCCTAATCCCAAAACACAAATTTCTCTCTGACAAGACAGGTTTAAAAATTGTCCTTGTTCCCAAAGTTCTGGAAAGGTCCATTGTCTATAACTGATCAAGATTCCATTGGTTCTAGAATATAAAAATTACAACACTGGTTTGGCATTACTAAGTATTTCATTAAGTTTCCACTTTTTATGAAAGTGTTCAACTATATCAGGTATTGTACTCTGTATCATTATGCCTGACAAGTTTATAGGTTATACCCTCAGGTTTTAATTTTTTTTTTTATAAAACTAGGAAAAATTGGCACAGATTAATTAGAAAGAAAAATCAAGGTTTAATAGTTACTCCTAGTCAATTAATATCAAAGTAAAAATCTTACTTAAAAAGTATGTAATCAAAGCGCGACACTTTCATGTTTTATAATATTTTATACAATGAATTGTGGATCTTCTGAAAAGTCTGTAGACTTTTCAGAACACAACCGATCTGAATTCTGCAGCAGTCTTTGTCTAGTGCAGGCGGATGATGGTGTGGTCTGTAAGTGCATCAATCCCCTTCAAAGAGAGTGTGTCCTGTAGCTTACCTATATTTTGAGAAGCAAGATATATATTTATATAAAATGTACAGTGCATTTAGCTTAGCAATGGATGTATAATTATACAGTATAAAACAGTTTGAATGTAATAGGAGAAAGCAAGAAAATTCTGAATGTAATGTACGTAAGAGACTTTCTCGGTATAAATCAATAGGTTGGTATAATAGGTATCATGTAAGACGTGACCCAGTGAGAAAAATAAAGAAAGAAGGGACAGAAAAGAGAGAAAGCGAAGGTAGAGGGTTATTTAGGTCAAGGAAAGATTGTGTTAGCCTTTGTAAGACTGTGTTCAAATTCCTAATATAACGTCTTAATAGTAGGAAATATTTATGTTGTCTCATAGTGTTCCTGCCATGATAGAGAAGACACAGGCAATCAGAACACCTTATATTCTGGTCTCTGGGAAACAGAGGAATAGGGTACAGGTCCAGGATAAAATACAACAGAGGTCTTAACATAATGACTTATTTCCCCCAACTAGGTCTAACCTCCTAAATTTCTCTGAACCTCTTAAAAAAGGAGCCACAGTCTGAAAACAAGTATTCAAAGGATAAGCTGGTGGAGGACATGCCATACCATTTATATTAAAGATTTAGTGAAGGACATTGAGTTCTAAAGTGAAGCAATACCAAGGCGATGCCAATGGCTACACTGCATTGAGATGTCCTCCACATACAAGCTAAGAATGGAGACATGTGCAAGGTAGCTCTCTATAAATGTATTTGGAGTACAAGGAAAAGTCTCTGAAAAAAATATGAACTTAGAAGTCATCCACGGTGCTAAAGGCCATTCATTCAGTATGCATTCATTAAACACTAGCTCTGTGCAGTACAGGCACTTTGGATATATGGCAGTGATCCAAATGTGCAAGAATTACACTTGCATAAATCTCTATTTTAAATTACAACCAAAAAATTACAATAATGTGTTTTGACTTATTTTTCTGTTGCCATGGCTGAGATACTATGGCAAGATGTCCTATCACTCCCAGTTTTCAAAGTTTCTATGGGTGATTTCTGGAGTATATTAATATATAAGTTAGCAGATGTGATGGAAAACTAATTAGCCTTCAAGTCTGAACTCATTGATGCTTCATGTGTACTTTGTACACACATCCTGAAGGTAATTTTGCATGATATTATTAGTGTGCCTGTACTTTGACTGCTGTCTGTCTCATGAAAGCAGGTATTAAAATGTCATTTCTTCTGTTATATTAATGGTAAAAGTTTTGATTTCAGGGCATTTTAGATTTGGAATTCTTAGATTACAAATGTTCAAACCATACTAACTGGATTCAGTAGGGAATGGATAAGACACAGACCAATGAAAAAGACAAAATGTTGTTAATAAAAGAAATGGTGGAAGAATAAACTTAAGCGATCCAGTGAGGGAACTAGAAACAGACAACATTGTTACTAATAAAAAAGAGGGTGCTGGTGTTCAGTAGACGTGAGAGAAGTGCTGGGGAGACATTGCATGGGGTAATGTGTTAGCATTGCAATCTTGAGGGACCAAGTTTAATCCCAGAACTCATATAAAACAAGAAAACATCCAGCACATACAAGTCATCCCAAACTGGAGACATGCAGTCAGGTGGGTCCCTATAGTTCAGTAACAAACTAGCCTGGCCCATTGTCAAGTTCCAAATGAGTGAGAGGCATTATCTCAACAAAAACATAGAAGATGGCATCTGAGGAATGACATGACCACGCTGCACATAGGTCATGCTTTCAGAATTGTCATCAGTGTCCTTCAGCTAGTGTGAATGTTACTTCCTTTACTTCCCTGACAGGAAAATGCTTACCACCATGGATTATGTCAATGAAATTTAAGCTCCAGCTTTCCAAAAGTGAGCATGGCCACCATGAGACCATGAAGATGAGCCTACTTGCCTGAACCTGAAATAATGATGGAAAACCAAGTTAACCAAAGGTCCTTCCCACAGGATGGGTGAGTCTCACTGGTACCCACATGTACAATTCATTAGCTTCTCCTCCTCCCAGTCCCTCTTTTCACACTGTCTAACTGGTATGATTCATGGAGTCTTCCCAAGTACATTAATCTGCATGAAAATTTTTTTGTCTCAATATTTGCTTTTTTTTTAAAGACAAATAGGCATATTGTTTGATATTTAAATAAAAAAAATAAAGTTCAACTCCTGGACATTTGGAGGGATAGTGAGACAGGTGAGGAAAGCTGGGAAACTCCAAGAGAAGATTGACATCTGCAAATTGTTGGAATTAACCTCTGTGGAAGCCCTTTTATCCAGGCAGCCACTAAAATGACTTTCCCTCCCTGTGAGCAAAACCTATACTCCCCAGGATGGCTAATAGAAATTCAATTATCATGATTGAGTTTGCATCTGTAGACATTTCCTTTTATGGCTGCTAATAAACTCAGATGTTAATTTGTGTACTTTCCGTCTATTTCACTCAAGTGTGAGATGATGTAGAATTTCCTGGATTTAGAAATCTGAGAAGAGACCCAATTTAGAGAAAATCTAATCACAGGATGGTTACAAAGACTGCCTGCTTGACTATGCTCAGAACTGAGATGCTATTGCTCTCCACAGATGCCTTGTGTGTTTGTCACACCCGTTTGCTTAGGGCATTGGCCCACCTATCTTGTTAGGTTACTGGGAAGAGACAGTGTTATCCATCATTTTCTTAATTAGTTGATAATTAGAGAGCCTCCGAATAAATATGCTGCCTCATTCAAAGAGCAGACAGCAAAAATGAGAGCAGACCAGATTAAAAAAAAAAAAAAAAAAAGGCAATCTAGGACTGACTTATTCTCCTACTCATGGGGCCAGGCTCCTCAAATACCCTTTAAGTCAATCACTCTGCATCTTCCTGGCATACCTCAGCAGCATGAGGAAATAAGCACTAGAGTTCAGCCTTTCCATCCTCCCCTAATAAAAATAACCAATTTGTTTGACAAATTGTCATTACCCTAACCGCTATTGCCATCAACACTGTTATTGCTAGAATATACACATTACATGCACCCCTTTCTGAAAGCTAGCTGAAGCCCGAATGATCTAGCCAGATAAGTAGATATTGTGTTACAAAGTGGGGCTTTTCCAAAGGTAAGAGTTTATGACAGGCTCCTTGCATGCTGCTATTTCAGATCCTGATTTTACCTCTTACTAAATGTTAGAAAATTTCTTAATTTGTTAGTGACTCTGAATCCTCAAGTATATATTGAGGCAGGCTATATCAGAGGTTTGTCCTGACTCGAAAAGAAGATATAAATAGATACCCAGAGTCTCTAGCAGATACCAAATCTCAATAAGTACTGGTCAATGTAATACCATGGGAAGCTGGTAAATAATTAATAGCCATCAGTTGATTAATGTATAAGGCTGAATATCAGCTCTTAAAAGCTTTAACTATGTTAAAATTAACTATAAAATACATGATAAAATTAACTATAAATATGATTAGGTAAATGATCATGAGATGGGATTTGATTAGCAAACGGACTCAATGCAATCCCTTGGAACCTCAAAAGAGCAAGGCAGGAGGACAGAATGAAAAATGTGATGACAAAGCCCAAGCTTGAAGAGGAGTTTTGGAGATGAAAATCTGTCCCAACAGCCAAGCCCTGTAAAATATCTGTTATTTGGCTCTTCAATGTTGTTTAAAGGCCCTATTGCCAAGTACCCTTTTTCCAGTAAATGGTGCTTTGGGGATAAGATGGAGTGTTGACTGATGAGGTGAGGAAACTGGGAAGGAACTGTATCCCTGGTGATGTATCCTTGCAGGTGATATTGGGAGTCTGGACCCTTCTTCTCCATCCCTTCCTGTGGCCTAGTGGCCAACATGATGTATACAGACCTCCTGTATGCTTGTTTTCCTCCATAACATTCACAACACATAGCCAAAGGAGCATGGATCTAAACCTCTGAAACAATGAGCCAAGATAAACACCATCTCTTTTATAAATGATTATCTCTGACAGTGGTGTTCCTTGTGTTTTATAGTGTGGGTTTCTTCTGCTGATGAAAACCAGAAGCATAACAAAAAACAAGTTGGGGAGAAATGTGCTTTTTTTGCCTTACTATTCCACAATACTGTCATAATCAGAGGAAGTCAGGACAGAAATTCAGACAGGGCAAAAACCAAGAGGCAGGAGCTGATGTAGAAGCCATGGAGGGTTGCTGTTAACTGGCTTCTTCGCATGGCTCGTTCAGTGAGATTTCTTACAGAACCCAGGCCAGGAGTCGAGGGATGGTACCACCCAATAACTGGGCCTCCCCCATCAATCACTAATTAATGAAATGCCCAACAGTTGGATCTTCTGAAGAAATTTTCTCAGTTGAGGTTCCTTTCTTTCACATAATTTTAGGTTGGATCAAGTTAACGTACAACAATCTACCACATCATGATAAAATGCTAGTACCATCCTCTAGAAACTGTAAAATGAAAGAAACTTGAACCCTTAGAAGAAATTGAAGAAATATTGCCAACATCTGGAAGCTAGAATGTCTGAACTCCTGAAAAATAATAAATCTCTTTTTTTATTTCTGTTTTGAGATTATAATATAATTGCCTCATCTTCCTTCCCTTCCTTCCCTCCAAACCTTCTTAAATTAAAAACTAATTTTAAAATTAATTGTGGCATACATTATGTCTATGTACATACATATCTATTCCTAAATAAGTAAATTCAAGGTTCAAAGCCTATATAATGTTATTTGTATGTAGGCTTTCAGTGGTGACCATCTGGAGTTGGACAACCAATATTTTTTTTTAGTAATTCATTAAAATGGAGATCAAAAATGAATAAAGGATTTTTAAGAATCTTGTGTAGAGAAAGAGGAGTTAAGAATCATTTTCCTCTCTGGATAATTATTAGTCTTCGTACATGTCTTTTGGCACACCACATACAAATTAAAGATTCTTTGAAAATCTTCAGATTTAATCTTTGGTTTTAGACTGTAAAATCATTTGGGTGGTTGCATTCTCATGGGGACAGCTATTTATGACGGCAGGATTATTCGTTAATGGTTGTGATGGCATATGGATTTATGTCTGTATTGTCTTCAAAGGAACATTCATTGTGAGGAGATAAGAGAGGGGATAAGGCAAGTGCCCGTGGCTGGGCAGCACTCCAGAGTGGGAAGAATGTGAAGGCAAAGCCAGAAAGATGAAAGTTTGTTGTGGATGACAAAAACAATGTGTAAGAAAAGACATTCACTGCAGTTAGTCACAAGTTGTGTGAGAGCTAGCTGCAGTTTGCAGGTATGTGACAGGGAAACTCTATCCTTCAAACAAAAGAATCTGAAAACCATACTATGCTTGGTGTATTCATTTCAACTGACCTGAATACATGATCTCAAAATCATTCCTATCTAGGAGCTTCTTTCACTGGAAGGACAAACCTTGCCTCTAGACATACCTTTAGCAGAAATTACTGAAGTTTGTGCTTGACTTGTTTTCACATATACCTCATGTAAAATCAATATGCAATGCCTTTCAACCAGTGTTGCTATGGGTGAAAAATGTCTCAGTGGACCAATGACACCTTAATAGCAAGCTTCTGTGTTCTCAGTTGTGTCTGAATCTAACATCCATTTTCCTACCATATTGAAATAACAACCAAGGTTTCCAGCAACCCACAGCACTTCTATTAAGCACTTCTGATTCTACCACCCCTTCTTATTTAATAGTGGTTAACAAAGTAGCTGGCACTTCTCTTTAGCAATTTACATAGCTTAGCTTCTAACCCCCATGGTAGTACCTAATATTTTGTGCAACTAAAAAAATTAAGAGTTAAAGAAGACTGTGTCTCTCTAAGTATTATTCCTATATTAGAGCCAAGGAATAAAAGCTCAAAGAGATTAAGTCAATTGTTTAAAGACTTAGAGACTCTGAATGTATAGACCACATTCAAACTGTGGCTTATGTTAACCAAGAAGCAATTAGATAATGTACCACAATAGTCTAGCCTCTTCAATTACCCCTTTCTGCACCCAGAGAAAGAGAAAGAGGGAGGTATATGTGGATAGATATAGCAAAAGTAAGAAAAGGCATGTGGCACATGCACGTGTACATGCTAAAACCTTCCCACTACTGTCTTTGAATTACACTAGCCTCCTCTAGATTTTCCATCTTATAACAATTTTAACTAGAAGAAAATTAAGGCTTTTTTTTTACACCCTTAAAATATAAAAGCCAAAGTACATGGTCCACCATGAGAGAAGGACTAGCTTATATATTTTAGTTGAAGACCTACTATCTTAAGTAAAATTATAAGTACAAGAGCTGAGCTTTTAAGAGGAATTCTCCTTTTGTAGTTCTATTAGAACTGTTATCCTAGTATTTTTGAGATTAGATATTGACAAAGTAAAATAAGCTTAGTTTTGGCTTACAATTTTGAAGACTATAAAGATCAAACTTGTATGGCCAAATCCAGTGAAGTTCCCATGCTTCAGCATAATTCATTGAAAACTTTCTAAACTATAAATATGTATAAGTCTGTTAAGTACTATGTGTGGAAGAAGCCAGACATGTGGGATAACCCTGCTTTTATAGGAATCTAACATTGCCATAACTAATGCTGTCCCAGGAGATTGAATACAATCCAGCAAGGGGAGCAACAATCATTTCTTGGGATGCTACCCATCACATAGTGACCTCCCATCAGGTACTTGGCTCTTAAAGGTTTTATGCTGTCTTCATAGAGTCCTACTGGGACCAAACTTTTATCACATGAATCATTGAGAGACAAACTACATTCAAAGTATGGTTTCTCTCAAATAAACTCCAGGGGAAAAAAAGAGGCTATGTTGGGGGAAAAAATGGTTTATTTGAGAAAGGAATAAAACAACGTGAGATCCAGAGAGGCGGGCTGCCCTTGGGGACCAGTGAAACAACAATGCTATTGCAGATAAAGCAACGGCTTCAGACTCAAAGCTGGATTTAAGTGTTGACTGTGTCCCCTGGTAGCTTTATGATAGGAAACAAGTTATTTAACTTGTCTGAGTCTCCATCTCTCATCTGCAAGATGAGATCATGTTACATAGTCTTTGAATTTATGGGGAGGGGTTCAAACAAAGAATAGCCATATGGGTTTTAGCATAAGAAATATATGTATATATTAGAAAAAAAAAAACCCAGTAGCTGATGTTTCCATCTGCAGGCAGATGGATAGAGGGCTCAGTCTGAGGTGGGAGGGGATATGGCTTCAGCCACACCTTGCCTTTTCTGCCTTTTCCATTGCTTTCCCATATTCTTGCCTTGATTCCTTTGTTTCTTAGAACTCCTTTTGGAGTGGAAGTTTCAGCATTGACAACTTTTGTTGTGATTTCACGAAAACCAGGAGGTCCTAAGAGTGTGAACTTTATAGAGTTTTAAAAGTTGAAATTCACTTTAAAACAACACCAAACCAAGAGAAACCACATAAACTTGTAAACTGCAAAGCTCCCGTCTTTCTGTCTACAGTTAAATGATGGGAGCCGATCAATACCTCCTTAATTGGGTTGCAGTGTTCCCTGGGCTCCAAGAACACTGTTCACAAATGGAAATCTGAAAATGTTACATCTGGTTCTTTCTCCCCAATATCTCACCTTACTTTTTTGACATGATTACATTCAATTTTGAGACATAAATAACCTGGACAGGAACTAAAATGCATTTTATAGTGCAGTAGTGAAAAAATAATGAACTTAGCTCAGTCCCAGTTCACCCAAGGCTCACTGTATGCATTATGTTAAACTCATAAAGTGTCAATTCATGGTGTAACTTAAAAATCAGCTCCCAACTTCTGAGTGAGGCAATATCAGAACTTATGAGAAACAGCAATTCAACATGAATGTGAAGACATAAACATGTGAAGACATAAAAATATTGAATCCCACATTTTTACCTTCTGATTAGACAATTATGTCTAGAGATATTATGAATTGTAGTGATGTGCCATTTGTTTCTCCAGTGATAGAGGCTTTCTTTTCTTTATTATGAAGATACCTGAAATGTCATCAAATAAAATCTTAAATATCTAATTGATATCACTTGACTATAGATATATGTTCATATTTTATAAATGTGAACCTACAGGACAATTGGCTTCCATTTTCTTGTTTTGTTGTTTGTTTAATATCAGCATGCCATTTCTAGAAACTTAAGAAAGAAGTGAGAATATAGCAGTTCCAAAGTGAGCAATGGTCCTTCTGATGTATGACAACTGTCTGCACAATTTTTATGGCCATTTAATTCATGTTACTTTTTTTTTTAAAGAACAATAGTTTTTAAAGGAATCTGTGTGAGATTTAAAGTGACTCTATCCAAAAATTAGATCTCTATAACTTGACATTGGAGCTTTCTGTTCAAATAAAGAACATAGGTCAAGATTGCCACTGAGAATACTGCATTATAAAATTCACGGAGAAAGGAATCCTGTCGAACCTGGATGACTAATTCAGTACTTTAGCACCTAGCTAGAAAGTGTGTTTCTCGCTTCTCATCTTCTTACGCTGCCCGGTATACCATCTACTAAGTACAAACTGAGCAATAATTCAATTCAGTAAACGTTTACTGACTGCTTTCTATGTACTAAGGGGAGAGGATACTGACAGATCGATCAGTGTTGACAATCAAGAAGAAAAGAGAGGTGTGTGTCACAATGCAGGAGATTACCTATGTAGTCTTAGACATTCTCTCCAGCCAGTATGAACTCAACTCTTATGGAGAAATATACTAAGCCATTAAGTCTTTCTCAGTGTTCTAGGCCAGTCAAATAACAAAGACTAGTGTTAAAACAAACAAACAAACAAACAACAACAACAACAACAAATCATGGGTCTGGACCAAGGAGATTGTAAGTATGATTGTTGCCAAACTACACAAACTGTTTGATCCCTGGGACACCCCTGGTGTAAAGACAGAAGGAACTTGCTTAGAATGTATTCTGACCTTGATGTGTATACCATGACACACACCTGCCCACCCGCAACATCTAATAAATAAATCAACATTAAACTACTTAGAATTACCAGGTGGTGGTGGCACATGCCTTTAATCCCAGCACTTGGGAGGCAGAGACAGGCGGATTTCTGAGTTCAAGCCCAGCCTGGTCTACAAAGTGAGTTCCAGGACAGCCAGGGCTATACAGAGAAACCCTGTCTCGAAAAACAAAAAAAAAACAAAAAACAAAAAAAACACAAAAAAACCCCCTTAGAATTAGACGGCATTTAAAGCTAGTAAATACAAATGAAAGTCACAGTAGCAACAATGAGAAAAATTATGGTTAGATAAAAAAAAAAAATAAGAATACAGAATCAATAATTGGCTCCAAATGGAAAAAACTAAACATCAGGATTTAAAAAAAAACATAAACTTAATATTTGATCTAAATATTTAGAGGACTATAATTTTAAAACTTATGTAAATAATCTCAAAAATGTAGCCGTATCCAATGCAAAAAAAAAAAAAAAATCCCTTTGTTTCATAAAATCACATTTTCCCTCCAAATGGGTTACAGTTAAATTTCAGAGTTGACTCCAAAACTCCTTCAGCAAACTTATCAAAGCAGATGAATTTCATTTCCTTGATGTTTATGATTGACAGATTGCCCAGCGGTAGGATTACAGCCCCGTCCACCCTTTTATCCAGACATGAAAAACAATCTTGCAGGCTGGATTAAACAGCCAGATAAAGTAATAATACTAATACTATTTTCTGCACCACATTAGTGTCTATGTGTGTCTGTCAGTTATCTGGACGAAATGACAGCAGCCCCAGATGAAATGTACTTGAAATGAATAACACATGTTCATGTTTATCTCATGCAAAGTGGACCAGAAGCACTTGAGTTTACTGGTATAACTGCAGCAAGGAATTCTTTACAACATGTTACATGAAGTGGCAGGGCTAGCTTGGGCGGGAATTGGAAGATACATGGAAAAATAAACTTTCCCAACGTTATGTATTAGATTCCACACTGGTCTCAAAGGCATGTCTGAAGATCTTAATTCATTTAGTGTGCTGGAGCGATTCTTAAGCTCATGTCTTCTCAGTGTACATAAGGCTGCACTATTGGCTCACATTAAAAAGGAGCCTTGTAAAGTGTTTCTTACAAAAATAAATAGCTTGAGTATCCAGATATGTAACAACTTAATTCTCAAGATCCGGTGTGCTTAAGACTCACATTCTTTAGGCTTTCAGTCTGAGGCAGAGAAGAAAACATTCTTGTATGGTGGTTTTCTGAACGCATGAGCATTGAGCTGGGCTTGAACACTTTAGCATTCTGTTGAAGCCCTTTGGAAATAGTGTAAAGCAGCAAGATCACTAGAAATGCTAGCTATTCAAATTAAATATGATTTTCCCAGATTTTAAGTGGCCCCTATGTACGTCCACCATTTATGTTTTTATGCTATGTATGTTTTTGTTGTATTCTCAGTCCAATCTGAGAGCAGTATTTCAACCAGAAAAAAAATCACAGAAGCGCATCAAAAATGCCATGACAGGTTATCAAAGTTCATTCACCATAAACTTAAATTTTTGAGTGATTAAAGCAAATGGTGCTACTAAACTCATTTCGACTGCAATCTGAGTTTTAAAACTGAGATCTTTTCTTGAGGTTTAAACTCTCATGTCTTTTTATGGCTTATAAAGTCAGTCTTCTACATTTTGGGTAAATAAAACATGTAAGGAGTTTCTTTAGGGTAGCACACAGAAGGGAAGAAGAAAATAGGAATGTGTTTAAGAAATGTTTATCCATTACTCTTGCCTTTGGCAATTCTAAGGAGAAAGCACCGTTTCCTACTCCAGACACAACCTCCTAATATCTAATATCTCTTCTCACATTATTTCTTCCCTCTTTTTAAAAATTTTAGTGAACTGACAGGACTTGGTCAAGAGATGCTTTCAATGTAGAGAACTTACTGTGTGCTTTGGCAATTAGGATTTGAGGAGCATCTTAAACATATAAAAAATAACCACAGGGTTATAATCCATTACTATCCAATTAGAGAGCATTTCTCCTATCTGGATAAGCTAGCTTCCAGAATGCCCTTCAGTGTTAATACAGAAAAGGTGACTGATGCCATTTGATGCTATACAACGGACGTGAAGGGTTTGTCAGTGTTACTACACAGGAGACCACAGTAAGGGCAGAGCCTCGGGTTGTAATAGCAGCAACTTGATCACAATGTGGATCCAGTCTTGTCTCTTGTCTCCAGAATAAAAGTGGCCAGCCGAATTGTTTATAGAGGTTGTTTGGAGTGTTTTTATATCTGTCAGGCAGATGTAGACTATGTTCTCTAGTTTACACTTGCCCTTTAACTCCCAGTACAGGAAACCTGCTGCTTAGAAAAACATGTAAAGTATTTGTGACACTTGAGTCATACACAGCTTTTCTTATTCTGAAAGAGTGAACTATAAAATTTGCATATGGTATCCAGCATTGGATCTTGAGTTAGGAGGAGACCTATATTACGTCTTCTAAAATATTGGTTATACAATTATTTGATTCATTTTATAGCCTTTCAGCTACAGTGGCAATGTTCTTTTCCTTTTTTTTTTTTTATTAATATATTCACCTTACATCACGATCATAGCATTCCAGTATCCTTTCCTCCCAGTCATGGTCTTTTAAATTCTTCCCCAAATTACCACCTCCCCTTCTTCTCAGAGAAGAGGAAGTCCCCCTTGAATACCACTCTGCCCTGGCATTGAGACATCAAGTCCCATCAGGACTAAGTGCATCTTCTTCCAGTGAAGCCCAACCAAATAGTCCAGCTACTTAAAGGGGATCCAGTGGCAGGCAGCACAGTCAGAGACAGTCACTGCTCCAATTGTTGAGGAACCCACATGAAGACCAAGATGAAAGTGTGCAACAAATTTGTAAGGAGCCCAGGTACAGCCCCTAGGTCCAGTCTCTGTGAGACTCCATAGGTCCAAGTTATTTGACTGACCCCTCTAGTATGAAAGTGACCCTAGCTCTGACTACTAGGCACAGGGGATATGGAATCTGAAACAGCTGCAACCTGTACTCAGGAATGACTTCCAATGGAGGGATGGAAACACCAACCCAGTCACAGTAATCTTTCACTGAAAATTTTCCCTGTCTACAGATATGCAGGGATAAAGGTTGAGCAGAAATGAAAAGAGTGACCAAAAAATGGCTGGCCCAACTTAAGAACAATGTCTTCAGAGAAAGTCCACAATTGATGCTAATCATGATATTCTGCTATACTTGCAGACATGAGCCAAGTATAACGATAATCTTAAGGCCTCACCCAGCAGCTGATGGAGACAGACACAGAGACCCACAGGCAAACATTAAGTGGAGTGCAGGGACTCTTGTGGAAATGGGTGAAAAAGGAGTCAAGAAGCCAGAGACATCAAAGACACCACAACAAAACTTAGAAAATCGACTAATCTGGGCCCATAGTTTTTAACATATTTTTTTTACAGTCTCAAACAGAGAGCAGAGCCTACATGGGAAGGATCTAGTAGGTTGAGGTTTCCCCATCTTTGATGAAAACAGAGTAGGGTAGGGGAGATGAGAGAGTGGGACTAGAAGGAGGCAGGGGGAGCAGATATAGGAATGTAAAGTATATGCAATAGTGTCTGGGTTTGGTGGTTGTATATGGGATGGATCTTTACAGACAGGACCCTGATATAACTCTCTTTTGTGAGGCTATGCCAGTGTCTGGCAAATATAGAAGTGGATGCTCACAGTCATCTATTGCATGGAACACAGGGTCCCTAATGAAGGAGTTAGAGAAAGTACCCAAGGAGCTAAAGGGGTCTGCAGCCCTATGGGAGGAACAACAATATGAAGTAACCAGTAACCCCAAGAGCTGTGTCTCTAGTTGTATATGTAGCAGAGGATGGCCCAGCCAGCCATCAATGGGAGGAGAGGCCCTGGGTCTTGTGAAGATCATATGCCCAAGAACAGGGGAATGCTAGAACCAGGAAGTGGGAGTGGGTGGGTTTGGGATCAGAGCAGTGGAGGAGACTTTTGGGATAGCATTTGAAATGTAAATGAAGAAAATATCTAATAAAAAAAGGAAAGAAAAGAAAAAAGGAATGTGAAGTAAAGTAATTATTAGTGGCAAAAAATAAAGATGGCATAAGATGTAATTACCCTATATATAAATGTCTACACTCAGAGATTACAGAATCTAATAACTAAATGTGTATTCAAACATGCAATAAAGCATGGCCAGATAAATCCGTAAGAGATCATATAAAATTTGCAAATTAGCAGGAATCATTTTGTGAACTGAAGAGCTGATTCTTGAAATCAAGTCTGTTGAGTTTCTTATAGAGAGGCCGGGGGTGGGTGGGGAAATCTTTGAAGTATCAGAATTGAATTGTGAAAGTACCTTTCTCTGGAAAGAGTTGGCCAGGATCTAAGCAGGAAGGATTTTTATGACTCAGTTGTATATTTTTGTCCATAGAAGAATATTACAGTTACATCATAGACACCACAACAAAACTTAGAAAATCGACTAATCTGGGCCCATAGTTTTTAACATGTTTTTTAACAGTCTCAAACAGAGAGCAGAGCCTACCTGGGAAGGATCTAGTTAATTTAAATAGATGTATAGATATTTGAATTGTGTTCAATAGTTAATAATGAAAAGTGCTGTACATAATTTTGCTGTTGTAACTTTGAAAAAATTCTAAAGTAAGGATTTACCAGGTTTTTAGATACCAATCAAGTTAAAGATATTTTTGATAATGAAGACTGGTCTCCCTAGGATTGAAATGCTTGTAAGAAAGCACTCGTTTTTCCTCCTGGGTAAGGAAAGTCAGACATACTTAAGAAAATTAGATTTTCACATCCATGTTCTACTTTTGCCTAGCACATAGCTACCTAAAAATATCCATTCTATTGTTATTGATGGGAATGTGGGAGTGTTAATGCATTCTCCATATGTGTTGGATAACAATAAAGAGTTAAGAAAATTCACACATTGGGAAAATAGTTAGTAAGCACAGAGGGTGGTCCTGGCATTATATGCTGTCATTGGCATAAAGGAAAATTACACTCACAGGGAGACACAAATTTCATTTGAGAGTTGCAATTATCTAATCAGTGAAAGAATATGTTTCAGTTTTATAATTTATCCCAAGCCAGCACATAGACTGTTATAAAGAAAATAATTCCCCCCCACACACACCACACAAGAGATAATGTTAGCTCCTTCCCTTGATGCATCATCCCCTTTATTTGAATTTCATGCACTTACAAAGAGCAAGTAGAGTAGGCAGTTCTAATTTTGTTGAAGTAGTTGATGGTTATATCAGGACCGATGACCAAGTGTCTAACTGAGTATGAGAATTTTTATTTAGCTCAAGCTTCTGAGATGTTTCTCCAAGTGAACTGGGAAGGATATTTGGGGAAATTTTTCATGGTTCTTGTTATACTGAGTATTGCAAGCTATACAAGGATAGTTCCAGGTCTGCTAGACTCTCTCAAGTTTTGTGTGAGAGAATTTGTATACACTGCCAAAGAATGTAACCTGGGATGGCACGTGTTGTTTGAATAGTCCATCTAATGAGCCTGAATAGAGTTGGTGTGTCTGTACTTTCTAAGAATTTCATCTGACTTGAATACTAATCAATTCATCATTAGCCAACATATTTTTTTTTCTTCTGGGATTGTTGTGACAACTGCCTCTATAATACGACTTTGTAATTTGGACACTACTGGAAACTTTAGGAAGATGCTGTTTTGAGGGGAGTTGTTCTATGCACTTCAGATGCCATGCAACATCCCCGGTCTCTGTCTCTACTAACTAGGCTCCAAAGCACTCACTTTAACAACAGCCCAAACTTCCAGAATAATCTGTCAAAAGTCTCCTAGGATTTAATATTGCTCTCTGTCCCCTTCTAGGAAGCACTTCTCTAGGCTAAAGAGTCTCATACATACTTTAGTGACATACCTTGCGAAAATTACCAAGCCAAAAGAAGTTGCTTTGGAAGGGAACTCAGAGGAGAATCTAGCAATGACAGTGAGTGCCATTAACAGTGCATTTAAGATACCTAGAGAATGACAACAGGAAGTGTAAGTTTCTAGACACAGTCTAGGACTGAAATGAGATGAATTGAACACAGTACAGTTACAGAAGTTGACCATACTTATATGTTCTCCCCAGTGAACTTAGCACTGAAGATCTTTGAGTACCAGGGAGCAGAATTTGTGGTTGGAATGAATGGGGTACTTGATTCTGGAAAATAGGAGGAAGTGAGGAGAAATGGGACTCTTCTCCACCAGGTTCCACATTGGTCGTCTCCCTGACATTCTTGGCTTTGTGTGATTCCATTTGCTTCATGACTCAGAGAACAGTCATTGCTCACCAGCAGGCTATGAAAATATGAATTGAGTTCATCAGATTTCCTCTGTAAGGAGAACAAAGTAGAAGAGTCAACTGAATTTGACAAGCTGGAAACCAACAATGAGGGACAGACCAACAGTGGGGTCACCAGAAAAGCAGCGCTCTGTGCTCTGTGTTTGCACAGGTCCTCAGCTTTGTAGCTTCCTGAAAACAAACTTCCCAGCTCTCCTAGCTTTTGTGTGGTTGATTTCTTAGAATGTCCTGTTACTTGCTGCAAAAGCAACTGCATGGAGGACCTTGCCTTCAGTACTAGATTTTTATCACTTTGGAAAATTCTGCCTTGTGTATTGCTGCACAAATCTCACTGTTTTCTTTTCTATTTTGGACTCATGTCAGTAAGAGTAAGAAAGATTTGGTCACTGCTTTGTTACCTCCATCACTTTCAAACCCGTAGTATTGATGTTTCTATAAAGATGGACATTCGCCAAAGTCATTTACTTAATGATGACTAAACAGTATATGGATAACATGACCTTTGTGTGTGTTTTTCCTAAGTAAATTGGGCTTGAAATAAATCGTACATTATTTGAGTACACTGAAGTAAAATGTTAATGCAAAGATCTGTTGCTATGTCACCTGACATGGATATTTAATGTGACTTAACAAATTAAAATAACCATGGCTTCGTGAGGTAGAAACTGTATCGTGCTCGATGTTCACTAGCTAAAGCTGAGGGACATAGGCATCCAGTTTAATTTTTGTGCCAAATAGCTCCTTGTGTTCTTCACCCTGGATTTCTCAACTGCTCTTTCAGATGCAACATAAAAATATCTATTTTGTGTGCATGTAAATGGGATTGAAGCCCTCTAGTGAAGCTCAAATTAGAAATGTTCCCAAAACCTTGGGAAAGGGCGGTTTTAAGGAGGGTTTCTCCATGTGCCAAATGAGCTCCGTTTCCTTTTCAAAGAAAGAAATGTGCTGCAACTGCAGACTGATTTATCAGAACTGCTGTGTTATTCAGAAGTGACTCACCAGCCAGGACAATACAAGCCATCCTCATAAAATGCAAGCCGTCATCATCCACATGTATAAACAGCCTTAAAGTACATAGAAAATCACAACACTAAAACTTAAATAAACAAAGTAAGGTGAAGTACCTGAAGAACAGCATATTTGTTAATAGATTCTAAAGTTACAGTCCGCTTACTCCTCCTCCTTTCAAAATATTAATAAATTAGTCTAAATATGCATAGTTACTAAATTAGTCTATTTTTTGTTACTATGATAAAATATTCCAGCAAAAACAACTCAAGGACAGGTCTAAAGGTATTGAGCCCATCGTGACAAGTTAAACATGGTGGCAGCAACACTAATTAGGCTGGTCACATTGTATTCATACTCAAGAGGTAGAGAAAGGACAAAAAAATTAGAAGCAGATTATGTAAAATTCAAAGATGTCCCATCGATATACTTCCTTCAAAAGGTTTCATTTCTAAAGGTTGCATAATCTTCCCAAACAGCATTATCATCTAGGGAACTAATGTTTAAATACATGAGCCATTTCACATTCAATTCACAGCAATTATATAAATGGGAAAAGGGTATTCCATGTGGCAGTCATCTTGAAATGAAGTTAATCAATGCTTTTGTAGAGACCTCTGTTTAAATTGTTACTCTAATTAAGAACTATTAAAAGACAGTTGAGCCACGTTCTCTTATAATTCTCCTAAACGTACCTGTCTATTTAGGTTAAAAATAAATGTTATTAAAAGTTAGATTCAAAATGATATTCATGACATATATTAAGTTATATTTTATTAGTATGGATATATAATAACTTGACTGGTGAAAGATGATCAAGAATGAAAGGAAATGTACCTGTCATGTGTAAAATCCTTCCTTGGCATTTCTGAGTATTATTACCATCAGAGGGAAGAGAACGCTTTCAGCATGAAATCTGTAAAGGGCGTGGACTCTATGAGTCTGTAGATATGGTAGTGTATGTTCTAGGGACCATGCTGCTGGGTAGAGATTTGGAGTAATTAAACATTAGGAGTCTATCTGTATTCACTTAATTATATTCTTAATTTATTGCTTTTATTTGTCACATAGTAGTGTCCCCTTATCTGTGGATTCACGTATGAGGTATGAGGTTTCAGTCAACTGTATTGCAGAAAAGAGTAAACAGAAGTTGTCTGAATCAATGCCACTTCTGAACTTGGGCTTTTGAGTAGCATGATGGCATTTGACACTGCCCTGCCCTGTTCTGCGAAGGTCGCCAGTCACTGCTTTATCACATTACCCCTGCTTTGTCTGCCTCTTACCTTTCAGTCACAGCCTCTCGGTTATGAGCTAGAATGGGATATTTTCTTTATTTTACATGGCAATCGCACCAAAAGAAAATGATTCTAGGAGGCATGAAACTCTGAAGGATGAATTAACTCTGGTGGAATGTCAAAGTACTATAGGACACATCACTTATCACAGTATATAAGGAGTTCTTGAGAAGGCTAGTCCTTTCATCTCCTAGAGCTACTAAGAAGAAGACACAACATGCACCTTCTAGTCTCATTCTGATTCTGTCATAAGACACTCTGACTGAAACCAACATGAGAGGCAAAAGATATATTTGGAATACATTTCCAGGTCACAAGCCATCTCTGAGGTTAAGTCAGGGCAGGAATCTGAGAGCACAAACCATGGAGGAGTGCCATTTTCTGGCTCAGTTCTTGGCTTATTCAGAGACTTATGTTTAAATAGATTTATTTTCAACCCAGGGCTATCTGCCTAGGGGTGGTACTGCTCACATAGGCTAGACCCTCCTACATCAATTAATAATCAAGTCATTTTCCCACAGATAGACTGATAAGCCAATCTAACTGAGGCAGTGCCTCTATTCCAGCTTTGTATACTTTTTCAAGTTAACAATTCATGCTAACTAAGAGTGCAAACTAATTCAGAATTACGTTTTGCTCTATCGTTTCTCTTTAACTCCAATTATTTTTTAATCCAGGGAAACTCAATAAGATTGAAAAAGAATTGTGTTGTTGAAGCAATGTTTCGCATCTCTTAAATGTGTGACTTATCCTCTTGTTAACACTTAACCAGTTGAGACACCCTGAGTCTTTTTGTTTCAGAAACTCTTTCAGAGCTTGAGGTTCAGAGGATGACACCATGACACCCTTCAAATGAAATCCCAGTAGATTCTTAGAATTCTGTTGCAAACGCTATTTCTCCCATATTTTTTTCAACATTCAAATGGCACAATCTAGATCAGATTTTGATTTTCGTCCACATTTAATTTAGTTTTAGGCAAAAGCTACTATCTCTTTTTTATACATCTTTACTGAAAAACTTTTGTTGAAAGCGACAAAAGAAAAAAAGACTCAAGTCATCTAGTTCAACAGCTGCTTTACAGAATTCTAGGGAAAGAATCTTTGTGGGATTTACACATATGAATCATTAGCAAAAAAGCTAGTGATTCATATGTGTTCATGCCCATTCCTGTGTTAAAAAGGGGATCCTCTCTCACCTATGTACTAGCCTTTGCCTTAATGACAGAGGGCTGATTTTGGGTGTCAACTTGACACAGGCTGGAGTTATCACAGAGAAAGGAGCTTCGGTTGGGGAAATGCCTCCATGAGATCCAGCTGTAGGGCATTTTCTCAATTAGTGATCAAGGGGAGAGTTCCCTTTGTGGGTGGTGCCATCTCTGGGCTGGTAGTCTTGGTTCTATTAGAGAGCAGGCTGAGGAAGCCAGGGGAAGCAAGCCAGTAAGAAACATCCCTCCATAGCCTCTGCATCAGGTCCTGCTTCCTGACCTGCTTGAGTTCCAGTCCTGACTTCCTTTGATGATCAACATCAATGTGGAAAGTGTAAGCTGAATAAACCCTTTCCTCTCCAACTTGTTTCTTGGTCAAGATGTTTGTGTAGGAATAGAAACCCTGACTAAGACAACAGAGAAATATTTTTTTCTCCTGAAAGTGGATTGCCCCTAACACTCATTACTGCTTGTAGTGTTGACAATACATCTCACTATATAATTACTAGATGATAAGTTGGTCCAGGTAGAAGTTTTCTCATGATGACAAACACATATGTACACAAGTGATATAGAGTAGTAGGTTTGCCTAGAAAAACATAGTCATCTAAATGTTTAGCAGGGTCATGCCTTTTATAGTGTGTCTACATTTGACGGACTATGACAGTCACTAAAACCAGAGTAATTTTTTTTTCTAGAAGTAAAAGTACAGCAAGAGATGTGGCCTTGCTAAACGAAGTATCTTAGTGGAGAAACAAGGCTGTCCTGGTGCCTCTGTTTTCCTGCTGTCTGTGGATCCAGATGTAGATCTCTCACCTCCTTCTCCAACAACGTGTCTGCTTGCATGCCACCATGCTCTCTGCCATGACAATCATGGACTAACCTTTGAAACTCTAACAATGCTCAATTAAATGCTTTCCTTTATGAGACTGCTATATGGTCATAGTGTCTCTTTTCAGCAATAGACTAAAACACAGGACAACTCAATTCCATGTCTCTCTTGAACTCTGACTCTGAAGTCTTTCAATAATTATCAGCTTTCTAATCTACCATCTCATTGTGTCAATTAAAGAACTCAGTAGTCTGTTCAATATCTGCAGAGTTCCCCGGGACAGCAGAACTCACAATTTGAGGAGGCTCAGTCTCTGTGATGATTTTACAGTAAGTACACTATCTACCATCACTGGCCATGTGGTTTTCACATATGGATTTCCACAGCAGTACAAGGGTAGGGCATCAAACAGAATGATTTGATCACGAGCCAGTATCTCTAAATGTGCATGGATGAAAAAGCATTGAAATGGTAGAAGGTACTAAATAAATTAATCCAACTTGGTAAATGTCTAAAAAGGTAAATTAGGATAAATATACCTAAGATAGGATAGGGTAGAACAGAAACCAATATATTGTCTTGCATATTAGGGGAGTACATCTCCTTTGGAAGATGACTTGAAATACATATGGTATCTATAGTTGAATCATTGTGACATATTTATTCCCCTATGGATTGTTTGTTTGTTTATGTTTATTTATTTCTTTATTTAAAACAAGGCCTCATGTAGCTCAGGCTTGCATCAAACTTATTACATAGATGGTAATACTCTAACCTGAAATGCTAGAATTACATATGCTCATAACGACATTGGGATTTCTTCATTACTTAAACTGTTTTTTGGTATAATATAAATATTTTAAATCATATTGAAAAAATGGTGAAAGGGAGAATAACTAAAATATTCTTCAGAATATTTTAAATATATATCTATTTTGGTATATTTAAGTGTCAAGTATGTTAAGTCATCTGAATTTTAAATAGTATTACTGACATTTAAATGCTGCTTTTTAATAGCCTATTTAATGTTTTTATCATTGTATCAACAAAGATATAGAAGGATTAATATCATAGTACATCAAAACCATAGTAGGCAAATGTAAAATTAGTAAGTATAAATTGGTAAATATACAACAATAAACACAGAAATCTCAACAGAACTTAATTGAGGAACTAAATGTAGTCACATGATTATGGATTTAACAATACTGAAAACAGCTCAACTCTCTCTGAAAGGGCTAGAGGGAACTTTGTCTTTATGTAATTGACAATTGCATTTCAATCTATACTTAGAAGAGAACTTTGATTAGAAATATATGTTGAAAGTCTAATAGCCAAATAATTAAAATATAATTTGTAAAAATATTTGTCTTCATTGTTCCAAGAGGAATTAGTCAGCATGGTTCTGCATTTACATTGTGAGTTTTAACAAATTCTAAATAGTACACACAGAGACACAATGGAAAATGACTAAGAACTTGTTTGATAGTGTTACAGACAAGAGAGACTGTTTGACCTAAGCAAATAGCATCCAGTGAAACATTGGGTGAACCACACAAATGGAACCAAGGCTGAGACTGACTTAGTAACAGGCTCTATTTCAGGAAGACCTTGGTCTGTAGAAACATTAGTGACCATCTATCTGATTAGCACCCTACCATTCAGGAGACTCAAAAAAAAAAAAAAACCCTAATTATCTGTTCTATTGTTCTGTCTTTGGTTTATATATTGTATGATTAAAGTCTTGAGGCGAGGTGAACAAAGGACAGAGCACATGCCAGCCACAACTCTAAGTGGAGGAAACACCTGGGGAACAGTATTAGCCACAGACACTGTACAGAGAGTCAAAAACTCACTGGCTCATTTCTGCATGGAAGTATTAGACAGCAAGACAGAAAATCACTCTTCATTAAGAAGGATAATGGATATCAAAAGGTCAGAGGAACCATACATCTAACCTCAAAAATGAATTTTCAGTTTTCAAAATTAACCAGAAGTAGTAGGAGCTGCCAAAAGTGTTCCCAAATAAGTCATTCAGTCTTTCATCAAACACATTACAACCAACCACACAATAGCATGGCATATGCAGACTGACCACTGTCATCAAACGTACTTGCTCTGTGTCATGGTGTCTTGGAAGTGAAAGGCACACAATCACTGAATAACTTCTAGAATGAGTTCTGAGTCAAACTCCTGTGATTAACAGTAGGAGGGACTTAAGCAAATAATGTACATGTTAGTCACTTCAATTTTTTTCTTGACAACATTGAAAATTAATTTTCCTTTGTGACTGAGGATATGTTTTTATAATAACACACTAAGGAGGAGTCTGAAGATGTTGCATGAAGAATAATGAACTATATTATCCACGTTTAAGAGCATTTAAAGACTTTCTCTATGTATTTATGATGTTTCAAATGTTGTGTAATCATTTCCACCGTATTTGAAAGCTGTATTTAGGAAAAAAGACTTGAGCATTCCTCTTTATAAGGTTATTGTTTGTACACACTGAGATGTGTCTTTTTTTCACAGATAAACTAAAGAGAAACTGGTATCTCAAGTAAATGATATTATGCATTAATTTTCTGTGGACACAGTTTGGTTGAAAATATATTACCATAGTTCTGTCTCAAGTAAATGTAATACTGTGTGTTCTTATACTCAACTGGAAAGTCAAAAGTGTAGCATATTGTTTGTTCCCCTTTAGCAAGGGAACTGGGGATTTTCACTGGTTTGCTTTGTACGTTTCTGATGGGGGAATTGAAGTCAATTATTTCAGTTTGGATAATACATCACAAACACTCTCTAATCAATTCTAAAACAGTAGCCACAGGACATATGTAATGGAAATTCTTTAATACTACAGATGGTCAGACAGCCTGTGGGAACAAGTCTAGTGGGCATTCTGTGAAAGTCATTTCTGTAGAACTCAATCCAATAGAACTTCTAGACTACTACAACTTAGAGAGTTTGAGGGAAAATTTCCCCCATTTATGTCTGATTTTCAGTACTTTTACAGATAATGTTGCAAATAGAGAGGACAGTGTTTATCTGTCTAGCTCAAGGGGAATTCATGCTTATGGAGGACCTGTATCCATAGTGAAGTTCAATTATGATATAGAGGAATGAAACCATCAGTAATCACTTTACTGAATCTAGTAAATAAAAGAAGCTATTTTCTTATGAACTGGTTCTTATCCCACTTTTGTAAAGGCTATTTAACTCCAGAAGCTGTTTGCCAAATGGTATAAATGCAGTTAATAACTTAATGGACTAAAAAAGATGGTTGTGATATTACATTTTCTAAACTATATGTAGATCTCTTTAGATAGAGTTAATTTCATTCGTTCTGTTTGCTCCATCACATAACCAGCATCACAATGTAGGCCACTATGGATAATACTGAAATATTCAATGTAATCAATGCTCAAGAGTTGAAATTCTACTTTACAAAACACATCAGTTTAGTCTTGTTATATATTATAAGAAGATCTCTGGTTTAGTGACAGAAATTCAATAAACATTTGAAATCACTTGGGTAGGCAATTGATTGAGTCTATATGGGACAGTGTGAGTGTGTTTGTGTGTGTGTGTGTGTGTGTGTGTGTGAGAGAGAGAGAGAGAGAGAGAGAGAGAGAGAGAGAGAGAGAGAGAAAGAGAGAGAGAATCTCCCCCAGTTTGTGCATGCCATAGAATGCATATACTTACTGCCCATTATTATCCACCTTGTTTGCAATGTCTCTTGTTTGCAGGTGAATCCTCCATCCTACATGACAAGGCAACTTCTACTCTATCATCTAGTCTTACACCCACAGCCTACAGCCCAGAGCCCACAGCCCACAGCCCATAGGAAAGCCGAGATTAAAGATGTTTAATTTTATCTGACGTTTATGGAGATCTGAGGATTTAAACTTGAGTTACAAGATTTGCTCAGCAAGTGATTTTATTCACTAAGCCATTCTCCTGGCTGTAGAGATACCTGTTTAAAAACTCACAGGAGAATAAGTATGATTGGTGTCTTATTTATCTATGAATCTAGAGGTGTTTATGTCTTAACAAATACAAACATCTCTTGCTGGCACAAGGTCTTAAACCCAAGGACTGAAATTAAACAATTAAAGACCTGAATTTCAGCTTTCAAAAAAAAAAAAAAAAGAAAAGAAAAGAAAGAAAGAAAGAAAGAAAGAAAGAAAGAAAGAAAGAAAGAAAGAAAAGAAAAAGAAGAAAAAGAAAAGAGTTCAAAAGACCTCAGAAAAATTGGTGGTATTTCCTTGCTGCTATTGTAAGCTTATAAATGGAAAATAGTTTAGAAATAAAGATGGCAGCCAGAGTTAAAAATACTACTGATTCTGCCCAAATAAATAGCCAGCAAGACCACACATGCTTCTCTCCCTGTGGCAGGACTTGGCTTTTATGTATAACTCAACTGTGAATCAGGTGTGGTAAAATTTCCCTAAGCCAATGACTGTTTATCCTAAAATAGTAATTAGGATGATATATTATCTCTTAATCAAATTGAACTCCCCCCCCAAAAAAAATAGATGATGTAAACTTGCTTAACCTGAAGTGCTTTCTTTTAACTTTCTTGCTTTGAGTATTTTTTTTCAGAATTGATAAAATATTTCATAAGATCTAGTACTGCGATTATGAAAGCTATTATTAAGTTATACGTTAGTATTCAAATGCCTGTCTTCTACATTTGGCATGGAGAGTTACAGGAATAAGTAAGCGCATTAATACAATTTTTCCTCTATGATGAGTTTTCATGAGGTCCCAAAGATATAACAACATAGGCATATGTTTTTATAGAGAGTATTTCTGTCATTATATTTAATTATAGCTTTTTATAGGATAAGTGTTTTCCCTGAATTAAAATCCAGAAAATTCATTGGGACACATCTGATTCCTGGAACACCTGTCATATATCGCCTCGGGATACCAATGTACATTTGCCTAATTATTCTTCCCCACAAGCAATACAGGAAAAGTTGTTAATCCTCACATAACCTCTTTCAGCAATAAAACAATTGCTGTACTTATAAGACAAGCATGCATGGAGAAGAGGCTTACATTATGAGAGTAAATAAACTAAGCTGGATATGGTGATGTGCACATGAAATTCCAGAAATTGGGGGGGGGGGCAGGCAAAAGAGATATAGTCTATCTTGATCTAAAAGTGAGATCATGTCTATATCAAAATTGTTGGTGTTTTTTAAACCCAATATCTTAGTTACTTATTTCTGTGGTAAGACATCATGACCTGGGCAATTACTAGAATAAAATGTTTATTAAAGGTTTACAGTTTCAGAGAGAGAGAGTCCACAACTATCATGGCAAGGAGTGTGGCAGCAGGTAGGCAGGCATAGTGCTGGAGCAGTAGCTGCAAATTTATATCTTGATCCATATACACTAAGCAAAGAAAGGTAACTAGTAATGATCTTAGCACTTCAAATCTCAAAGTTCATCACCAAGAACGCACCTGCTCCAACAAGACCATGTCTCCCAATCCTTTCCAAACAGTTACACCAACTGGATACCAAGTACTCAAATATATGCACCAGTGGGGGCCAATCTCACTCAAACCCAGACACTAGGCAAGTAAACTGTACTAATCTGAAGTCATTTGAGCCTGGTTTAGAGAAGATAAAGGACAGGCAAATGCCCCCACAAAGCTGAGTAAAATAAACAACGTATTTGCACAGATCTTAACATTAAAATATCCTAAGAACTTTTACAAACAAATCCCAGAAATATTGATGGCAATATTTCATATTATCGAAACATCATTAGAGACTTCCGATGACCAGCTGAGGATGGCAGAATGTTAGTCCTAGAAAACCCATATGGGCACTGAAACATGATGTCTAAGGCTGCCAAGACTTTCCTTCCTATTTTAATATAGTTTAAACTCCAAAAAACACCATTCAATAGGAAACTAATAGTCCACACTCTTGGGAATTCTGAACAAATGAAAATTATTTGCTTCAAGAGCACACTTGTCTTATTAACTGCCTTCAAGTCTTAAAAGTGTTTGAAGAATGAAAGAGGATTAGACATGTTATAGGAAAGGGATTCAAAGTGAACTATTGTACTGAGGTTCAGGATAGATGAAGGTTAGCAACTGGCTGTAAGAAAGAGCTCTCCATGAGATCCGAGTTAGAAAAGGCTGGGTTGAGAAATAGTATTCTCTAACATGGATAATATGTAGGATTGTTGCTACACGGATGTCAAGTTGAAGACTCAATGATAGTTAGTTTGTGAAGGTAGGCATGCATGTGGGTGGTTATCTGATTGTGCTAACTGATGTGTAAAGATGCATTTAACTTGAATTTGGATGTGACTATTCATTAGGGGCAGTGATCCAAGTCTGTCTAAAATGGAGGAAGCAAGGTGACAATCAGCATGCATGCATTTATAGCTTATTTGACTGCAGTCATAAGGTGACCAGATTGTTGAAACTCCTGCTGCCTTAATTTCCACAACTGCAACTGATTTCACCTTGAACTTTGAACGATTTAAAAATACCCCTTTACTCTACTAAGTTTCTTTGGTCATGACATTAATAAAAATGGTGAAAACGGTGTGTTCAACTATTAATATGGGAATTTTGTCTGTTTGTATTTTCACACACCAGAAGAAGGCATCAGATGCCATTATAGATGGTTGCGAGATAATATATAATGTGAGTTCTGGAAATTGAACTCAGGAACCCTGAAAGTGAAGCCAATACACTTACCGGCTGACTCATCTCTCCAACCCTTGATCAGGGCATTTTGATCATAGCAGCAAGAAAACAAAATGATATGGGGTCATCAGTCACTCACATCGATTATCATCTTGATGGATCTTAGAACATGTTCATTTTTCTTTATCAACATACATTGACCTAAACTTCTCAAGGGCCGCACTTTCAAGAACCATGCCTACAGGCCAAACAATCTTACTATATGATGAGGAACTGGAGTCATAGGAGGAAATCCTGGAAGCCTCGTGTATTCTTTACATGACCTTTTATTAAATACCAGTCCTTCAAGTAGTATAAAGGTCCAGGTGAGCGTGTGATTCTGAGATGCGTCAGACTGTTTACGGGGGCTAAATTAAAGGGATTCCAAAACATACTAACCAAAAATAAAGTCAGAATATTCAAAATTAATAGTGATGTGAACTATGCTTCACAAAAGCATAATAACCTTTTAAAGAAAATCAAGAGTACAGCTGCTGTTTTGTTTGTTTTTCTTCTGTTTTGTTTTGTTGTTGTTTAACTTAGTTTTTTTTTTCAGTTTTCCATTGAATACAAGGAGCAATATTATTAGTTCTCTCTATAATTGGTGAATTGTTTTTCGTTGTTGTTGTTCTGTCCTGTGTGTGTGTGTGTGTGTGTGTGTGTGTGTGTGTGTGTTCCCTTAAATGTTTCATTCCATTCAAGCTCTTTCTTCATCTTGCATCAGCACTCCTTCCAGGTGAAGAGAGGTAAACAAAGAAACAAGCAGGTCAGTTCTGTGAGTGCACCTTGCTGAGTGTGTTTGTGAAAAGTCCCCTGGATGCGCCAGTTTATAAAGATTCAGTAAGTTGGTAATCTTTTCATCATGCTTGCAGCCATTTTCTTTCTAACTGAGGGTGATTTAACGTGTAGCATATGGCTTAATCTTTTAAAAAATTCATCGTAAAAGGAATCCATTATAGCCACTTGCTTGGAAATAAATTACTACCTACCCATGGTGGGAGAGAGAAAAAGGGCAAGATTGCTAGACAGTGTGAATTAAGCCAATATACTCAGAGCCAGAAAAGTGGCTGAGGAAGGGGGTGTGTGCTGACCCTTTGTTTAAAACCTTCAAGTGAAGGGTCTTACACAGAAAATATATTTCAATGTCTTACCATTTACTACTGGTCTGGCTTCATCTTGAAAAACAAATGTTTTATTACTGGAGTCCACTGTGTACTGGTTCGATAGCAAAGCAACTGTACATACACATTAGGGATTAGAAGACATATTTGCAACCTTTTATTTCCTTTAAAACCTATTATTTAAATTTTACCAAAGCCAAGGACTTAGAAGCAGAGTTTCCTAAAGAATCTAAATTACCAAACACTCTGCCCTAGACAGGTATATACATACACACTAAGCATTAGAGGATGAAGGTGCGTTCATGCAGGCGCTAGCAGATATTGCAGGCAGTGCTTAGGTTTCTTCTTGCACTCTGCCAATGTATCTTTTTATTAGTCATTACAACATTTTCCTTTTTCACATTGGGAGGAGAGTTCCTCCCCATTTTATTTACCTCTTTATCATCTGCCTTTGAATATGTGTATGTGTGTATATGTATGTGTATGTGTGTGTGTGTTTGTGTGCCCCTGCTTGTGGTAAACAAAGGAGGGTATTGGGTACTCTGTAAATGGAGTTACAAGAAGACATGAGCCTCCCTTTTTGGATACTGGGAACGGACCTCAGCAAAAACAGCTCTTAGCTGCTGGGGTAACTCTTCAGCCCATATAGACATTTTCAGACCCTTTCTACCCTGACAGAAGCCACCAGTCACTGATAGCACACAGGTCTGCTTTCACTTTTATCCCTGTGTCTGGATCTTTGATCGACATCTAGGTTAGCTGACTTCCAAACAGGAGAAATCTAGGCGAGAGAGATGACTCATCCAGTGAGGCATTTGCTATCGTTTCTAAACTGAGTTGGATTCCCAGAACTCACATAAGCCCCAGATGAGGTAACACATGCCTGTAATTGAACTGCTTCTTTGGCAAGATGTGACACAAAGAGAGGAGCGTCTCCCAAAGCTTTCAGGACAGCTGCTCTAGGATTTGCAGAGGCAAAGAACAAGGGACCTGATCTCAAACAAGGTGAAAGGCAATAACCAACCCTGGAAGGTGAACTGACCACCATGCATGCGACCCTGTACACAGGCATGCACCCAGATATGTGCACAGTTGAGTACATGTGTGTGAATGTGCGCATGTGCGCGCACACACACAGAATCAGAGAGAGAGGGAGAGGGAGAAAGAGAGGGAGAGGGAGAGGGAGAGGGAGAG
>NC_034596.1:90186139-90189303 GCF_900095145.1 Mus pahari
GGGAGAGAGAGAGAGAGAGAGAGAGAGAGAGAGAGAGAGAGAGAGAGAGAGAGAGAGACTTAAAAAACAGATCTTTAAAAAGTTGTCACACAACAACAAAAAATACTTAGTACATGATTTTATTTATATGAAGCCTCAGAAAAGACTCTCCGAAATAAATCAATGATGAGTTTGACTGTCAGGGACAATGTATGAGCACAGATGCACAGACATGTTATATAGATGCATATACATATGTACATGCACATATATATATATATATATATATATATATATATATATATATATATACATGCATGCATGTATAAAGGTACATATGTGTTCATATAAAGATTTTACTGTGTGTGTGTGTGTGTGTGTGTGTGTGTGTGTGTGTTCACGTGTGTGCAGTTGCCCACAGGAGCCAGTAGAAGGCACCAGTTACCTTGGAACTGGGGTTACAGATGTTACAAGATACCTAATGTGGATGCTAGAAAGAAAACTCGGGAAGAGCAGTAAGTACCTTTGACCACTGAGATATCTGTCCAACCTAGCTTAATACATTTTTTGAAGAAATAATTTTACATGTATCTGTTTATGTGCTGTGTGTATGTATGTGACAGCCCACACATACCATAGCATATGTGTGGAGGTCAGAGGACAACTTAGAGAACATAGGCTCTTCTTCCCTTATTGATCATAGGGGTCAAATGTGGGTGCTCAGGGTTGGTTGCCAGAGACAGTTTAGTCCACAATAGTGTCTTCTGATTTTCACTTAAACATTTTGCACATTTATTCCCCCACATCATGCACATGTACACACATAATAATTTAAATAATTTAAAGAACCACAAAAGATCAAGAGTAGAAAATATTGATGCTCTTTTAAATTATTATGTTCCTTAGCTAATTTACAATTGCTGTAACAAAATATCTGAGCTAATTATAATTTAAACATCCCTTCTCTTACCTGTTGTCATGGTTTGAATGAGAAACATCTCCCGTAGGCTCATGTGTTTGAGCATTCCATCCCAAATTGGTGAACCTCTCTCTGGCGGCCATGCAACCTTAAGGAATTGAACCCTGCTGGAGAAAACAGACTGTTGGGTGTAGGGTTTGAAGGTTTATAGCCTGGCCCTACTCCCTGATTGTTCTCTCTGCTTCCTATGCATGAATAAAATATGGTCAGCCAGCTTCCTGCTCCTGACACCATGCCCCCACCCCCTTTCCTTTTGTCCTCTGCCTTCTGGAATCATAATCTAAAATAAAGTTTCTTAAGTTGAAAACAAAAGGGGGTGGAACAAAAGGAAGAAATTACTTAGTGAAAATATTCCCAAGTATTTTGTATATTATAAGGCATAGTATATTACATGTATCACATGGTATTGAGAGTGTGAGCATGAATGAAATAGTTTTGTTTCTGTGTGTCTTTCCCCCTATAGTGCAAAGGTGCTATGGCCTAGCATTTGTACTTCTCTAGCATGTAAGTGGAGGGGTATTTTAATAGTCTTCTATTCTGCTCACCTTCACAGAATCTAACCTTGAAGAGTGTCAGTAGAAGCCAACATGACTCTAAGTAGCCAGCATTTATTTACAATGATTTAGCCTAAGAGCAACTCCAATAATGAATTTAGAAAACCCCTGTCCTTATATGACCATAAGACAAAGACCTAGAATGTGATACCATTTTCTGTGTTTTGACACTAACCCTGAGGCTAACTTGCCCTGTAACAATTAATGCATCCTTGAACTTTCATTCTCACTGTTTATTTCATGCATCTGCTAAATGGGTTGGAGTCAAGAAGAATGAGTCACTTTATCTTAATTTTTTTTTTTTTTTTTGGTCTGGAGTACAGAGTTGTTTTATGTCATTCCACTTGAGATTTATTGATTTCATATGTTGGGGGAAAAAAATCACTGAAGGTTCTGGGAATAATTCATTAGCCACTGGTTTACGGTAGACATTCAGATGTTTGTAGAATTATCATTTTGAAAGAGTATAGTGTTTCCCATGAGCATTTGCTTTGACCATGATGGAGATTGTAAAATGATGCTCTGAATTCCTCCTGACCCCAAGACTATGCTATGACGAGTGTTCCATTGGCCTTTGAATTTGTTTGTGTTGGAGAGACAAAATACTGATACCCAGTATAATTTTGCCTTGACATTTAAATATATGCTTATAAAGCTCTAGTTGAAAAGCTTAGCAAGAAGTTCACTTTATTTAACAACTATATATTGCTTTGATCACGTTTTCTGCAACTTCTGTCTCATGGCCAGGAGACTTGGCTAAGCTTTTCTTTGAGGATCAGTCAGTCAGCCTTTTCTTAAGAACACTCTCACAAGCCTTCCTAGTACCCTTTGGTTTTTGAAATCCTTATACTTCTGAACCCTTTTCTGGGAAGTCAGTGAATAGACCATCAAGATTATTATTGTTTCCAACAGACTTCTTTTTTTTTTTTTTTCAAATAATCAGGCTTCTATAATTTCTAAAGTCTTCAAACTTTAAATTGTTAATTTTTTAGCATTAAGTTTTATGTACATAATGGATGTGATATTTCAGTAAAATAATGTACATTATTATATCCATTATCTAGGATTTCTGCCTGGCAGGGTCTAGCAACTCACCATCCACATCTTTATAGGGGGATTTGATATGTTATTTATAAAACAGTCTGAGCAGGAAAGTGAGCCCCAGTGAATGGTGGGGCCTTTGGAAGCAGAACTCTGACATGACCTCCACTGGTTCTTTACTCAGTGTATTCACACTCTCATAGCTTCACACTGAGTAGGGCAAAGCTGTAATCAAGAGGATATTGGAATATGGAATCATAGGTGCTAGGCCGCTGCAGGAAAGGTGGGTGCATTTTCTGCCTTGATATCCTGAATCATCGGGAGAATTCTCTACCACAAAATGAGCACATTCAAAAATATCTATGCAGAAGCCATGTGGTAAGTAACTATGTCCTAATATCAGTCATGGGTGATAGCCTTCTTTAACCCGAGCCTTCAAATAACTGAAGCTCTCTGGCCACTGTCTCTACTCTGACTTACTGAGATATGCTTTCAAGAAAGTGGCATCTTAGTTATTCCTAAATGCTTGGCCTATAAAATAAAAAGAATAGATTGTTGTCTTAAAGTCTTGTATTTCAGGCTATTTTGTTATATATGTATCAGTCATAGCC
>NC_034596.1:90189473-90208929 GCF_900095145.1 Mus pahari
TTGGCATGAAGTATTTTCCAGCGGCTTGGGTCCTAACTGGGAGGCACTGTGAGTTAATGGCTTGTAGCTTGTATTTTTAAAATGTGTCTCCTGGTACCTTGCTCGTACCTCAGCAGATGACTGTACATTTATTTGATTGTACATGATCAACAACAATAGCAATAATAATAACAATAATAAAAAAGTATTCACATATTTATGGGTCTTGAGAAAATTTGGAGAAAGTACTGTTTAATGCATAGAAGAAAATATACAACATACACATAGGAAATTTATAAAGGATGAATTAAAATATTACTTTATAGAACTAATTCGGTTTTGGTATTAAACTACATATGTATTAAGTCATAAAAGGAACATCTTAGATCTTGTGTAAAGTACTGGAAACATATTAACTAAAGTTAAATTGAAAATGTCCTATATAATTTTGGTTTATTCAATTTTTCCTAGCATTGGGAAAATGGAAACTGCATTAGTTAAGGTCTTTTTCTTGGAAACAATACAATGTGAATTTTACCAGTTAGAACAAAAATAATTTCATTGGAAAGTTCTAGGTATAACTTATAGAATTATAGGAATATTTGTACAATTAGTTCTCTAAAAGAAAGGGAACAGGGCTGCTCTTGGGATCTCATATAAAACTTATAAGCGGCTCCTTTTGGAAAGTGGCCAAGAACTGAACTTCTGGGCAGTTTTCTGAATACGGTTCACCTTGGCCTATGAGTAAACTACGATGCTGATTCAGTGACTTCAGAGTGATGTACTGTCTCATGGACCTCATAAAGCACTTGCCAAGAAAAAGAGTCCTCCTCTCAGAAACTGATCAAGAGTTTATTATATTCTTCCAGGGTTCATTGTTGTGTTCTCCTCAAGGAAGCCATCCTTTCTCCTGTCCACTTTCCCAAGGCCCCTGGCTTCAAGTTCCCATAGCCCTCTGAACCTGACCCCAGATCTGTCCTAATTTTCTATATATATAATTACCCTTTAATTTTAATGGCATTATAATATCTATCAACATTTATGCAGATAAGAGGGGAAATATGCCTGGTTTACACACCGTGGCTTCCTCAGCATTGAACATATTTCAATAGATTTACTACAAACTATTTAGCATAACCTATCCACATCTTGTTCCTTAGGCATTTAAAGCATAGCTTCCATGCCTGGCTGCATATCTGAATCATCTGGAGATCCTTTATAAAATGTTCATGGTGAGTCCCCATTTTAGACCAATTAAAAGCAGAAACTTTACCTGAGTGACGCAGACATTTGTTTAAAAGACACTTGGGTATCTTGTCGGGGAGCACCCTCATAGAAGCACGGGGAGGGGTGACGGGATAGGGGGTTTATGGAGGGGAAACCGAGAAAGGGGATAACATTTGAAATGTAAGTAAATAAAATATCAAATAAAAAAAGAAAGTAGTACTTTGCATACATTTGTATTATACCACCTTGAGTCCTGATCTTCGTTAGAATTTCTTAAATGACTTAAGTATGTATTTTTATTTTTTAGTCGCAGTAAGTCCTATTTTCCCCTGTACCTGGGTTTCTGCTAATTCACTGATTCTAGGCACTGCCCACATTACTTCAGAATTGGAACTGGCCATTTGATTAGAGGTTTGAAACCTTTTCCATTATCCTCTCCCTGACCCCATAAAGGAAACAGAAGCAAGAATTTGAAACTGATCATCAATGCCTAGTGCTTTAATGACTCAGAGACAAGATCTACAGAACTCTTCCACAAAGTCATATGCATATGCAATGCCACTGGGTGGTGAAGAGGTCCTTGGAGGTGGCATGGAAAGAAAGCGCATGAGAAAACTCAACTGTTCTATCCATTTCTTCTATGTGTTTCATATATATATATATATATATATATATATATATATATATATATATATATATATATCATTGTAAACATAGTTTTTCAGGAGTTCCATGAGTCAATCTTTTGAATTTTGAAACCAAAGGACAAGCAAACCTACCCATTGGTTGTTAAGCCGAAATTCAAGGAGAATCTGCTTTTCATTGGTGTCCGAAATGGAAACAAACAAGTGGAGTCTTTAATCCTTCAGATCTTTTCTCACTCTGGGCCGCTGACATTGACACAGAACAGTACTATAGACATGTTTGATGGTGCTGGAGAATTACTTTAAAAATGATAACTGTTGCAGAAAGTTTATGATCAACTGATTAGGAAATTATTATTATTTTAATTATCTTTAATCTTATTTTACAGTCCAGTCATTATCCCCCCCCCCGCACTTTGTCTGCCTTCCTAGAGTTCCTTATTCCATTCCTCCTCCATGTCTCCAAGAGGATGTCCACACCCTACCCACCCCACCCCACCCCACCCCACCCCACCCCACCAGGCCTTCCTACTCCCTCCCAGAGGCATCAAGTCTCTTAAGGGTTAGCTGTATCTTCCCTCACTGAGGCCAGACCAGGAAGTCCTTTACTGTGTATGTGTCAGGGGTTTCATATCAGTTTGTGTTTGCTGCCTGTTTGGTACTCAGTGTCTGCGAGATCTCAGGGGTTC
The DNA here is from genome assembly GCF_900095145.1 of Mus pahari. Classification (NCBI taxonomy): domain Eukaryota; kingdom Metazoa; phylum Chordata; class Mammalia; order Rodentia; family Muridae; genus Mus; species Mus pahari. The sequence goes on from NC_034596.1 coordinate 90,192,013, forward strand.
AGGTTAGTTAAGACTGCTGCCCTATGGGGTCGCCCTCCTTCTCAACTTCTTCCCTACTTTCCCTAACTTAACTAAAGGGGTCCCTGACATCAGTCCATTGGTTGGGTTAAAGTATCAGTGTCTCTCTCGAACAGCTACTTGTAGGGCCTCTCAGAGGGTAGCCATGCTAGAGACCTGTCTATAAGCACACCGTAGCATCAGGAATAGTGTCAGGCTTTGGAGCCTCCGCTTGAGATGGATCCCAATTTCGGCCTGTCACTGAACCTCCTTTCCCTCAGGCTCTTCTCCATTTTTGTCCCTGTAGTTCTTTTAGACGGGGAACAATACTGGGTCAGAGTTTTTGACTGTGGGATGGCAACCGCATCCCTCTACTTGATGCCCCGTCTTTCTGCTGGAAGTGAGAAAAAGGTAAATGGACTGAAAACTGGTTAAACCGCTATGGAAATCAATGGGGAGAATACTCAAAAACTTAATAGTAAACCTACCATATGACCCAGGTATACCAACCCTTAACATATGCCAAGAGACCCCTAATCCACAGATGTTCAACCATGTTCATCAGTACATGATTCACAATGACTGGGAGGTGAAAATAGCACAAATGTCATTCTAATGGGTGCATCATGAAAATTGCATTAATTAATACTATTCAGCTTTAAAGAAAAATAGCATTATGCAGTTTTCAGGCAAATAGATGTTACTAGAAAAGATAATATTGGGTAAGATAAATCAGTCCAAGAATGACAAAAATCACAAGCTCTCTCTCATTTTTTTTCCTAATTGCAAATCTTCAGATGTTACATATAACATGGAAAAAAAAACACAGAAATCCGGGAAAATAAAACTGGATCATTGTGCTTGGTGGGTGAGAGCAATAGACAGGGGAAATAACAAAACACAAGTGAGCTATAAGGGCAAATGGACAAAATGGGGGTCTAATGCAAGAGAAGTTAGAGAACATAATACAGAAGAATGGAGGAGGTTAAAAAAAGAAAACAAAACAGCAGAATATTTAAAATGCCATGAGCAGTCATATTATTATATTTACGTAAATTACACATAATATATATGTCTATGTGTCTTCCAATACACATACATGTATACATATATAAATATACATCATATACACATCCAGTTTATATGAGATTTCTCTACCTGGACTGGTAATGCTCCCTACTAGGCCCATAGACTATCTAACAAAACCCCTGACAAGTTGTTAATCAGTGGAATCCAAGACACTCCAAAGCAGAACACTATCAACACTCTTCTTGTTGCCTCCTAGACACAGGACCTGAAGGATCTAACTGGTTCTAATTTGAAAACCCCTGAGAACTAGGTTTCATGTTATCAGAAGATACTGTCCAAGGTATCCGAGGGAGGGGAGTAATTAACCATTTTAGGTATATTATCTGTGAACTAAAAAAAATGACCAGCATGGTGTAATAAGTTTAAGGGTGCAGTAGTGACACTCACATTTTGACAGTAACAAAGAGCTCTCCATTTGGACTTAAGGACCACTCAACAAGAGGGAAATGAAGCCTGGGATTAGATACCTAGCCAGAATTAGAGTATTCTTAAAGCATTTGCCCTCTTACGTATGTACCACTTTTGAAACACTGATAGACATCTTGTAAGAGGTTAAGTGTGTCCCCAAATAACTTTGAATATTAAATGAAAATACTTATATAAAATGCTGTGCTATTGTTCTGTAGCTATTACCTTGGGTCTTTCCTTTATTATTAGATGTTCCTAGAAGGAACATCTAATAATAAGCTAACCCATCATATTCATTAATATTAAATTAAGTACTTTGGTGAATGTCCTAAAAATAAACTTACCTATTATTAATCAGAAAACATTCCACAAACTCTGATTTTCAAGAATCCAGTAATTCCATAGTTTTTGAAAATTAGTACACAGTGTTGTTAATGTATCTCAAATGTCTAGAAAAATACCTGACATGTAATAAGGGAATTATTTCAAATGAAGAGTTTGTGTTTTAAGAGTTGAATTTTAAAAAAAAAGTGCTGCTAGATTTACTTTCAAGCATTTTTGATACAACCACAGATATATAAAGTAGATATATAAAATGATCTAATAGCAGTGACTAATTAAAAGGACTGGAGGATTATTCCCTTAATGGACATTGATGTTTGCAAAAATGACCTAACAAATAGAGTAGACTTCAGAGGCACAGAAGAGAATGGTGTTTTTAAAAAGAGGCTGTAAAAGTTATTTTATTCTGAGATTTTCCTTTTCTCAAGTAAGAAAAAATATGTTTATATCACATACAGCCATGGAACAGACAGGATGTTCTTCCATAAGTTTCATTCTTCATATGCTCTGTCAACTGTAGGTTTACATCATCAACATTTCTCGCACCAGAAACAATATTTAAGAGTCCTAGTTAGTTTATGGACCTTTTGAGAAAAGAAATTATCTCTTGTAGATGCTTTGCTTTTAGTATCTTCTAGTTCCTTTGTTTTAAAGTTAAAGTTAAAAAGAAGTTAAAACATGTTCCTCTAATTAACTTATTTTTTTAAAAAGTTTCATGTAGCTAGTTTAAAGAACCCATTCTAACAATTGTTCAGTGATCAACTGTACATTGCAGTGAACTTGTTTCTGTATAGTAATATTGACCATGCTGAAGCAATGGAGCTTTACCTGGGATTCTTATCTTCATTATCAATTACATTTTTATTTTTATACTCACAACAAACACACACACATACACTTATATGTCATTTATATGTCATGTGACTAAGGTGAATCCAGAAGTACTAGTAGTAAATATTTCACATGTGGCTACCAAGACATGGAACCAAATTAATTTTAGAAATATATCAGAAGATATCACATAGATGCCCTAGATCTGACAGTGTGTACTTAGAGAACATAAAAGATGCTCCTATAGCATCAAAGGACCATCACATAAAACTGTCCCCACTCCAGATGCCCACAGAAAGCATGTTTCAATCCAGGCTTCTTAGTGGCTATGACACTGTATTTCTATCCTCACAATTGATTTGGTTGAGTGGCTCACAGAATTCTTAGAACTCTTGTGTTTATTGAATTAATAGTAAACACTATACTAAATTGTATAGGTGATGTTAAAAGAAGTTTAGAGCTGTGTACTCACTAATTCCACACTCATGCCAGGCTCTCTAAAAATCTCCACAGGCTTAGCTATAAATGTCATTTATACCTTGTACTTTGAGGTTGTCTCGAGATGTCCATTTAAAGGTATAATTATCTGCAGCACTGGTCATTGCTGATCAACTCATTCTTCTAATCCTCGTCTTCCAAGAAGTTCAAGAAGTAGGTGCTAAAAGCCCCTATTCATTAAATCCATGATTGGTTGTCCTGGCAACCAGCTTCTATCACCTCATCTGCAAGCTGTACTGGAGCCCACCAAGAGTTACCCATTCCTCAGGAAATTCCAAGGTACTTAGGAGATGTGTCTGGACCCAAGCTCAAGTAGCTAATAATAGGATGAAACACTACCCTTGAGCTGCTGTCTTCAAATATATTAAAAGACAAATATCTGGTCCAACAAAAAAGACCAAATACTGAAAAAGAACCTTCTCCCAACATGATTGCTATCAGAAAATTATAGAGACTTTAGGAATTGTGAGCCAGGAACCATGGGAAAAATGTGCATATATTTTATTATTTCACTGTGTCCATAAAAGCTCAGAAGATGAATGTATGAAATATGTTTAGTGCATTGTGACTAGCTTGATCTGACTTCAAGAAATAAAAATCTGATAGGTGAAAAGCTCAGATGTTAGTAATGATTTGGGACCAGTTATAAGCAGACAGTATGAGGTTTTCCTAGATTTGATGGATTGAGAAAATAGGGGAGTGATTTGGTTAACATGTTGGAAAAAAATCTCAATCTAAGAAGTCAGGAAAGTTTTCATCTAGGAGGAAAATGAAAAATCTCCCTCTGGGATGAGAGAATTTACAATAATTTTTTTTTTGTAAGATGAGAGGCCAATTTCTACCTGGTAGATCTCATTATCTGCTCCAGGAAATTAAGGTTGACAAAATCTGATTTTTGAGACGGGACTGGGATCTGCTTCGTAGCTCCTTTCAGGGTGATTCACACTGCTGAGTTTTAGGCAAAACACCAGAAATATGTAATATTCCTCCATAATTATATCTTATATTTTCATGACAAAGAATGTTCTTTTAGCCTCAATACATGTGTTCTGATTTCGGCCAAAAAATAAAGGAAAAGAAAAAAAAAAAAGGATTGGATTGCCATTCATGTTCATGCCTAGATACGGAATAGACATATCACTAATTTTTAATTGATTGTTCAAATTAAAGCAATTTTTTAGTTATGTTAAGAAGTCAAAATAAATATAAAAAGTGAGTCTGATTTCCCAAGGTTATGTTGAAACCAAGAACTTTTCAGACCATACATCAGGTGTGGGTTTTACGCCAATCTCTTTCTTCCATAAAATGCTTGGAAATTTCATTTGCAATCTGAGACTGCCAAAAATGATAAATCCCAGATTTGATAAGTTAAAATCACCACTTACTTATAAAAGTTTAGAATCTTACAGCAGAAGCTGTAAGTTTAATGTTTGTGAATTAAGTAAAAGTAAAAATATCATGCCATATAATTTAATTTTATACACATACCTTTGCACATAACACACTACACATACACACACATATATACATATTCGTATACATATATATACATACATACATACACACACACACACACACACACACACAAACACTTTTCCTTGGTCAACATGGAAGAGATTTTAATCTAATTTGTGAGTAAACCCTAAACATCTGAGTATTAAACTAAAATGAAATAGAGACAGAATTCAATGAAGGAATGTGTCAAGTTGTCTTTCCTCCACATATTCACACTTTTAAGATGCATTCTTAAAGTGGTTATGAATAGAAATTCAAATTCTAAAGCATATAGAATAGAAATACTTCTAAATAAAAAAAATCATTACATTTTTACATTGAAAGATAAATCAATTTTGAAAGATTGATGTGAACTGGCATATGGATATAGACATTAAGAGCAAGACTTAGACAGGAATGGTAATAAGCTGACATGTAAAAGGGTTTCAGTTATACATCTCACTACTTTTGAGACAGAAATTTGATTTTTCTTAGCATTTGTAAACAATATATTTTTCAATTAAATTCTGTAACTAAACAATTGTGTAGCTGCAAGTTAGAGCATTGTCTTTCTCAAGTATAACTTTTTAAAATTATTTTATTAGATATTTTCTTCATTTACACTTCAAATGCTATCCCGAATGTCCCCTATACCCTCCCCCCCACCCTGGTCCTCTACCCACCCACTCCCACTTCTTGGCCCTGGCGTTCCCCTGTATGGGACATATAAAGTTTGCAAGACCAAGGGGCCTCTCTTTCCAGTGATGGCTGAGTAAGCCATCTTCTGCTATATATGCAGCTAGAGACACAAGCTCTGGGGGTACTGATTAGTTCATATTGTTGTTCCACCTATAGGTTTGCGGAACCCTTCAGTTCCTTGGGTAAATTCTCTAGTTCCTCCATTGGGGTCTCTGTGTTCTATCCTATAAATGACTGTGAACATCCCCTTCTATATTTGCCAGGCACTGGCATAGCCTCACAAGAGATAGCTATATCAGTGTCCTTTCAGCAAGTTCTTGCTGACATATGCAATAGTGTCTACATTTGGTGGATGATTATGGGATGGACCCCCGGGTGGGGCAGTCTCTGGATTGTCCATCCTTTCGTGTTAGCTCCAAACTTTGTCTCTGCCACTTCTTTCATGGGTATTTTATTCCCTATTTTAGGGAGGAACGAAGTATCCACGTGTTGGTCTTCCTTATTCTTGATTTTCTTGTGTTTTGGAGATTGTAACTTGGGTATTAATAACAATTTTTAAATTATTGTTCAAAGTGAGTGGGTGGCTCATTGAGAAAGAATACTTGCTGTAGAAGCATGTAGACTTCAAACTTTCATCTCCCATGTAAAAATTAAGGTATATCCCCTAGCACACCTGTAACCTAAGGAAACAGAAAGAGAGGCTGTTCTGATTGCTGGCTCATAGCCAAGCTCCTCTCTCCTCTCTTCTCTTCTCTTCTCTTCTCTTCTCTTCTCTTCTCTTCTCTTCTCTTCTCTTCTCTTCTCTTCTCTTCTCTTCTCTTCTCTTCTCTTCTCNTCTCTCTCTCTCTCTCTCTCTCTCTCTCTCTCTCTCTCTCTCTCTCTCTCTCTCTCTCTCTCTCACACACACACACACACACACACCACTACTACTATTAGTCATAATACTTTTTGGTATCTGTTATATGCAATATTCCAAAACCATTATACTAATATATTTAAAATCCCACTATTTTCAAAATTAACATATTACTTGGGGAAACTCAAGATACCTGCAAATTTATTCTTTAAAGACACTGAACTAGTAAACTGTACAGACTTGTTCCAATACTCATAAATTCTATTTTTAATGTTGACTGCATTGTTTTGGTGTGTGTGTGTGTGTGTGTGTGTGTGTGTGCATCATTCATGAAGGATGGTATTTTCTCCTTGATATGAAAGAATATCTGACAAGAGAACTTTAAAAAGAAAAAAAATTATTTTGACTCCCAATTTAAGGCTACAGTCCTTCAAGGTGTGGAATTTGTGACCAAGGTGAATGAGATAAATGGTTACATTGCCCCTGGAGTCAGGATACAGAGAATATTGAGTACATGTACTTGGCTTACTTTCCCAGTTATTAAAACCATTGCTACGTTGAGTTTAGTTCTTCTCACCTCAATGAACACAATTTTAAATGCTCCTTACAGACATGTTCAGTGGTTTGTGAGCCAAGTAGTTCCCAATTACATCAAAGTGAGTCACTATTTGTCATCAATAATCCATTAGGACTATTTCTGTGGAATCTTTTTCTTCAAAGAAAAATTAAAACAAACCAACAACCAGAGAAAAAAAAAAGATCCCAGTCCCATGCAAGAAATATGGCATCAGAATTTCTGGCTCTGAGAAGTGAGAATTATGTTAACTTGTTAAAGTTTTAAAATGATAGATAACATGCAACCTTATGTTGGTGTTCCCCATTATCTTTGCAGAATACTAGGGAACTGGTATCAATATGTCTACTTCTCTGATAAGAAAATTAAGAGTACCACTTTGTCTAAAGTTATATAGCCAGTGTAAAAGCCAGCTGTCAAACTCATTCTCCCCCCACAGGGAAGACATATTTTTATAGCTACTATATTGCTTCACTTCAAAGAAAATCAGTATATCTTTCAGATATCAACAAACCCTCAAATTATTTAAATAAAAGCTTTAATATTGTCAGCTTTCTGAATTTCAAAAATGTTGTTCAAAAAGGATATATGTTCTAAGTATTGGTTCAATTAACCCACAGATTAAATTGAGTTATGGCATATGGCATTATTTTATTCCTAAAGAGTCTACTTACAAAGCCTATGATAAAATGATTTGAGTTCTAGTGGAAAAACCATAAAGGACCCAAATCAAACATTGTCCCTGTATGAAATTAGGGAATAAGAATCTGTATTATTTTAAAGGCTATTGATTGTTTACCAGTAAAATGTTATCCCATTTATTTTACCATGTAAGGTACAAAGTCTAGGCATTTACTTTTTTATGGCTTGGAGGCTAGGGAAATAGTGGAAAGCTTACTTTGTGCTTGGGTCAAATAAAGCTTCTTTTCAATCAGACAATATAAATTTCAGTTGTCCTGTTAGAGTCATTAAGAGAAAGGATGTGATTCAAGGTTATAAAGTTAAGTATTGTTTCCCATCATTCTCAAAAATGCACATTGCATCTTTTTGCCAAATGAAGAAAGGTCTTTACAGTCCTGGAAAGTGCAATGTGACACTGCTACCCACATGTTTTCCCCAATTTGTGGTCAGAAACCATGCAGCTACTTACCATAAACTCAGTAGTTCATTTGCCAATGATAGTCAATAGGACTTGTTGAATGGGAAGCATAGACTAAACAAATACTACGTAGCTCAGGCCAAAAGAAAAACAGGAATGTATTGCTTTTTCATAAATATCCTATAGTTTCAAACTCTCTAGGGACTTAAAGTTTAGGTGCTTACAGTTCTGTTCTATATTCATGTCAGGACTATAATTCAAAACTCTAGAAGTATATATCTATTGACTGTCTGGAAGAAGATTTAACATGAGTGATCTGTGTTCCAAAATTTGGCAGAATGCTGGAGGCATCCTTTGCAACAGTAAGAGGGGCGACATTTTTGTATTTGAGACCAATCTCCATCTTGATACATATCAACTCTGGGAAGTTCTCAAGATGCATATGCTATATAACCATTAGTACTATTTGCCATATGCCTAAAATCTTAAATATCCTAAGAGAAAAACTTCCTGGTATATCTATGGAATGATCTAGACTGTGAGTTTACGTGCAAGCTTATGGGAGATTATCTTGATTTTGTTGCTTGATGTGGAAAAAATGCATCTTAATTGAGGCAGTACCAATACTTACACAAGAGGTCCTGAACTGCATAAGTAGAGATAGCAGACTGAGAATTATAATTTATCTCCTTGTGTTTTGTGATTGGGGATAAGGGGATAAAATGCTTTGAGCTACTGCTGCCTTGACTTCTCTGCTATGATGACACTAGGAAACAAAAATCAAACTTTTCTCCCTTGCATTGCTTTTGTTAGAGTATTTCATCACAGTAAACAGAAAATAAAGCAAGATACTGTCAAATGAAAAAGGTTTTCTCTTTCCTCTTATTCATCGTACCCTATAGAGATGATCTACATGGTTACCTCATAGTGCATCTTTACAGCACATAATAAATGTATTAAGTTAATTATTCATCCAACTATTTCTTACATTTATTTATTCTCTTATCTCTATCTCTGTTTATTTGCATTCTCTCTGTCTCTTTTCCTTTGTCTCTCTCTGTCTCTCTCTGTCTCTCTGTCTCTGTCTCTGTCTCTGTCTCTGTCTCTGTCTCTGTCTCTCTCTCTCTCTCTGTGTGTGTGTGTGTGTGTGTGTGTGTGTGTGTGTGTGTGTTTGTGCATGTGTGCACTTGCCCTTGCCATAGCATTCACATAGTCATTGAAATACTTAATGGGCTTAGTCCTAGGGAGCTCTGGGGTACTGGTTAGTTTATATTGTTGTTACTCCTATGAAGGGCTGCAAATTCCTTCAGTTCCTTAGGTCCTTTCTCTAGCTCCTTCGTTGGGGACCCTATGTTCAGTTCAATAGATGGCTATGAGCAACCACTTCTGTATTTGTCAGGCACTGATAGAACCTCTCAGGAGAGAGCTAAATTGGGCTCTTGTAAGCAAGCACTTGTTGGCATCCACAATAGTGTCTGGGTTTGGTGACTGTATATGGGATGGATTCCCAGGCGGGACAATGTCTGGATGGCCATTTCTTCAGTCTCTACTCCACACATTGTCTCTGTAACTCCTTCCATGGGTGTTTTGTTCCCCCTTCTAAGAAGGATCGAAGTATCCACAATTTGGTCTTCCAACAAAAGAGTACACATGGTGGGACTCATGGCTCCAGCTGCATATGTTACAGAGGATGGCCTAGTCAGAAATCAGTGGGAGGAGAGGACCTTGGTCCTGTGAAGGCTCTATGTCCCCGTGTAGGGGAATGCCATAGCCAGGAAGCTGGAGTGGTGGGTTGTTGAGCAGGGGAATGGGGGAGGGGATACGTGGAAGAGTTATTCAGAGGGGAAATTAGGAACAGGCATAACATTTGAAATGTAAGTAAAGGAAATATCCAATTAAAAAAAAAAAAGAATACTTAAGGGTCATTTCTCTCCTTCCATCACATGGTCCTATCTCAGTGGTCAATCTCAGCTCTATCAAATTTGGCAAGCACCTTTACCTACTGAGCAATTTTTCCAAGCCTCACTCAGTAGCTACAGATAATTCTTCAAGAAGTGGTTATATACTATATACATATAAATGGTTATATACAAAAATACATCTGGAAAAATTATTATGGAGCAGAGATGACTATGTTTTATAATTAATGTATATTCCTCATTAACTCATCAGTCTAAAATAGATCAAGAAGTAATACAGAATTAATATGAATAAAATTCTTCCTCCTCAGAAGATTGGTTCTATACAGAAGTAGCTATTTTCCTATCACAACAGTGACAACTTCTGGTAATACTAAATATAATTAAGCTCATTTTGTCATGACTGGGAGTTGGGACAACTATGGGGTGGTCAAGAAATTCTTCAATCTGTTAGAAGTATGAAAGGAATAGAATTGTATTATGAAAGACTTTTCTTCAGAACAATGAAGGGGTGGACATTCCCACCCCATCAAGAGGAAACTAAGGAACTGCTGAGCACATTTGTCCAACAGTGGGACTCATTTCCCACTTTGATATGTCTGTCTCTGACTTGAACTAAAGATATCTTAACATGAAAACAAGGACCACAAAGCTAATACCTAGCTCCAGGGTTTGGACAGATGCCATGTAACACTTTATCCCATGCACTTGCTGGATGTGTGCATTGGGGCATTAATTACTTGTCATTTCCAGGTGCAGTCCTAATGATTAGAAGTTCCAAAATTAATAAACATGACCCCGGGCTTTGAAAAATCTCGCCACTTAAGGAGATGAGAAAATGGTAAACATCATTAAAATGGAAACGCCACCATAGATTATGTCCAAGGCACAAAAGGAGCACAAAGAAAGGGAAAAGGGGGAGAGGGCAAAGGTACCTGCAGATAATGACTGGCGAGGATGTTTTCAGCTCTTTAATTAAACTTCCAAATGGGCATACTCACAAGAAACAGTGACTAGGTACTTACTAAGAAAAGGATAGAACATAAGGAGAAAGTTCACTGTTAGAAAACTGTTCAAATTGTTCATTCATACGGATATGTGACACACAGCATTCTAGAATTTTAACATTTGAAAGAAGATATTTTTCCAATAAGATTTAAAACCATTGAAATAATCATGTTGTACTAAATATGATTTTTAAAAGTTGAAATGATATTCTTCCATGGAAAGCTGAAGTTTATGGAGAGTCTCTTCTAGACGATAACATTCAGCATGACCACAGTTGTATATGGGTCTCACTCACACATGTGAACCCTGGTCCTGCTTCCTGAATGAGGAAGAAAACGCCTGTGGATTTGTTTGTCCTGAGCTTGTGCTGTAGTTGCTCAGGTGTTCTAACAGTGGGAAACAAATCAACAGATATAAAATGAAGGATGTTTTTTGTTTGTTCATTTTTTTTGTTGTTTTTTTGTTTGTTTGTTTATTTTTGTTTTGAAAGGGTTTATGTGACTAGCACAGAAAACTAAGTCAGTGTGTCATCAAATATTGAGACAGTAGGGTGTGGGAGAGGGAGACAACTGGCAGGAAGAGAAAAAGAGCTGCAAGAAGACACTGGGACATCTAAGTGAAAACTAGAAATTCACATGGGTCAAATGGACTAGATTAAGCCCTGATTTAAATGCTTTGCATTGTTTAGATAAAAGCAGTGGAACAAAAATGAAAAAGTCCCAAGGGAGGTGCAGGCCTAACAAAAGTCAAAAGGGTGGGAAAATGTGTCTAAGCAGTTATTTGAGCATGTGAAATAGAAAGATTCCCCCGTGCTTCCAGCCTTGATAGCATTGTGATAGACACAACCCATTATCCCCCCACCCCTCGAGTAAGACCACTTATCAGATCTCCTGTGTTCTACCTAGGAAGCTCTGGGGAAAACGGGCATTGATTGCTTTCACACTCAACCTTCCTAGCCCTTAGTTCTCAGAAAGGTCTATTTTGTTCTGTTGTTGTGTTTCTGCACCAATTTTTAAAAGACACGAAGATGTAAAATCGTGACCTGAAGAAAATGCAAATCTAGGGCATGTTGAGTAGGGAAAGAGTGGTTTTACTAGAAAGTGTTTCTTCTGTTTTCTGTAAGGAATGGTGTGAGATTTAGAAAGAAAGAAAGAAAGATAGACAGAAAAAAAGACAGACAGACAGACAGACAGAAAGAAAGAAAGAAAGAAAGAAAGAAAGAAAGAAAGAAAGAAAGAAAGAAAGAAAGAAAGAAAGAAATAGCAAGGGGCTTAAAACCCCTGACAGCTATCCAAGAGTAGCTATTTTTCGTTTAACTAAATATATATTCAAAGTTGGGCTTTAAAATGAGTCATTTGCACCCCACGTGCCTTTTACATATTGATAAAATATTAACACTAAAGACATTAAAACATTTCAACCGAAGGGTGCATGAATCAATCTGTTTAGATGGAATCACAGCCCTGCAATATTAGAACCATTAGAACCCAGGCATACAGAAGGTTCCCATCTTCAATCCTTCATTCAAGGGGAGCAGACCAATGGCCTGTTAGTGGCTGGTTGTTTTTATAAGTTTCATGTGGTACATTACAGTACTCATTTACTTATGTAAATCTGTAACTGCATACTTGCTTTTATTTACTGAATATTTATGCTTCCATCATACAATATATGTTGATCACAGTTTCTGCTACGTCCACTTCTCTTACCTCTTCACTACCTCTCCTCTCCCCAAGATGAACTGCCCCTCTGTTTCCTCTTCAGAAAAAAAGCAGGCCTCCACAAGACAACAAACAGCCAAACAAGACAAATGGAGCTAGAATAAGACAAGGCAAAAGCCCTCATTCAAGTCTGGACAAGACAACAGAGTAGGAGGGAATGGATCCCACAAGCAGACAAAAGAATCAGTGATAAACCCACCCCCACTGTTAGGAAGTCAGAAATTATCACAGGGGGAGAGGGAGGGGAGGGGAAAGGGAGGGAGAGGAGAAGGGACAGAATCTGAATTGGAGGTATCCGCCTGGTCTCTGCCATCAGAGATCGGGGGACCCTGTGGAAGAGTGTGAGTCAGGACGGTAGGAGTCCGAGGAGATCGAGTGAGGACACCAGGAGAACATGGCCCACCACATTAACTGAGCAGGGCTCAAGGGCTCACAGGGACTAAAGCCACAAGAGCAAGCATGGAGCCTGCATGGATATGCTTCAGGTTCCCCGATTAGATATGTAGCTGTTTTCATATTTGTATAGTAGAGTACTAACAGAGAGTTATAATCATGAAAACCATCCTACCCTAAGGATCATTTAATGGACTCTCTCTTAGATGGCTGTCATTGTAGGAAACACATGCAGAGCATGTGGAAGAGTCGGCACTTGATATTCTACATAACAAAGGATGTAGTTGGTAGATGGCACTTCTACCTCGCCATCTATCTCATCCTATGTACAAAAGAAATAATTTTTTGTTAACAGGAAGTATTCTCTAATCTATCCACCTTTTTGCTGTTGACGTTTTCTTCTCTGCTTTGTGAATTATTTCTTATTCTCTCATTTTACAAAATTTTCTTTTGTAAATATCTACTGTCTCAGGAAGCCTTAAAGACTATTACTCTTAGGTAGAATTCCCGGCTACCTTCTAAAGACTGCCAGAGCACTGTACCAATATCAAACAGGCTCTTACCACATTATGTTCTGTTTCAGCTTTGATCGCTGTGCATCCTCTCCTTGGAGACCAAAATCCCTCCTTTTTTATTTCTCCTGTGTCGTGTATGGTACCTAGCATTTAGTAGATACTCACGTAATAGTATTGTGCTAATGCCAACTGGAAAATTAAGGCAATTCATACAGGTCTCCTTTGAAGACACACAGGATTTTTAGAGCCAGCTTGTGATTTTATTAGTTTAGCAAAGAACTAGAACCTTGATTTAATGAGACAAAGAGAAAATAAATCCTGACATAGAGGGGAGAGGTTAACAAACATCTGGAACTAGGACTGCTCCAAAAGTGAGAGTCCTTGGAAACAGGAAAAAGCATTCCAGACAGGGTTTTAGAGGCCAACTCTGACCTCAGGGCCACACCCTATTCTCAGCCCACCACACCCTGAGTGCCTTTGTACTGGCATTCACATTTTGCATCTTCAGTATCTCATCTGGCATTGGGACCTTCCTTTCTGCCCTGCCCAGTGCTAAATTCCATGCTTAACTCACCCTAACAACTGCTGGCTCTGCCTTTTCTACCTTTTCTTCTATTGTGTACCTTTTAATACAAGTTCAGTGTGGGTCTCTTTCTGCATGCATCATTCCTTCCTTAGACATCTATTCATCTGCATTTTACTTTATTTTATTCTTTGATGATTTCATGTCCATATTACAGAGTTTTGTACACTTTTTCCTCCTAGTGTCTTCTGCCTTCCTTTCTTTACTTTGCTGAAACCAGTCTCCCCAATAATTCTCCAACTACACTGCTCTCTTCCTTCACCCCCACAGCCTATCTGTGAAGGATGGGCCTAATGAGCCCCTCCAGTACTTCTCATACAGCTACTGTCCATTTCCTTAACAAGCATTGCACATCTAGAAGATATCACTTGGCAGTACTTCTTTGCATATTCTGTCTCTTAAAATATTTCCACCCCTTCTTCCAGAATTTTCCCTGAGCCTTGGATGGGCGGATAGAGATATCCCTTATAGAATCAGACACTCCAAAAATCAGTCATTTCCTATATTTTGGTCATCTGTGACTCTCTGCATTAATAACTACTTACTACAAAAAGAAGTTTCTCTGACAAAGGCTAACAATGGCACTAATTTTTGGTATGAAATTTAGTATTCCAATTCATCTTATATTATTATCTCTGTGTGCATACACATGCTTGTGGGGGAAAGTCTCATGTGGGACTGAACACAAGTGAAGGTGAGAGGACAACTTCTGTGGAGGTGGTTCCCTCTCTTTGCCCTTACATGAGTGCAGGGGAGGAAACTCAGAATACTGCGCTTGTGGCAAATGCTTTACCCATTGTGCAGTCATACAGTCTTACCAATCCAAAGTATAAGTATTTAGAAGGCAGTCTGACGCCATATCCACTTGTCAGAACAAGAGTAGCAGGTTCTCTCCTCTGGCTTATGACCTCCATAGACGTGGCTTCTTTAACAGAACCAGGCATGATATTCCTTCTGATGAACAAACACCAAATCCAAACAAAACAGTTATTCACTCCGGAAGAGCCATG
The DNA here is from genome assembly GCF_900095145.1 of Mus pahari. Lineage (NCBI taxonomy): Eukaryota > Metazoa > Chordata > Mammalia > Rodentia > Muridae > Mus > Mus pahari. The sequence continues at coordinate 90,207,049 of NC_034596.1, forward strand.
TTACTATTGCACAAGTGAACACATCTTACCAAGCAGATCATGAGGTAAATGTCTTGGTGGTAGGAATGCTGATTAATATTCTACTTAAGAGAAATTCATGATGTGGATGCACACAGAAAACCATTGTACTGAGCACAGGGACCCCAATGTGGAAGTTAGGGGAAGGACTGAAGGAGGTGAAGGGGTTTGCAGCCCATGGGAAGAACAATATCAACCAACCAGATCCCCCAAATGCTCCCAGGGACTAAACCACCAACCAAAGAGTACACATGGATGGACCCATGACTCTAGCCCCATATATAGAAGAGGATGGCCTTGTCAGACATTAATGGGACGAGAGGTCCTTGACCCTCTGAATGCTTGATGCCCCAGTGTAGGGGAATGCCAGAGCAGTGAGGTGGGAGTGGGTGGATGGGTCAGGAGCACCCTAATAGAAACAGGGGGTAAGGGGATGGGATAGGGAGTTTGCAGAGGGGAAACTGGGAAAGGGAATTACATTTGAAATGTAAATATATAAAATATCCAACAAAAGAAAGAAAGAAAGAAAGAAAGAAAGAAAGAAAGAAAGAAAGAAAGAAAGAAAGAAAGAAAGAAAGAAAGAAAGAAAGAAAGAAGGAAAGAAAATTCCATGGTATCTTCTAGCACTGTGAAAACTAAACAACAGCTGGAAAAGCTCCATCTCAATTAAAGCTTGTGTCTCAATATTTTGCAGTATAAGTGCATAGTGTTATCAGCAATAGAGTCTTAAAACTTATTCTGGTTCAACCAACACCACTGATACATAATAGTTTGGAGGTCTCTGGAGTCTGACTGACCAAACAATGTATAGGTATATATTCCACACTTGATACTAAGATTTTCAACATTTGGCTACTGAGAATGGCATTTTCTACCCATAAAGGTTATCTGTATTCAATGCCTTTTAAAACTATGATTTTAATAGATTATAAAATATCTGGTTTTCCAAGGCCAAGAAGTGGGAGTGGGTGGGTAGGGAAACCGGGGCAGGGGTATAGGGGACTTTGGGGATAGCATTTGAAATGTAAGTGAAGTAAATACCTAATAAAAAATTGGAAAGAAAAATCTGGTTTTCAGGGAGCATTTTTCATATATCTTTAGGTTTTTTACTTTTATTTTTAATTCTTCCCCATACTCAGGTATTTCTACTTCTCTACTCTCATTTCCAATAAAACTTTACAATACTGAACTTGCATGTTTGTGAGATAATCCTCTTCTCTGGAAGTTGAATATTAAAGGAATCTTTAGAAATCAACACACACACACACACACACACACACACACTCACTCACATACACCACACATACAACACACACACACATACACACAGACACACACACAGACACACACACACACACACACACGCACGCACACACACACCTATGAAAAGGAATTTTAAAAATTCCACAAAGAAAACTAGGAAAGAAAACACGGGGATAGTTGTATATGTACTTGACCTACAAAAGACAGGTACTTGGTTGCATTTTGCCAATGAAGGACATTTTTTATTACGAAAGCTAAAAGGTAGACAGTCATTCAGGAGTTTCTAGAACTCCATAGAACTGACTATTCTATATTTTGCCCCACACTCTCAAGAATCTTTGAAGTACACTGTACACATATGATTATGTTTTTCACTTCTCAATTTGGAGTTCTTTTCAAGTTTCTGTTAAAATCTGTTTCATTAGCTAAGGAGTCTTCCTTGAATGCCTATGTGATGATTAATATTTTCTGCATTTAGATATGCACTCCCAGGAAAGTAGGAAGTTGATCCCTTAACTCCCCTTCTTTTTTTCTGGATTCCCATTGTTTATATTGTGGGTAATTTTGTCTTAATTTTTTTTTCCTGGTTAAGTGCTCCNA
>NC_034596.1:90208936-90224179 GCF_900095145.1 Mus pahari
TNTTTTTTTTTTTTTTTTACTTATTATTTTATTTTATTAGATATTTTCTTTATTTACATTTCAAATGCTATTGTGAAAGTTCCCTATNCCCCCCCCCCCGCTCTCCTACCCACCCACTCCCACTTCTTGGCCCTGGCATTCCCCTGTGCTTAGTGAGGTAACCCAATCACAAAAGAAATCACTAGATATGCACTCACTGATAAGTGAATATTAGTCCAGAAACTTAGAAAACCCAAGATACATTTTGCAAAACACAAGAAAACCAAGAAGGAAGGCCATCGTGTAGATATTTCATTCCTCCTTAGAATAGGGAACAAAATACCCATGAAAGGATATTGATACAGAGACAAAATTTAGAGCTAAGATGAAAGGATGGGCTATCCAGAGACTACCCCAGTCAGTGTTCTTGAGAGACAGAGAGCAGAAAGGACACATGGAGCTAGTCTCAATTTTATTTTTTTTTTCAAGCCTTTTGTTTCCTCAAAAGCGACTGTCATATAAAATCAGCAGTTAGGTGATGATGATCTAGTTAATGTTTATCTCCCAAGGCTGACTGCTGTGGACTCCTTTATGCCCCTTCAGGGGCCACTGAGCCTGCTCTTCCCTCCCGAAAGTGTCTGCCAATTAAGCAGTATTCTGCTAACTAGCGCTTGGGGCCTAAAACCCCCCAACAAGTTTTGTAAGCATGGCTTTAACAGGTGCATGCCCCCGAGTCTAATCTGACTGCAATTTTATCTTCATGGATGACTGATTCTATAATGCAGGAGTAAAAGCAGACAGTTCTTTTTAAAAAATTATTAAAGGAAATATTATAGGCACTAACTGACTTTTTGTCTAACTGGTCTTATGCTGATTCTGCGTAGAAAAAACACTCTCTGTGCTCTTAGTTAATCACCCGCAGAGGAGACCCACGCTGTTTCCCCTCTTTTCCAGGTACCCACCTTGGTCTTGCACAATGAGACAAGCACACCTGGCACTTTTGGCCTCTATGTCTTATCCCAAGACATGTAGCAATAGGCCAAATTAAGAATACAAACACATATATATTAGATTAGGGCTTGGCATACCCTGGATAAAAGCACTAAAACAATTATTTGATGGAGTATTTCTAAAGAGCTTCTATCTTTTTCTCTGATGAGAAAATGAATGCCAGGATCCTATGAACATTTAATCACTAGCGACTGTGACTTCTACCACTGTTGAGAAAAGAAACCCCCTAAACATGGAGATTTTTTACCAAGAAAACTAAGGAGGCATGCAGGAAGGGAAGGATGGAGGAAGGGAGAAGGAAGGAAAGGGGAAGAGGAAAGAGGAAGAGAGATTGGGGAAAGGAAGTAGATAAGGATGCAAAGAAAGAAATAGTGATGATAGAAAGACAGATGGGCAGGAAGATAGACAGACAAATAATCTCAATGGCATCACCTGCCCTTAGGATCTGGGAGAGTATGGAGTTATCAGTGTGCTCCTCTTAGAGGGAATGCAGCCAGCCAAGGGCCGCTGGCAAAACAAACAAACAAGCAAACAAAAAACAATCAACTGATTCTCCTGTTAAGACTAAATGTCTTTCTAGGGACTTTAAAGTGATGTTTAGAGTTGTTTAAATTCTAAACAACATATTTGCTATTAACAAAAATATGAATATGGGATAATGAAAAGAAAACCATCTTGACACAGAAATCAAGTCATAGACCAAGCCAGTAGTGGAGGTGACTGTGTCTTGACTAATGGGAATCTAATGCTATGCTATTTTATTTTAACATCTTGAGATTTCAAATAATTTCTTGCAAATGTGCCAGAAATTCTAACAAATGTTCATGATAAAATTTGATGATTTTTGTCAGATATGGCCACAAACCAATTACTGGATAAATAATTAGCCATATATTACATGTTTTGTTTTGATAACTGCTGTTGTTTATTTTCCTATATCCATATGTTCTTGTATTTTTGGTGCTTAAAATAGGAATGTAAAAATAGTGATAATGTACTTTTACAATAAAGTCTTTTTTTTCTGTGTGTGTATGTATGTCTCATTTAACCATAAAGGAATTTTTAAAATCTTCTTCCAGACTTGGTGTTTGCTGTAATTATGAAAATAATTAGTAAATAATAAGTGAAGGTAGGTTTTGAACAGTCATGTTTTAATAAATATTAAATATTCATCCAGAGGTAACCCAGACCCAAAAGAACATGCATGGTATGTACCCACTCATAAATGAATTTAGCTAAAAAAGTTCAAAATACCAATGATACACTCACAGATCATATGAAGCTTAACAAGAAGGAAGGTCCAAGTGTGGACACTTCAATCCCACTTAGAAGGGGGAACAAAATAATCACAGAAGGCAAAGGAAGACAGGGACCTGGGTGGGAGGGGGGAAAGGAAGGAGAAGCGAGGAACAGAATTACATATGGGGGATGACAGGAGAAAAGCCCAGAGAACCAGGAGAACAAATGGAAATATGCAGCTGCCAGGGTTGGGGGGCAGGGCAGGAGAACCTCTAGAAAGCCCCAGAGACCTGATGTGAAAGAGTCCCAGGACTCAATGGGGATGGCTTAGCCAAAATGCCCAACAGTGAGTAAATGGAACATGAGGAGACCACCTCCAGTAGGTAGGGCTCTAGGAGAGGCAGAGGGCCACCCACTCATCTTCAAAATTTGTCCCAGAATTGTTCCTGTCTAAAGGAAATACTGGGACAAAAACGGAGCAGTGACTGAAAGAAAGATCATCCAGGGACCAGCTCAACTTGGGATCCATTCCATGCACAGGCACCAAGCCCTGCCACAATTACTGATTCCATGTTGTGCTTGCAGACAGGAGCCTAGCATGGCTGTATTCTGAGAGGCTCTGCCAGCAGCTGTCTGAGTCAGATGCAGAAACTTACAACCAACCATTGGACTGAGGTCAGGGCTGCAGTAGAAGAGTTTGGAGAAGGATTGAAGAAGCTGAAGGGGGGTGACCCTATAGAAAGAACAACAGTGTCAAGGAACCCGGACCCCTCAGAGCTCCCAGAGATTAAGCTACCAACTAAAGAGCATACATGGCTTTTTTTTTTTTTTTTTTTGACCTGAGGTACATTATGTAGCAGAGGTCCTATTTGTAGGGTCTCAGTGGGAGGGTGCACCTAACCCTGTAGAGACTTGATGCCTCAGGGAAGGGGAATGCTGGGAGGGTGCTGAGGTGAGGGGGTGCATGGGGGAGCACTCTCTCAGAAGCAGAGAGGAGAGGAGAGGAGAGGAGAGGAGAGGAGAGGAGAGGAGAAATTGGGAATGGATTGCAGGGAAGGGGAGCAACATACGGAATGTAAATGAATAAAATAATATAATTAAAAAAGGAAAAATATAATATCAGTTACGTTAGTTAGAACTCATGTATATAAGCATTTGGCTCCAAAACTTCATTGTCAATAAACAACAAACAACAACAAAGCCTACATTGCTAAAACCTGTAGAAATAGTTCTCATTAAAGTATTTATGTGAAAGGAAAAAAACCTAGAAGAACCAAGTTCTACTAATTTAAAGTGGTGTTTAAAAATTAGCATCTGCCATAATTTAAATTTTTTGTCACTTGTATAAGTTTAAAGATTAACTTAAAAACCATTAACTGAGCAGAAACAAATTTGGAGTATTACTAAATGTGGGAGAAGGGGCAGTGCACACGTGATCTGATGAGGAAAATTGGAAAAGGGATCTCTGATTAGTTAGGGAGAGAGGAAGAAATGCAGAAGCAAGGAAGAGGGTAAAATAATAGTAAGGATATCTGAAAAAGTCATAAGGATCTATATCATTCGTCTGTTTGCCTAAAATTAACCTATAATACATGTACATCTGTGTGTGTGTGTGTGTGTGTGTGTGTGTGCGTGTGTGTGTGTGTATACACTGTGAATAGCTTAAATGAAACTTCTTTATCCGGGTTGACAATGTTGCCTATAAAGACAAACGACCAACCTAAACCAAACCAAACAAACAAACAGCCCTTTCCCTCCAAAAAAACCCAAAAATCCCAAGATCAGAGATGAGTAAACATTTTCAGTTGTTGCTCAGGGTTAGCCAAGACAGTCTTATAACATTACACACTATTGGTATTGCCTTTGTTTGTTTGTTTGTTGTCGTTGTTGTTTATTGTTTGTTTTTGTTTTTGTTTTTCTTATTGCAGGGAAGAAAGGAATGCCCCATTGTTGATTACACCAATGCATTTCAGAAACTGGTAGCAGAGGCCCCTGAACTGGAACTGACACAAAAGACTCCCTCCTGAAAACTAGCTCTCATGGGAACAGAAGGAACTCTAAGCCTCTAATGGAGAGATGCAGCCAACCATCCTACACAGCTAGGAAAGTTATGAACCACCACAACAACCTGAATGGCACTGTAATCCTAGGGGTGTAGCAGTGGCATGTATAACTGGCAAGTAACTAACAGCTCTCAGATCGTAATTAACATGTTTCAAAAGAGGGAAATTATTCTTCTACCATGGTTAACAAAGTTCTAGGTCTTGGAGTAAAATCTACAATGACTATTTTATTCAACCAGACTTATCTTTAACTAAAAATATAAGTAAAATAAAGAATAAAAATAAATAAGTAAACAAGTAAAATACATGTCAACTTTACTTCTATAATAATTGACTGTACCACTGATTTGAAATGATTCGTTTCTTCCCTAAGTTGCACTTTTGTCAATTTTATTTCAGCCACAAAAATGAAGCTAGGGCCACCATTGGAACCCATGGTATTTTTATAGACAGAGATGAAAACTCCTTGACTGGTGAAGAGCAGGGACCGTATCCTAAAGACCACTGAGCTCATAGGACATGGTACCTACCCATTATTACCCAACACTCTTTCCTTACTCTACAATTGCTGCTTCTCTTTAATCTAGAAAATATTTATTCACAAGAGACAACAGAGTACGTAAAAGTGACACATTCTGCTCCTTTGAACGGTATGCAGTAGAGGCAATTGGTAAAAAATAAATTAATTTAATTATGTAGTATAAATCTACCAAAAAATAAAATAAATTTTTTATTGAGAATGGGCTGACCAGGAGGATTGGAGAATTTTCTTCTTCTTCTTCTTTTTTATTGTATTAGATATTTTCTTCATTTACATTCCAAATCCTATCCCCGAATGTCCCCTATACCCTCCCCCGCCTTGCTTCCCTGCCCACTCAATCCCATTTCTTGGCCTTGGCCTTCCCCTGTATGGGGCATATAAAGTTTGCAAGACCAAGTGGCCTCTCTTCCCAATGATGGCTATTTAGGCCATCTTCTGCTACATATGCAGCTAGAGACACAGCAATTAAAAACAATGACTTTATGAAATTCTTAGGTAAATAGATAGATCTGGAGGATATCATCCTGAGTGAGGTAACCCAGTCACAAAATAACTCACTTGATATGCACTCACTGATAANTGGATATTAGCCCAGAAACCTAGAATACCCAAAATACAACTCCAAAACACAAGACAATCAAGAAGAAGGAAGACCAACACATGGGTACTTCATCCCTCCACAAAATAGGGAATAAAATAGCCATGGAAGAAGTTGCAGAGACAAAGTTTGGAGCTAAGACGAAAGGGTGGACCATACAGAGACTGCCCAACCCGGGGGTCCATCCCATAATCAGTCACCAAACGCAGACACTATTGCATATACCAGCAATATTTTGCTGAAAGGACTCTGATATAGCTGTCTCTTGTGAGACTAGGCCAGTGCCTGGCAAATATAGAAGTGGATGCCCTCAGGCATCTATAGGATAGAATACAGGGCCCCCAATGGAGGAGCTAGAGAAATTACCCAAGGAGCTGAAGGGAGCTGCAACAACAATATGAACTAACCAGTACCCCAAGAGCTCGTGTCTCTAGCTGCATATATAGGAGAATTTTTTTCTTCAGCTATCAACCTAGAGCTCTGATGAAGGACTCGTTTTCAAGGTGTCTGTCTCTGAAAAGTGTGTATTTAAAGATTGTGTTAGTCACTTTCCTGTTCCTGACCTGAAATACTATGACCAAAGAAAACTTTGATTCCAGAGAGTTAAGACGTCTGTCATGGCAGGAAAGCACTGCTGCGATTGGCAGGCATGCATGGTAGCAGGAGCAAGATTAGAGATCACTAGTTCAACTTCTAACATGAAGCAGACAGATCAAACTAGAAGTGTTGGCAGACTATGATCCCACTAAGCTATACCCACATGACACACTTCATAGTATGCCAAAAATGCCACCAACTAGAGATGAAATAATTGAAATACGTGAGCCTGGGGTTGGGGCATATTTTGCATTCAATCCACTGCAGGTACATTAACAGAATCATAAATATGCCTCCCTAAAGTTCCTAGGCTTATAGGAAATTTCTAGATACTCAGATTGCCTGGAATGAAGCAGAGGCATACTTTTCAAAAGTGACTCCAAAGTGTAGCAATAGTAACAGGTATTAAAAAAGTTGGTGACAAGAATGAAAAAAGAAAGAAAGACCTTCTCAAAGGTTTGTTTAGAGGACCCAGTCATCCATCATACTTTACCAGATCTCACCTGTGTATTCAAACGGGGAATACCAGCCCTACACTTAATGCCTTTTCTAACAGATACCATGGTAACCATGGCCACCAAATTTCTGGTGATTAAGAATAACACAAACAATTTCCAAAGAGGTTGATAACAATCTTCTTGAGATTCCTATATTCCCCCAGTCAAATCTGTTTCTTTCAGTCTATGGCATGGACATTTATCTGAATTATTTCATCCAAGTAGTGTATCTGCCTTTAATTGTTTTTTTTTGGATTGTCAAAATTTGTTGATCCTCTTATGATATTTATCCTCTTTGCACTCTGTTTGGATGTGCCATGATGGCTTATTAATTCTTGTGGCATCTTTCTGCCTGTTCACGATATGGAAGGTTTAATTTGATGTTTGCTTCTTTGAGTGCCTGACAGTACACAGGTGAGAAAGCATATGATACTAATCTCTTTTTATAAGCCTCAGCTAAATTAGCATTTCACATTTTTTTAACAGTTTATCATTTTTCAATCAGTTTGCTATTTCACCTTGTTAGTCCTGACAGAGGCAAAGTAGAAATGCTGAAAGCCACTGAATAAATGTTGCACTGAGTCATGTATGTTTTGGTTGCAGACAACAAAGTTCAATTGCTTTTGTGGATAATGTGGCTGTTTGTTTTATAGGGCTTAATTAGAACCAACATTGCTTATTTATCTGAGATGCTTTAGTATGAAGATATTGCTCATTTTTAGAAAGGGGGGAGAGAGTTACATTTAATCAGTCTAAACAAGCCCTCTAGACAATTTGTTTAGAAATTTCTCTAATTAAAGACTGCCTCCAGGTAATGTGGTGATCAGGTCTACCAGCAGGCATAAATTAAGGACATTATGCAATTAGCACTGAGACCAAAAATGGAAGTAACAGCTGGTGGCTGGAAGCTAAGGAAATAAACAGTTCCTAGGTGCCACCTTAATATTAAGGAGCAGGTCTCCTGTTAGAATGTGCTGCTATGACAATATTTTTAGCTCATTTAAGGGAACACTTTCTGATTCTGAGTATGTGTTAAAATATTAAACCTGAATATATTCAAAAATTTTTTACACATAAGATTGTTCTACTTTAATTTGAAAATGATTCTTGTTCACTAATCATTTGATGCTTTCTGAATGACATCCAAACCCATTTCACTCTGATACTAGAAAAGTCAGAAGATCAACAGCTATTCCAATTGGAACCAAGAGGATGATAGATATATAGCTCTTTACCAGAATCTAAGTTTAAAACTAGCTGGTATCAGAAAAGCTCCTGGGTTTTCTTTTATACATGTTTCTAAGATTCCCCTATGTACTGAGCTCTTTTCACTTCATTGTAACCTCTTCCATTTCATTTTGTTTTGCCTTAGTAATTAGGCTTTCTGACTTCAGCTCAACTATCTGCTTTGGGAAATTAAAAACATACTGTTTGAATTAGATGGTAGCCTTCTGTGATTCCGATGCGCAGTCCCACCCTCGCATCACAACACTTACTAGTGCTCTGCCTGCAGAAGAGTCAAGCACATTTTCAAATGGCCTCTTTGAAATCACATAACACAGAGGGCCCTGGGTATAAAATGGTTTCCCAAAAATCTTATGGTCTTTTGTTGAGCAGCTCAGATATGAAGGAGAATATAGAAACAGGGCCAACTGGATGGCCTCCTGTTACCAAAATGGAATGCTTTTTGCACCTAATAAAATTGGGCATGATTTATGAGGAATTGACAGGAAGAAACACAGTAAGTTTGAAAGAAATTCAGAGGACAGAAGAAAGAATAAAACCCTAAACTAAATGCTCAAGGGGCTGTGTTGTCAGCACAGTCAATAAAGGACTTGCTATAGAAGCATGAGCACCCTAACTTGATCTGCAGAACCCTAGTAAAAGTCAGGTGTGGTGACCTGGTGACCTGTGCTTGAACTCTCAACAATATGGAGGGGAGAATGTGGATCACTTTCATTGATTTAGGGCATGGCAAGCCTAATCTAACCAACGAGCTCCAGATCCCCAAGAGAAATTCTGTTTCAAAGAAGACAAGCTGGACAGCTTCTAAGGAACATCACTAGCGATCCTTTGCCTCCACATGCATGCAAATGTGCAAACGCATGCATGTGTACCCACCCGTGCACACACACACATACACACACATATATCAATACGGAAACAGACACACATACAAGAACACGTGCACATATATCCAAAAGGAACGTTCAGAATTAATCTTTATGAAAAATAGAATGTAGTACTTTACTGATCCCCAAAATAGGTTTTTAAGTAATGTTTCTGTCTCAGTGGAAAAAAATCCATTTAGTTTTGGTTGGTGGCTAGTCACTTAACAAGCCTTTTGTCACAGTGTCATTTGCTTTTGCCTTGTGCTCATAGAACATTCATTCCCATATTCAAGAGCTCTAGCTAATTAGCAAAAGGGAGAATAGATCTTATGAGACATTAGGATAAAAATTACTCAAGCCAAGCTTGTTAGAACGTCTGTCAGAGTAACTGAATGCAGGAAGCATTTTCATGCTTTTTGTTCTCTGACCCCTTCCAAGTTAGTGGGACAATGATGAGCATTAGTTTTTCAACAGCTACCATTGATATTTGGGGACAGATGACCTGTTCTGAAGGTTCTGGAGCTGTTCTATGTGGTATAGACTTAAACAGAAGTCCTGGTCAAAACACCAATTTTTGAAACGATAAATAAATCTCTGTATAAAGCCAGCTGTCCTATATGTTGTATAAATGGTTGGGTGTAGTGTTTCTGCCTGCACGCAGACTGGAGCCATGTCTGCGGGCAGAAAACACCTTGGGGTGGGTTCGTACTGTAGAGCTAAGCTTCCTGAAATTATGAGATGATCTGCAAGAAAGCATATCATTTATTAATTATATGCGGGAGAACCCAACCCTCCCCCGCATGTCCCATTGTCTCTGCTGAGTGTCTCTCAGTCCTGCATGGCTCAATGTTCCATGTCCCAATCTCTCAATGGCNCGCGGTCCTCCTCAGCGGAGCTGTGTCCAGAAGGCGGGTCCAATCGAGTAGGCGTGACGACATTGGTGGTTGGTCCGGGCGACGAGTGGGCATTGACAGTGGGCGGTCCGAGGACGCTCTGTTCTGGCTGATCTGCTGCACTCCGGCTGATCTGGGGAGCAACCCCCAGCGTGCCTGTAAGGGGCACAACACAATGCTCAGAGGATGGCGGGCGAGACCCAACAGTTGGGTATGTGATATATGTCCTATATATCCTATGTTATTGAATGGCTTGGAGGTTCTATATAATATAGACTATCTTTAGACTTGGAGGTTCATGTAACTGTTTGGGGGAGGCTCAGAATATATGGATTTGCTGGAAGAAATATTCTTATGGAGGTAGTCTATGAGAATTTATCTAGTGTACTTTCCTTCTGATTCCTTTTATGATTCAAAAAGTGAGCTTTCAGTTGCTGCTCTAGCTGCTATGTCTTTATGATATCATCATGGACTATAACCCTCTAGAACTGTAAGCCCAAATAAATCCTTTCTTCTACAATTATCTTGGTTATGGTGCTTCATCATAGTAATAGGGAAGTAACCAATATACTACTGAAAAAGAAATGACTCCCGATTGAGAAACAATGACTGGGCGTTCATGTTATGGCCCAGAATATTTCAAAACATATGTTTCTTTGAAAGAGACAAAGCACTTGTGCTACAAACCTGAGAACTTGAACTTGGCTCATAGTAGGGACAAAATCTTTTAATAGAAGGTAGATACACACCTGTAGAGCTGCTTGTCTCATTTCACATTTGAAATGATTTAAATTTCATTGAGAGCCAAAGTCCCACTTTAATAGGTTGTATTACTTCACAAATAGATTACTTGACAGGGGTCAACCTTAGTCCTTGAAAGGCTTCTTTCATATAATTTACAGATCTCCTTTTGTACATTCCTGAAGGAAGCCTTCAATTAAAATAAAACAGACATACCTAAGGAAATTTGAAATTACTTAAAGTAAATCAGGATTCCTTATATGTTTTGATATAGAATTTATAACATTCACTTTATCATTTTGATTTAGAATAAGTATGAATTTGAGAGACACATTATGTTTGGCCTACAATATTTATAGCATGAGGTCTGTAGACCTCTGGGCCACTGTCTCCTTGCTGTTTAATGAAGAGAGTAAAATAGAGAAAAGACCTCAAACTGTTGTGCAGTGTAGGCATCCTCAGCTGGAGAGGACAATATACCCTTACTCTTTGACATGTATCTCCTTCTCTTTCTTTTGATGATCTTTTGATCCTTGGTATATGGCATTGTCAGGAGTAGGCTTTGTGAACAGCTACAGAGATAACATTTGGGAAAAAAAGGGAACGAGAGGATTAAAGGGGAGTTGGGTTTTTATGTTTTGTTTTTGTTTTACAATTTATTTTGTTGTTCTTTTTATCTCTTTAGCTTTTGTTTATTTTATGTTGTGGTTGCTCTCAGTTTGGATTTGTTTTTCTCTTATTTGCAGTGAAAAAATGCAACCAACATCATCTGGTTCTTTCACTGAAAACTAGCATTGAAAGGATGCTCACTAAAGGAATTAAATGACTCATAAAGATGACTTGCTTAATGTACAAATTTTTTTTGCTGTCTACTGTGATCCCAAAGATCTAAGTCACTTTCTCTATTAAATTTCCTGTCACAGCTCACTTGTACAGGTATAACAAAATATTAAGACCAGTAAGTTTACATATTATAAAAGTATATTTCTTCCAGTTCTGAAGTCTGAAAACACCAAAATGTGGTTAGGTGGTTCAGTTGTCTGGGGAGTGCTAGCCTCTTCTTCTGTGATGTCACTATATCCTCTGGAGAAGATCAGTGTCATCTTATCACAATGGGGAGCAAAGCCTAAAAGCTAGAGATCCAAACACTGTAGTTTGTTGAAAACTAGTGATCCAAACACTTCTCTTTGAGAAGGCAGTTAATGAACAAGGGGCTTCTTGCAAACACCTTCACATGCTCTAGACTTCCATATATATGCCACTGTCGTATTCATTTTTTTCTCTTTCATTGTATCAGTCAAGACTTAATTTTCCAATGAAAATGGAAGCTACACATTATGAATATATTACCAGGGCTTTTCCTAGTTAGCTTGATCACAATGCCAACATTTTAGGTTGCCACCTGGTCTATTTGCTTCTTGTTATTGTAAAGTTAGAGGAAAGTGAAGTCCACATCACAGTTAAAATGTACTCCAAAGCATTCTCCTTTCTTTATTAACCAAAGTTAATAGCCGTAGTCAGTATGTATTCAAGAGCAAACTTTACTAACTGACCTTCCTTACTAACTGAAGCTATTCCTAAAATTGCACTGATGATGATCAGGTAAAATTTCAAGAATCATTAACCAAGTGGCAATGAATTTGAGAGATTCTAATGACCATCCTGTTGAACACAGAAGTCCCTCAATAATGCATGATGTGTGGGCAAGATGAGCTTGGGCGGGGAAGTCCTAAGGAATTTTTTTATCAAGAAGATATGTCATAGGTCTTAAAATTCACTATGAAACAACTAAACTGGCCAGTCTACTTAAAAACAGCCTATTAAAGGCATTCTAAAATACCTACTAGGGTTTATCCAGCTGTCTTTTTTTTTTTTTTTTTTTTTTTTTTTTTTTTTTTTTTTAGTAAGCAAAATCCATAAAATTGTGCATTGCACATACAGCAAAGACAGGGCAATAAAGCATTGTGATGAATAGATCTTGATGTTAGCTTGATTGCATTGAAGGGAATCTGAAGAATTGGTGAAGAGTGGAGCCTAGGTGTGTCTATGTGCTTTTTTTTTTTTTTCTTTATAGGATTAGCATTTTGATCAGCAAACTAAGTAAGAAAGATGCATAAAATCTCCATGTGGTAAGCATGGCCAAATATTTGAGGGACTTGAGTGGCTCCAAAGTGGCAAAATTCTCTTGCTTCTGCCCTCAGACATCAGGTTGCAGGTCCTTTGATCCTCAAAGCTTAGGGCTTAGACCAATGGGTAATTTGGATACTGGGGACTTTAACCTCAAAACAGAGACAGCTAGTCTGTCTCCTGATTCTGCAGTTCTCACCTTCTAAGAGCCAGGCTATTGACTGCTTACTTTCTTTCTCTCCAGCTTACAGATTGCCCTTTATGCTATATTTCAACTTAAGTCATGTTTTGTGCCAGCCCCCTAAGAATCCACTTTTATATATGAATATTCTACTCTCTTTTTTTCCTGGAAAGCAGGAGTAATGTAGCAATACTGTCAAATCAAAATACTAGGTTTTAAATTACTAATAAAATAGATTGACAGTGGCTATTATATGTTTTCTTCACATTTAAAAAATATTACTAGGATTTTAGCTGATTTTCAATGATTTTTTTTCCTCTTACTCAATAAAACATTAAGAGCTATTGCTTTTTTCTAAGCATGCACTATTGCATGAGGAGATTATATTTAAGTAAATCCAATTGGTTGTTGGGTAAAATGATTAGCACACCCCAGGAACATAAATTGTCAAGTAACAAGGACTTGCCCCGTTCCTGTGGTGTGGCGGCTTTACTTTCCGACTCTGAGAGAATTCTGCAATTATAGAGTCACTTAATCAAAATAAAAATCTCTTCTAAGGCTCCTGTTTCTGAAAAGGAAAACACAGTGTACAGGGAAAGCATTGCTTTTAGCATTTCAAATTAAATTTACCATGAAGTTGTAATATGATTTCCCTCAAGTTCTTTTAAATTAATATTTAGTATTCTGTGTATGGTGTTCAAATTGGTTATAATATAAGCTTATGAACAGATAATAGGAAAAATAGAACTAAAGTGTTTGGTAGTCAATTTTACTTTTACCCTCTCTGAGCACGAGCTGTGTCTAGGACTCAAGATGCTCTGTTAATCAGCTGCCAAAAACTCAGCTGTCACCCCTATGCCAATGTATGACATGCACATGGTTTGAAAGCCATATATTTGGTGTTTTATTAGAAGATGCAGTAGTATGAAAAAAAGCTAAAAATGAATGAGCTTTTTTTGTTTTGTTTTGTTTTGTTTTGTTTTTTGTCATCTGATAGCCAGCAGTTCTACTAAGGAACAACTCATACTTGGTCTGTGACAAAGGATGGAAGGTGAGCATCCTTCTGTGGACACATCACACTTGCTGCTTGAATCGATTTAGTTAAACATTCCATCCTATGCATGTATAATATGAGTGAATTGCATTAAAACATGAAGCAGTGCATATTTCCATTGTGTAATTTTAAAATTCCATCCTGACAATGAATGATCATAAGCCTACTTAAGGTGTAGGCATATGTGCTAACAGGTATTTCATTACAGGTTTCCAGATACAGTGGGGTAGAAATTAAATTGCTCATTTGATAAGAGGAGCCTGATCTGTAGGCTATATAGGTAAGAGATGTGGCATAAAAAGTTTGCAATCTATTGATTCTCCCTATTATCTGAGTGCTGAGTGTGGCAGGGTAGAAGTATTTGAAATAAAAAGTCATGCTTTTCTTCTTGCTGTGGGCACCCTCTCAGGAGAATGGGGATTATTTTGAAGGAAGCCCACATGTCTCTTGTCTTGATATGCTGTCGGTTCTGTTTGATTTGTTACTGTGCTTTTGAGTTTTGGTGTTTGGGATTATTTAAATTCACACTCTAATTTACAGACTAGACGGAGTCTTTCTAACAGGAGCAGTTAAATTTATCTTTCTGTCTCTAAAAATAAGCACTGTTCCTATAACATAGGAAAAAAAAACACACATACATGTTTCCATTGACTTCTTTACAATCTTATACTTCACTTCATTGGTCTTCCTTGACTTACATTTGTTGTTAGCATATGGATTAGTTGTCCTGAAAATCATCCATAAGAATGACATTTTAACCTGAATTATCTGAATGCCATGAAAACTAATATTTTGTTTTACGTACACACACATACACACACACACACACACACACACACACACACACACACACACCAGTATACACACAACCATGTAACAGTTAGAAGTATGTGCACATTTCCCTTGACTCAGTCTTCACAGGAAATTATTCATAGAAGGGTCTGGTTGGGCAATGGGATTTCAAGTCATGGATCAATGTGTCACTACATCAGGAGCTTTGAACTTTTGTAATCTCAGAAATGTGTCCTTTAATGTGTCTTTGTTTCTCCTACAAAGTTGATGAAATTATATGAATTCATAGAGGTGTGGGCTTTGGTGGTGTATTGGTGTGCCTATGAAATGTGGCACACCACTCATAGAACATCAACTGCTCAACAATCTTTAATTTCTTGGTAACTCAACTGTGATAATTAGGTGGCCCTTTTGCTTGCAGCTTCCCTGTGAGTGTGTTTTCATAGGCATACTATAATGGGCTTTCAGTTTGACGATGGATTACTGTCAGAGTCAATAAGTCACAGCCTGTTGCACTTTGCGTTTGGCAGGTGTGCAGTGGATGAGAAGCGGTACTGTCAGACTAGAGAGGAAGCACTACAACAGGAAAGAGTGAACTCAGTTTTACATCTCTTGTCTGACATGCTTTCATGATATGAACTTGAACCTGTAACCTGAGAGCCTTCACCTGTAAAGAAGAACTGAATGACCTCACTGGAGGAAGGCAGAAACTTGGCCACACTTTTTTTCTTTTCCTTTGATGATTTAATACCAAGAATATCTCTTTCATACTGATTCTTTATATTCATTTCATTTTTTTCTGTTGGTTTGTTGGTTTGT
>NC_034596.1:90225225-90253693 GCF_900095145.1 Mus pahari
TTTTTTTTTTTTTTCTGTTCTATTAAAAAATGGTGCTCCTGATGAAAAACTCATGACTTAGGTTCCTACCACAACCCATCTTGAGGTCCTCTCATCTCTGGTCTCATCTCTGGTATGTTGGAAAACAGAGAATGAAAGGGAATGGTAGGTTTATAGGTGAGTTGGCACATGTCTGCATCAAAATACCTGATAAGAGCAACTTGTTAAGAGAGGACTCTTATGGCTTGCAGTTCCCAGTACTGCACTCCATCATAGCAAGGAATTTATGATGGCAGGAGGGTAAGGTAGCTGGTTATATTGCATTTGCCATCAAATATCAAGAGTAAAAAAAATAAATAAACCTTTGTGCTCATCTCTCTCTTTTTTAAACAGTCTGAAAAGCAAACTTGTGAAAATTTAGGAAGAGCATTTAGAACTGGACTTTCTAGCTCATTTTGAAGTCCTCTGGAAATGCCCTCACAGACCTGACAAGGACATTGTTTCCATGGTGACTCTAATAAGGACCAAGCATCACAATGAATATTATTTTAGGGAAGTGTTTGGAAACTTGTAGCCTGTATACACAAAGTCTTCAATACTGAAAAAAAATGAAAAAAAAAAAAATGAGGGGGATACCTTTGCAATTTTAAATACTATTTAAAGGAATACTGAACAAAATAAATAACCTTTAATAACATAAAAGCCAATATTTGAAATCCTGTGATAATATCTTAACATTTTACTTAATAGTTTTATCTATTTATAATGCATAGTATCTGGCAGTTTAATTGAGAATTAAATGCACAATACAAATTTTCTTTAATGTTTTTCTATAACCATTTAAAAATCAGAGTGATCATTTTATAATATTTTACATTTTAGAAAGCTTTCCTATAAAATATAGACTGCATGGTTCTCAAAATGAGATGGACCTATGCCTTGTATGACTGGGTGTCTCTGCCTTAGTTTCACGTTATTTTAGAATAATGGAAGTGAAGCTGATTTAATGTGCCATAATGGTTGAATGATTAAAAGTTTTCAAAGCAAATGTCCAAGGCTCTTTGGTACTGTACTCACCCCTTTTTGCTTTGTCTATGGCCCTGAAAGGGTTACTTTTCCACTGAAAAAGCTTCTGTTGTGCAGGCTCATACATGATTTTGTCAGCTGTGCAAATACCTTGCATCAGGAAAGATCCCCTTGTGAAACTTTGCAAAGGGTTAAGGCCCATGCATGCGCGTGTGAGCACACACACACACACACACACACACACACACACACACACACACACACTGTGATATTCGGCTCCAAATCTTTCTCATTCTAGCGATTTCGTGAATCATATTTGTTATAGGGTTTTTTTATTTACTTTATTATGGTTTTGTTAGGTTTCACTCTTGTATCCAACAAAGAATGCCTAGGAGGTGCCTGTCCAGTGCAGATTTTCTTTTAAAACTGTCTTAGAAAATATATTTTCCTTTGGAGGTCAAGCTGAGATGTCCTTTCAAACAACACCCCTCCAAGATTGTCCACTGATCACTGCAAGGGGCCACTTTTATTGATGGTTTCTTGGGAATGGGGGTTAAGCTCCCATAACTGTGTACCTTCAGAGGTGTAGAGTCTGCAGCATGATGTAATAGCAAGTACTTGATGTTTTCTTCAGATTTTTCCTTGTAAAAGAAGCAGGCCTTACTGGAAAATCATTCTGAACAGATGTTCTTAACTCCTGTTCCAGTATTGCTTCAGCGTGGAGTACCATAGGTCATTAGACATTCTTCACAGGGTGCCAAATGGAGTCCAGTCCTGACTTTATGTTCAATGTTTATATTCACATTACAATGAAACTATTTATGGGATAAGTTCTGACATCACTCACAGGGTCAGCAAATTTGAGAACATTTAATATACACAACTATCAATGAATTATGCATTTCTTAAGTTTTTTTCCATTCATGCAAAGGACAATATAATTATGAGAATATGTAAAGTCATAAAATGTAGAAGGTTGAAAATGAACCAGAAGTGCCTATCACTATTTCCAAACGATGACACACAACTATATCAGTGAATACTCATGTGCGTTTTTAAGTTGAAAGCCATCCAAAAATCTGCTTAGATTGAGAAAGGGCACCCCACATAGAAAAAAATTGTCAACAAAATTACAGAAAAAAATTGTTGGACAATGACAACTCTTGATCCTCTGCATAAGAGAAGGTACATATTATTGTTCATGATAGAGATAATATTCTGATTTGAACAATGGCAAATAAGCATTGTGAGAAGAACAATGTGATTGTATTTACAAAAACTGTATTAGTACCGGTTATGCTAAAAAATATACTTTACACAGAAACTTACTTTAACTGAAGCTATGAGTAAAATATCGCTGAGTTTATAGTAGGCATTTAGAAAACAGCTGAAAAAAAATCACAGGACAAGAAATAGAAAACCCAAAGCAAGGGCAAGGCTGCTAGATTTCTGCAACAGACATTCAGACATGGCTGCATAAATGATAAGAAATTCTATTAATGAATGACTGGAATTCTGGAAGGAAGTGGATCACAGAAGCTGATGTTTTGTCTTTGCTGGTAAGACAGGCCACGGATGCACAAAACTCTTGCTGATTCCTTGAGTCTTCTTTTTCCCTGATTTTTCTCCACAGAGAAAGTGACCCAATTTACAACCAACCTTTGGGATCCCTCCAGGATGTCTAAGAAACAGTTTTGCTTCCAAACTCAGCACCAGATCTTTCTCCACCTTCCGGTTCAGAGCAAAGTGTTGATTATTTGGCTTATGGTCACACATATGACAACAGGAAGGAAGGAAAAATACAAACAAACAAAGAAAAAATAACGAAACCCCGAAAAGCTGGAGACCAAAACTCTGAGCTAGTTGGTCATAGCTGCTCTGTGGCCACCTCGCTTCTTCATTATGCATTATAAATACTAAACCATAAGTCATTGTAGCTATGTCTCAAAGGTTCTATATGTAATAATCAAATATACCCACAGACATAGTTCTGAATATAGACCTAAAAAAGAAAGAAAAAGTAAAACAATAAAGAAAGGGTGGCAAGGAGAGATGCATGGAGGGTTATATGGAGGGAGGAGAAGAGGGAGGGAAGGATGTATATAGAGAGGGAAGGATACATGGACAGATATAAGGAGGGAGGGAGGAAGGGAGGGTGGGAGGGAGGGAGGGAGGGTGGGAGGGAATGACTAAGGAAGAAAGGAAGGAGGGAAGGGAGAGTAATGGAATGGAGAGAGAAAAAGAAGGAAAAGAGGAACTGAGGGAAGGAGGGATGAAGGGAAGAATGAAGGGAATAGATCAAGGAAAAGGGGAAGGGGAAAAGTCAAATTTTTACTATATAATTCATCAATACCCATGGAAGTGGAGTATGTAATTTGATAAACAAAGCTTTCTTGGCTTAAAGACTATACCCACCTGGCACCAGCTGTCACCACAGCTTATTGATCGGAATCACAGTTTGTATAGCTACCTACTCCATCAAAAACCTTTGCTTCAAGTTGGGAGATTCCCATGGCCTCTTCACAGAGACAATCTCAGAATAAAAAGGTGGTTTAACTTGAATGTGGATGAATGGACTCTGGGATGCAATTTGACTTAATAGCACATAAGTGAGTGGTAAAGAACGTATTCCCCAAGTTCTTCAAGGTTGGCGAAGAAAGATTCCGAAAGAAGAGCAGTAACCTGAGATGCTGTAAAAGAAGAAGACAGATAGGGTGGAAACTAATGAAGGGCCATGAGCACAGTAGGGAAGCCCAGTTGCAAAGATCGCTCTTAGGTTCAAGGTCAGCAGGGCGATGACATGAGAAGCCCTGGGAGCACTCCATGGACAATAAATACCAGAGATTTAGAGCAGAGACAGTGTAGTCTTAAGGATCTCTCTGTGCTCCAGAAAGTGTCTTGTGACTCTGCTCTCTAATTCAGGCATCACAACCATAGCCGTAGCTGAGATGTGGTTGTACCACTGAGCAACTCCATTCTTAATGAAACTGAAGTAACTATGGTTACCTGACTACTGTGTTGGGCAGTAACAGTCCAGAGCAGGACGGTTACAGGAAGGAACTGGCTTCGAATTGACAGCAGAGGGTAAAAGAGCAAAAGATCTCTAAAATTGTAAAAGATCTCCAAAATTTTGGAGATCAGGCTCTGGAGGACCTTAGCCACCACCTGGGATGGTATGAGCTGGGTGATCTATAGAAAGCCGTGGCTCCCGGGGGCTTTTTGAAAGTTACTGAAAGTAAGAGAAACTCTTATTTCTACTGTGTGACTTTACCTGGTGTGTTTATTCTCCTTTGTGTAGTCCCCAGCTTCCTGTCTTCTTGCTTTTGTGAGCATAATTATGTTTCCCTCAAAGCAAAAGCAACAAGAATTAGCATTCCTCCCTCAACACTTCCCAGTGTTCTGGTTTCCTGCTTATTTCCACGCTCTCCCTCCCTCACACTGTCAAACTTTTTGGAAAAAAAAAAAAAAAATACCATGTAAGTATTTTCCCATCTTTGTATTCAATTTATTCTTATCCCATTAACCATGGTTGTTTTACTGAAAACACATTAATTTCAATAAAAATACCAGAACTGCCAAGTGCAAAGACACTCCTAAATTTTAACTTTAATTGAATTATGAGTTGGCATTTGCCTCTGTTAGACATTTTGAATGGCTTTTTCTCATTGTCTTCCATGGAGTGATTCCTCCTCTTCCTCTCTGCCTCTTTCTTTTTATACACTTTTCCAGTTCATTTTCCAAAGTTCTATGTTGGGGCTGCCTACAATGATTCCTATACTCCTTTTCACATCACCCATCTGTGCTTCCTAAGCTCTCATTCAGTATCTCTCAGTATTAATATATGACTTTCTTTCTTTCTGGAACAAGCTTTGAAATAGCATCCATTTAATGAATATTCACAGCACTGTTCTAAAGTAGATTCCATGTTGCCTGCACTTTTCTGATGAGTTCACGATGCTCAGAGATGGGAAATAATTTGCTCAAAGGTAAACAGCCAATAAGTTATGAAACTGGGATATTCAGTTCAAGCACTGTAGCTCTGGGGTGTCTTTATGAGCTTCTGTGTTATTCTGTTCACATTATGAGTTCAAGAAGTGGTTGCCATTCTTCCTACGGTGGTATTATGAACACTTAAAGTGAAACTTGCTAGATCCATCCTGTTAACTCTATGTCCAATAAAAGCCTTCATACAAGCTTCAATTAAACAAGTCTGAGTGACCAGCCATGTGTGGTCTCAAATGGAACAGGAGCTTAATGAAAACTTTTCTCCCCACCTACCCTTTATTTCCTGGTTAGGACATGAGTACTCCAGTTCACCTGAGAACCCAGCTCAGAACCTACTTGGACTTTGTTGATTCCTGTTTTCCTTCCCACACTCTCTTCTCTCTGTTTCTATGAGAGATAAGAACTATCCTATATGCCCTCCTTTTGCAAGACTCCTGAACTTTTCAGCAATAGTCTTGCCCAGCCATAAAACTCTCTATACTCGTGCTTCTAAGATGCAAACAATTTTATTTGTTTATTTCTTTTTATTGAAAGGTCTTTAAGAGTTTCCCAATGCACTGTTTTTAAAACTCTGAATAGTGTTAATGAGTTAACTGAGTTCTTCTCCTTGCAACTTGACCTACATCATTTTAATGAGTTAAGTGAGTTCTTCTCCTTGGCCAGTGCCTGATAATGTCTTAACCTTGCAACTTGACCTACATCAGTGCCTGGTCTCCTTTAGTCTTCACACTGTGTTCCCTTAGACATACTGTGGTCTTCCTTAGCTATCCAGTAAGTATACAAGCATGTTCCTTCTTGCATGGTTGCCTCACCCAGAAATTCTTAGAACTTCCTTTCCCGTATCCCTGTCTTAATACATGTTTTAAATATGTAGCTATTATGCAGCAATTAAACAACTTGGCCCCCATCGCTACTTCAACGCAATGAGTGTTTTTCAACTCCTGTGTGATATTGTGGTGCTTTAGCCTCTAAGTACATGCTTGATGAATGACTGAATATATGCTATTATCTTTTTGCAGGACTATCATGTTAATTTGCTTAAAAGCCAGACTGTAGAGCAGTCTCCAGGGAACCCACATTTAGAGGTTAAGAATTGTTTCCTGAATCTCACACCTTCTGTGAGTCCTGAAAACCCTCTTTCTGGTGATGTGTTTTCTCACATTTTGAAAGAGGGAATGCCACCCTGGAGACTTTTTCCCTTTTGTAAAATGCCCTTGGCAAGTCTTCTGGAGAAGGGTGGAGCCGGGAGGTGGGGTGGGGGGAAGGAGAGGCAGGACCACCCACATGCAGCAGCACTCAGAGATGTTCATTCCTGTCTCATCCCCTACTGCACCCACATCAAGAATGTCCTTCTGCCTGGCAGAAGTGGTAGACCATTGTTAAGAGAGAATGTGGAAATGCCAGAAAAGGGTTGAATTTTGTGAGCAGAAAATATAGTCACATTTCCTGAAGTACAGTGAAAGAAGGGAAATTATTTTCCCTCTTTAGTAAGAATGTCATGGGAGAAAAGTGGGAGTTCTACTTCTTCATGAATAATTTTCAAATAAAATGAAAGCACATTTTATTTGAATAACAGTGATCATGTAGCTGTTATGACACAGATAAGTAAAGTGATGCTGTTACTTCATGAAATGGTATCCTTCTTAAAAACTGAGCCACAGTGATGTGCATAGCATGCCTCTCCTTGTGTGGGCTGAATACATATGGAGCCTACTTAATACAGCCAATAGTCAGACCAGAGATTATATTACAACTAATTATTATGTTTAATTAATAGTAACTATTACTAATTTTTAACCATTGTTTTTTAATGTTTTATATATATATACATATATATAATCCTATAGCTTAATAATCAAATATTAATATTTAAGAGTCTTTTCAAATATATAATCTAACATAGACATATTTTAGCACATGTTTTATGGGTGTAATGACTAAAGCCTGGCACATCACAGGGCATATGTGAAGGTTTTGTGACTAGAAAAGTTGAAGATGAAATGCAATATGCAATATATCCAACCTCCATTATGAAAGGCTCCATGGTGTACGGTGCCCAAGCTGGGAGAACTGTCTTACCTTAGATTATTTCCATACAAAGCACCTGATTTCCATTCTACAATCTTGAAACACAAGTGTTTTACCAGTGTTTCTCTCTCTCTCTCTCTCTCTCTCTCTCTCTATATATATATATATATATATATATATATATATATATATGCATTTGACTACCACTATGAATAAAATTGGAACTAGTTAGTTCACAAATGGAGAATAACCTTTAAACTGTCCCCTGTTAAGTCAATATTACCCCAGCATGAATGTGGATAGCCAACTCCTTATTCTGCCTGTTCAACTCTGTTTTTTAGATGATAAAGAGTGTTCACCCAATCATATACCATTAAGGAAGCTGTAACTATGAGCCTACTACTATGTTAAGGAAGGAGAAACATGCAAATGCTGGGAGCCCCTGTGGCAAGATGTGTTTGTGGTAGCACATGGCTGTTGTTTTGTTCCTATAGAACCTGATTTCCTGGGGCTGAATAGATACCTTCATGTATAAAGCAATCCCCTGCACCTACACAGAAAGGACCTGAAGTAAATTAAAAGGAAGTTGATAGGGGTGAACTATAAACAATCTAGGTATCAGGACAAAATGATGAGACAAGAGCAAGTGTGACAAGGGACTAAGAGCATGGCGTATGTTCTAATGGCTAAATGAGGCCGAAGGAAATGGAGGGTGTGTTCTGCACACTCACATGAACCAGCCCAGTCTCTGGGGAAAAATATTAGCATGTTAGCTTCAAATCAAGCCCCTCTCCCTCTCCCTCTCCCTCTCCCTCTCCCTCTCCCTCTCCCTCTCCCTCTCCCTCTCCCCCTCTCCCTCTCCCTCTCCCCCGTCTCTCTGTATGTCTGTCTCTGTGTTTGTGTTTCTCTGTCTCACATACACATACACGTACACATACAAGTACACATACACGTACACATACAGAAATAATATATCAGTCTACTGGCTGGTTTTGCATGTCAACTTGACACAGGCTGGAGTTATCACAGAGAAAGGAGCTTCAGATGGGGAAATGGCTCCATGAGATCCAGCTGTGGAACATTTTCTCAATTAGTGATCAAGGCGAGGGGGCCCCTTGTGGGTGGTGCCATCTCTGGCAGTCTTGGGTTCTATAAGAAAGCAGGCTGAGGAAGCCAAGGGAAGCAAGCCAGTAAAGAACATCCCTCCATGACCTCTGTATCAGTTCCTGCTTCCTGACCTGCTTGAGTTCCAGTCCTGCATCCTTTAGTGATCACCAGCAATGTGGAAGTGCAAGCTGAATAAACCCTTTTCCTCCCCAACTTGCTTCTTTGTCATGATGCTTGTTCAGGAATAGAAACCCTGACTAAGAGCCAGACTACATATGGGTTGTTTACTCTAGTAACTAGATATAATTTACTAAGAAAATGACCATATTCTTTTTTTTTTTTCTTTTGAGAAATCTTTCAGAAATGCAGGGTGAATTACCCTATGAGAAACATGGGCTTGCATCAAGTACAGAAGGTGAGAGAAGACAAGGACATTAGACAGTGTTTTTTAAAGTTACTTTCAGCAGGAACACTGGAGGTAGGTTAAAATAAAAAGCAATTCTTTTCACCAATTTTTTTTTTTTGGTATAGCTTGCTTATTATAAATAATGAGTATGTGGAAGATCATCCAAGCATGAGTTGTACTAAAGAATCCTCGATGTTGAGGACCACAGAAGAGCTACTGCTAGGAACAGAGACAAGCTTGGGGAGGAAGATGGTCCTGAGGTGATAGCTGCATATCAGAATGGTTCACAATCAATCAACTAATTGGGCTTCATGTTTGCATGAGAACAAACAAAATGCCAGAGTGGTGTTGCCTGTTGCACCTTGGAGGGCTCCAATATAAAGTGAGCAAGCTTTCTATGCTCTGCCTTCAATTACTGATTAGAATACACTTTGACCTGACAAACAAATGGGGCACTTTGCAGAAATCAGGAAAGCATAGAGGAAAGCCAAGCGTTCCCTCGAACAGCACCCTGCAGCTTCTGCTCCATGATACCCATCTACCAAACAATAGAGCCAGCTGGGTGAGTGCACTCAGACAGCCACAGCCCTTTCCAGTTAGGAGCCTCAGGAAAATTATAGCAAAATACAAATCTAGGTTATTTTCAAAGTAAATAGAATTCAAGCTAAAATAGAATTCCCATCACTTTCATTTGTGCAGAGACCTCAATAAAGTATAAATAGTTTCCTGGGGGAATTATCAGCATGTAGAGCAAACAAATGTGTTTCAATTGTTGGAAAGGAGAACAGTGGACAAAAGGATGAAGTTAAGGAAGGGAAATGAAGAGGAAAGAACAAAAAATAAAAACAAGGGTAAGCAGCAAAGAAAGGGAAAAGACAGCAAGGGAATGACTCCAGGTACTAGGATATTTTGCATACATTAATTATCAAATTTAATTTCACAGGTCAAGTCTGCTAGGAACTGAGTTCTATAATTACATCCACTTTGGCAAGGACAACTAGGCTTTGAGAAGTTATGTTACCTAAATCTCATCATTAGCCAAAATTGGAGTCAGACCTCCGTCACAGGTCTACATGGCATCAAATCTCATACTACCAAGCAAATTTAAGTATGGGGGGGGGGTCCAAATTACTTCCATCCATGCCTTAACTACCTACAATAGACATACTGTTGCTGACTCTGGAGCCCACCAGAACTCCCCCCAACATTTGCTTTCTTAGGAAGGAATAATTTAGACGCATAAACTTTGGCTGAATATTTTACATATTGTACGTGTGAATAGAGGGAAAAGTGATTTTTAAGAAAATTCCCTCTCATTTTTCCTCAACCTTACTTTCATGTCTACAGAAAGCTGACAGAAAGAGATGAGACATATACAAACTCTTGAAGAAGAGGTTAAAGGAGGAAATTTTTCGAAAGACAAACATCAACTTCTATCCCAGAGCTGTAAAGAGAAAGGAGTCTATTTCCAGAACCTTCCCAGACAAGACTCTGCTTCCCACTGTTTGAGAAAGATTAATGAGTGACACCCCGCCCCCACCGCCACTGTGCCACTTTGAAAACATTCGAAGTCTGCTTTGTTTGGCTTTCCAACAGAGGAAGAACTGCTCGCACAGAACAAAAAGGGCTGCTGTTCGCCAGGAACTATTAAGTTCTGGCTATATCAACACGTGCACTGTCAACAATAAACTTCTCCAGGAATCTATTCTTGTGGAACCTTGGGGGCTGAAGAAATATTTTATTGGCAGCCTCCCTAAGCCTATAAGTAGCAATGTGTTTTGACAGAATGAAGCTGCGCAATTCTCACCTTGCTTGGCTTTCTCAGAGGATCTAATGCTAGAAATAAAAGGCATGGTCCACACTAGCTTTCTTCCTTAAACCTCGGCACTTCAACTTCCTTTAATGATTTTTTTTTTCAGTTTCTTTAAATGAGCTACTTCTAGGTTTCAGAACTGAACTTTTTTCATAGATACATTTTAAAATCACAGCCAAACAAGGGCTCTGTGTCACAAGATAACATCTATTCTTGTGTGAGTGGTCATCTACTCGGGTGACCATACATAGGCTTTTAGTTTGGGGGAGAAAAGCATAAAGCTCTATTTAAATTGGAATTTTTCTGATCTTGAAAAAAAAATATGCCAATAGCTTTATAAAGGAAGTTGAAAAACCATAGGAAATTAACTGTGTAATGGACGGCTGAAACAATAACCTAGAGCACAGATATTGGGAAGAAATCATTTCTGTTCATTGAGTGCAGCAGCAAGGGTGAACGGCTGGAATGACCAGTAGTCATCCTTGGCCATAAGTTGCCTCTGTGTTGTGATCATGTGACTCCAAGTTCTATGCCATGGCAGCATGTACCCTCTGTTCTTCTCATCTATAAAGCAAATGTCAATATGTGTGTATAATATGGCAAGAACAATGCCAGAATCTGCAGCTATGAGCTATAGAATATGAGTACCCTGTTCTCCTAAAGAGCATGTGTCCTATGTAACGAAATGAGAATAGAGTGTTCCAAGAAGGTTCCACTAGTATTATAGGAGCAAAGGTGTGTGGCATGTCACCCATATGAGGCTATAAGGAAGGGTGAGGTGCCACAGCTATGTTTTATAAGATGAAATGTCAAAGCAAATATTAACATATATGTAGGAAATGCATATGAGATTTAAAAAAAAATCCTGGTGACACTTAGTAAAATATATCTTCTCAGCAGTCTAAAAGCAACCCTGTGTAGATCAGCTGCATGGATGCATTAAATTGTGGTTTGTACTGAAATGAAATTCTTCTGAGAACTAGGCTAAAGCCTTAGATTCATGGTAGTAATCACTGCTTCTGAATGTGTGATCTCAGGCACATTATCCTAATTTAAATATTCTTTCTGTTGTGAATACCCACTACAAGTATCTTAGGTCACAGTGTTGACGCTAATGACATAGTTATAAGACAAGTATTAATTAGATAAGAAACATGAGTTTCAGTGGCCCCCACATAAATATGATGCTGTTAACTGTAGTTGTGTTTCTCGTAAATTATAGATTTCAACAGTGTGGCTGTTGCCACTACCTTCACACTGACGTGACATCTGGTAATAGTGGCGACCTGACCCAGCATAACATTGCAGATAATTGGCTCCTACAAGCCCTGACTGTGTGACCTCACTGTCATCTCAGTGGAGCTGCCCCTTGTGGATAAATTAAAAGACAAGAGAGGGGCAAGTTCAGAGTGACAGTGCTGGGAGTTGGGTACTTATTTTGTCATATTAATTGATCTTGCAAAAATTATTTCATTTTTCACATTTGCTTGCATTCCTACTTTTCCAATAAACAGATTGAACCTGATGCTGTTTAAGATTAACTCTGCTTGTAATTGCTTGGCGCATCAAAGGCAAACACATGGCTCCACTTTGGTTCAAGTGATAAGCTTTTGCTGAGTACTGGATATTTGCACAGCATGAAGATAGAGACTCTGAAGACAAAGCAACCTGTAAGATTTTATCCTTTCCCTGGAGTAGCTGAAGAGTCCATTGAAAGCATTGGTGGGTCCATAGAATGACTACATCTAATAAGTCTATGCATACTCATGTCAACAAAAGGAGGAATGAATTTGAATGGTTAAAAGCAGGACAGATTCTCTAATGGTAGCATATAAATTGGACATTAAAGGAAACTTAGAGAAATACCAGAACACAAAGTACACAATAAAAGGATGTTTTAGCTATTAAACTTCCAGAGTAAGATATTTGTAGGGAAATCAACAATAGCGGAATTTTGCTGAGCATTGAGAAAATGCTAGAAGCTTCTATGCCTTTATTTAATAAAACTCTTAGCATAATGGTTGAGGAAGCACCATTTTTACCACATTTCAAATAAAAACTAAGCACACTAAGAATCACTCGGTGTCAAAAAGATTAAACCCAATGAGGATAAACATTAAATGTGACTTCAATCAGTCTAACTCCACAAAATGAACCCCAGTTCATGTAGCAAGTAGTAGGGTATGACTGGGATACAAGGTAGGGAGGGGAGTCAGAAAACGAAGCAACTCATGAGAACCTTGAAGGCTAGGGTAAGTGATTCTGTGTGTAGATGAGCAAGCATGTTGGACATAGAAGGGACTACTGCAAAAATGGACAAATCACTACTATATGATACTGCCATTGTTATGACATGGAGACAAGAGAGAGCAGTAGAAAGTGCAAGGGTCGAGAATGAGCTTCTGTAGAGTAGACTACATGAGGACAGAAGGTCGGTCTCACTAGAGAAACCAAAGTCCCTGGTTTTTGGTTTTGTTTTGTTTTGTTGTTGTTATTGTTTCTTTGTTTTTCTATTGGTTTTTTTGTCAAGAAAAGCAATAAAATTCCAGAATTACTCACCTAAGTTATTAAATATTGACCAACCAAAACAAACAAGCAAATGAATCACAGAGGATCAAATGAAGCATGGTTACCAATATCCAGATTGCAAATTAAAAAAAAAAAAAAAAAGACAGGTGTCTTGAAAAGTACTTGATGGCTATTTCTGTTTAGCCTGTCAAGCTGTACCAGTGTATTATTGGTCTAGTAATATTCAGCCTTGTATAATTATAGAAAATAATCAATATGGAATCAAGAAGCAAACAGGCAGCTCAAAGATAATTGCAGGAAGCAAAATGAATGACGGAAGTCCAGGTTGGCATCAGTGAGAAGAGGAAGGTTTGCAGAGATGACATGGCCATTAGTGCCAGCCAGTGACTAGTAAGAAAGAAAGCAAAGAAAGCATCAATGACAACACAGGGCTGCCTGGCTTTGGAGATGAGTAGGAAGTGGCCTACTGTTGGAGACAATAAACATAAAGAAAGATAAAATGTCTTGGGATGGGGGAAGAGTTAAGTTCAGTCCGCCAACTCTTGAAATAGAGTTCAGGAAGCAACCCAATGTCATTCAGCGGTTTACAGCTTTTCTATTACAAATAAAGAACCATGCATGCTATTATGATGCTCCTTGATGGCTTCCTTAAACCCTATCTAAGCTTAAGAGATTTATGCAAAATAACAACAACAAAATCAGATTATTCACAATACAATTGTAAACAAGATTCATCTTGGAAAAAATTTGTCTGAAAGATATAGTAAAATGAAGATATGAAGTAACCATATGTAAATAAAACTCTAAAACTTCCTTTTACATCCACTGTTGTCCTACAGATACTCAAGCAGTTTTCTGAGGATCTCTACTATATAATGAACATACTATAGATTTACTCAATTACTCTTGGGGACTGCAAAGTATTTGTTCAGTTGACAGAATTCAAAGGACTACAAAATCAAAGACAGCAGTACATACAGTAGACAATATGGATGAATTAGAAACTAACATTAAGTCATTTATAGTTCTGAGGTCTCTCTCTCTCTCTCTCTCTCTCTCTCTCTCTCTCTCTCTCTCTGTGTGTGTGTGTGTGTGTGTGTGTGTGTTTGATTATTTACATAAACATGTGTAGAGGCCACAGATTGATACTTAGTGTCAATCTTCCTTTGCTGCTCATTAAGTGGCTCAACTGACCAGCAAGCTTCTCTCTCTGCCTCCTCTCTCTGGTGGCAGATATGTGCCACCATGCCTAGGTTTTTTTATGTGGATGCTAAGAGTCAGTTTCCTCTGCTTCTGTAGTACCCTCTTTACTGACTAAACTATCTCCCCAGCCCCTATAATGACTTTGTAGGGGCAATATCAAGTACTATACCAAAGAGTACTATTGCCACCCTTGAAAGTAAGTGTGTTGGGAAATATATCATCCTAGATATTTCAAGATCAGTTTGTAGCTTTGAGCCTGCTGTAGCTGATTGGAGTGGGAGTCTTTCGAAACTCTTGTTCATTGAAAGTATTTGCACCATGCCGGGCGTGGTGGCGCATGCCTTTAATCCCAGCACTCGGGAGGCAGAGGCAGGCGGATTTCTGAGTTCGAGGCCAGCCTGGTCTCAAAGTGNTTTTAAAAAAAAAAAAAAAAAAAATATTTTAACCAGTTATTATCCTAGTCATTACATAACCACTAACAATATTACCTTGCTTCTGACTGTAACTTTAGTTTCAAGGGATCTGACACAGAAATAAATGCAAGCAAAACACCAATGCACATAAAACATTAAAAAAAAAAAAAAAAAGTATTTGCACCTTATCTTTATTTTTTTTTATTTTTATTTTTTAGTATTTGTATTTTTAAATATTTTAATGTTTAATATTACACCCTTAGCATCAGAGAGTAAATATACATGCTTGAGTCCAATTGTTGTCTGTTACAATTGCCATTTAGTGATTTCTTTCATTTGGCCACAAAGCCCAGCACCAATGATTTTGCAATTATACATTTATGTTTATACATACATGCATATAAAAAACTCTCCCAAGAACGGGCCTCTTGTTATGATTTGAAATGAAAAGCTTCCCTCAGGCTTATGTGTTGAATGCTTGGTTTCCAGCTGGTAGCACTATTTTGGGAAGTTCTAGAAACTGTACAAGGTGAGGCCCAGCTGGAGAATGTAAGTCACTGAGAGTCTGCACACTCCATCATACTTCATATCACCTAAGAAGCCTCTGCCATATTACCACCTACCATGACATTCTGCCTTCTCATGAACCAAGAATCAAGGGAGCCACAGTCTATGTGCTGAAACTTCTGAATTTGTTAGCTTGAATAAATAATCGTTCCCTTAATTTGTTCTGTCATGTATTTTGTTATAGTAATGAAGATTACAAATACTTCCTATCTTCTATAGGATGTATTGTCTTCATTTTCAGAAAATACATGAACCTTATTAGAGCATCTTTCCCATAATAATATAATAATAATAATGATGATGATGATAATAAAAATTTAATTAGGACATTTGAATATTTTGTTAACTTCTAGTCATACAAAACTATTACTTTATGAGCATTTTTCTATTTAATAATTATGGATGGAACATTTAAGACCATATAAAAGGGCAGCTATACACTAAATACTCTGGTAGCCCTATTCATATCTTTTGCATATTTAGCCTTGACTTTCTTTTTTTTTAATTTTCTTTATTTACATTACAAATACTATCCCTAAAGTTCCCTATACCCCCCCCCCCTGCACCTTATCTTTAAAGACCACTGGATGTAGCTACTCTTAAATAAATATCCATCCAGGTCTGTTTAGGTGCCCCTTTACAGCTACATAATTGTGAGAATTCTTTATACCTGAGGCTGCTTCAGAGGCTATTTTTAGTGAGATAAAAATACTCTTTTTACAGAGATAAGACAGACATGCCTGTAGTGCCAGTATTGAAGCAATGGTCTATGGTAACCAGAAAAGGACCTGAGACACTCTAACCTATAGTCATGCGAAGGCTGCCACCATTCCCTATGCAGAGGGACATATTCAGGAGTTGACATGTATCTAAAAGATGGGAAGATGGAATGTTACATTTCTATAAAAATTAAAGCATGTTGGAGATTCTCAATATTTTAGGACATGAAAACAGCATTCAAATCTTACTTTTGCCCTTAGACTTAGATATCATATTCAGGTGGGTCTTCTATGGTTACATAGTACATAAAATTTAAGTTCATTAATCTTAACATGAGGTCTAGTAATTGTTTTATTTTTTCAGTGTCTACTAAAAAAATACCCAAATATGAACCTACGTGGCCCATTGAACAAGCTGTGAAAAGATCTATTTTTGACATCAGAGACAAGGATAAGTAAACATTTAAAGCTCTGTAATGCAGATACCATTCAAGTTACTGCAGGTAAGTGAGTGAGGCACAGAGACTTAAGTACCTTGTATAATGTCCAAAAGCTTATATTTCAGTCTAGCCCATTGGTTCCTCTACAAATCCTTAAAGTAAGAGTTGAACATTATCTTAGAGGGGAATCACAACGAACAGACACTGACTTTCACTCCAAGGGACAAGGCAGTAGATGAAGGATGAAGCTAAAGTATGACTGTGAGAATAAGAGATGAACCTATTGTCCAAGACTGAACGAGACAGAGGGTGTACAAAGACGGTGGTTCTTTTCCTGCTCTGGAGATTCAGGGGCCCAAGTTGAGAGAGGTTTACAGAGAAAGAAAGGCTCTCTGGAAAAAGAGCAGCCTAAGGAAAACCATGCTCAAATAACGTCACAAAGCAAAGAGAAAGGTGGAAGAGAAAGGTGTGGACTTTCCACACCTCACTGGGTGGAGCTCAGAAGGCCAGCAGGGACTTCTGTTCACTTTATTTTCTTTCTCCCCTCCCTCTGGCTCTGTGAGTGGAGAGAAAATGAGAAGAAAAGCAGAAAAGCAATGTCAGCAGCAACTGCTTGGGGGAGACTTCCTATAGGATGAAAAACAGTAGGTTCTCACTTTCTAGTCTAGGGCATTTTAAGGCTCATATCTGATAATTTGATATTTCATCTTAAAGTGAAGAAAGGCTATTTATTTCCAAAGAGAAAAATTTGTTGCAATACTATTTTGCAACTCAAAATTCTTTCCTATGAATGTAATAATCAAATCATACTGAAATGAATTTTAAAAGGTGAGAAAGATATACATGTGCATTCCTAGTCACATCTTAAAAATTCTGCTGGCCCACTTTCCCTGGTTAATAGATGTACTCATATATGGTTATATATTTAGTTCATGACTATAAGGGAATAACTCAATTATTCAATTATAAAAGACTATTTCTCTTTTCCTTTTCATCTAAAATTCTATAATATGAGCACATATACTTAGCATTAAATTCTAAAGTACATTTCAAAATATTCTTATCAAAAATAAAAATACATTTTAACAGTTATGTCATTGTTACTTATTTAATAAAATATTAACATAAATTATAGACTAATCTAATCACAATAACTATTTACTGTTCTGTATTTGGGAAAAATACCACAAGACTAAAAAGAACACATAAAGCAGTAATTATGATTGTATAGACTCACATGAGATCTGACACAGAGAAAGCATGGTGCTTCAGTGAGTAGAATGTGAAAAACTAGTTGCACACTCTTATCATGCTTTTTGTTACATTTTCCTGTGTTAGTGTGCTATATGTGTTTACATGCATATTTTCATATGTGTGTAGGTGTACCTGTACATGAATACCTGTATAGCTGTGTGTATGTACATGTAGAGGTCCAAAATGGATGTTAGGAATCATTACCAATTGCTCAAACATCTTAGTCATGGAGACAGACAGATTCAATCAAACTCATGCTGATACCACATGGATACAGTTGTTCTCACTAGCCAGCTTGATGAGGGATCCTTTGTCTCCAACTTCAGAGGCTGGAGTTACAGGAAGTCACCATGCCCACTCAGTATTTACTTAAGTCCCCAGTATCTGAACTCTGGTCCTCAAACTGGTATGGCAAATATTCAGCCAATGAAACACCTCCACAGTCCTGTACCCCCTACTGATCTGTCCTTATGATCTTGGACTATAATAACATTTCTGTGTACCATGTCTTTCATACATAAGTTGCCACTTATAGTCTTAAAACTCTTAACTTTTCTTTTGAAAAACATTAAATTTATTTATGATCAAAGGATGGATACTTAGAAATGAAACAAAACAGCACACAAAATATTGTAACTGTAAAACAAGAATAATTTACTGCACATGGCCTTTGTTTGTGCATACACGAGGGAACATTCACTTTGTTTTCACAAATATAGATTCAGACACCATCTATAAATAATTGCATCTGCCAGAAGTACAAATGGTTTTATGTTTATGTACTAGCATCTAGGGGTAAAAATTTAAAGAAATAATTAAGTTAAAAAAAATCACAAATGATTTCTTCAAGATTTTGATGGCAAAGTACACAATGCTATCATATATTAGGTTTTACTAGTAATAAGACTTTTAAATATAATGTTCTTCCTGGAACCACAGCTGCTAAATACATAAATATTGAAACGAAGTAAGTAGGATAGAGCAGAGAAGCTTCTCTGAAGTTAGCAACAAGTTTTCTGGAAGGAAAACAAAAAGGAAACAGAAAAATAAAATAAGGTAATATTTTAAGAGAGACAAACTATTGTAATTTATATTTATTTGTGTGTGTGTGTGTGTGTGTGTGTGTGTGTGTGTGTGTGTGTGTGTTCTTGTACATGTTTTGCAGCTCATTACAGCTCGGCATGCTTGTTTCTCTCCTTCTACAATGGAGCTCCCAGGCATGGAACATGAATGCTTAGACTTCATAATAAGTAACTTCACGCAATAAGCTACCTTGCTGACCTGAGTCCTATGATTTCCTCCTCTCTTTTGAACAGTTTGATTACTTTCATAGAAATATCTTTAGTCACAATGACAATCTAAAATATAAGCCAAGGACATGATCTCTAAATCTGGTGGTGAGACTACACACCTGGGAAAATCTTCTACCTTAGATGTGAAAAGCAGAAAAGACTGAATTATACACACAGCCATTTTCTCCATTTTGCTGATATTGCATGCTTCTATTTGTTTCGTTTTTGATTTGTTATTTTTGAGACAGGGTCTCACGGTGTAGTCCTGTATGTCTTGGAACTCAATATGTAGAACAGCCCAGAGATAAACTTACAGAGATCAACAGGTCTCTATCTCTAGACAACTAAAGGCAAGTACCATTATACTACTTTTAAGCTCAATATTTCAACTACAATATTGCCATAAACATTATTCATGTCAGCAGCCTTCAGTATCAAAGAACGTGAATGCCAGAGAGCAATGATGGCTGTGGTGACTATGTCCACCATGTTGTGCTATTCTCTACCTGACCAGAGTACTAATACTATATGATATACTATCATCATGTGTGCTGTGTATTTGTGGATAAGGAGTCCCATGTACATGACTTCACCTGGGATGGTTTATCTTTCCCCGCCTTCATAATTTCATGTTCTACCCAAACAATTTCTTTGTAATGTTAATGGAACCACAATTATAATGGCCAGAAGATGTATTCCTGAAACCAAGAGGATGTGAAATTAGGCTAGTTCATTGGCTATTAGGTTTTCCTTCTCTTCCTTGTATGAGGTATAAAGGTTTTCTTTAATGAGTGACACCTGGTTTATCAGTCACTCTGAAGCCCAAGACTGAGGAATAGTCAGGCAATTAAAAACTAGTTAGTGGGTTAAGAAACAAAAAGTGGAAGGGGGGAAGAATGAGGAATATTATGAAGTTGCATGGGTAGTGAGGTGTGGGATCAAGAAGGAGATAAAAGAGGGAAGATGAATATGATAAAAATATCTTATATGTAATTCTTAAAGAATAAATAAAACATTCCTTAAAATACAATGTTTGAAAAACTCAAAGAATTAATAATTTTTACAAATATTTTAAAACCCTCTCTTTTTTGTTTGGTTTCAGGCAGAGAGAGATGTAGGTGTCATAAAAAAGAGCAATTTCCAGCTTGTCTAGTAATCCAGTCCTGTAATCTCAGATGCTCATGAGAATGAAGGAGGAGGACAATGAAGTCAGGACCTCCTAGACTAGAGAGCAAAGTCATTCAAAGACGAGAACTGGCCCTGCCTAGAAGGCATGAGGTACTAGTGTCCAGTACCCAATATCAAATGGGGGATGCAGTGCTCCCAACAGGGTCAGAGCATGTATACATCAGATCCCAACACATGCACACCAGATCATACATTCATGAGCTATTTTCAGTGAAAGGAAAACAAGGGAATAAAAAGAAAATAGAATAAGAATATGGCTAAAGCTTGTCTGCCTTGACTGGACTCTGTGGGAGAGGGTGCTCCTAGCCTCAGAGAGAGTTGAAGTGCCAAGATAGGGGGATACCTGAGGGGGTGCCCACCAGCTCAGAAGAGAAGGGGAAGTGGGGGGGGGGAAGATGGCTGGGGACAGTAAAAAGAAATAAAGGAAAAGAAATAAAACCCAACAAAGTCTGAAATAAATAAAACTCAAGAACGAGACAGGTGTGGTGGTTTAAAGGTTTAGTCCCTGCATTTGGAAGGTAGTGGGAAGAAGAACCCTGTCACCAACTGACCTGGTTTACACAGGAAGCTTCAGGACATCCAGGGCTCTGTAGGTAAACCCTGCCTCAAACCCAGAAAATATAAGTGCACCAAAAGCAAATAAAAAGGACTCCAGTTTGAAAATCAATTAAAGAAAGAATTGTCTAGAAATATTGTACTTGGATAAATGTGAAGGATTGAAGGATTATGCAGTGCAAAATCTAGATTCAACAAAATGTTGATGGGTAAATAAAATAAGTATATGCATACCACCAACAAAAATGAAGATAATTCAAGCAGATAATGAAAAGGCAGCAATCAGAGTTGTCTTTGCAACACAAACCATCCAACCAAACAATCAAACAAAGACACAAACAAGCTTGGTAGATTGCATCTGAAAACTGGAAAATAGTTTCTGCGGTGCATCTGGAATGACGAAGGTAGCTGTAGCTGCACAGGGCACGGAGACAGTTGAGAGGTAAATGAGTCATGAACCGATGTGAACAGAGGTGAAAAAGAGACACTGGGCTGTGTGGCCTGCTTCACAGCGGCTTTTATGGTCCCTGTCAACAGCTCCCAGAAATATAAATGGATCGGTTGCTTAAGGGTTTGTCTCCTTCCTTTAAAGAAGAAAAATGGTCACATTTGGAGAGGATATGATTCATTTAGAAAAAAAATAAAAGAATAGAAAGAATGAGAAATAAATAGAATTAAACAAAGATCCACTAGGAATTTATAGAATTGGCTAGATATGAATCCAGCATTTACTCTGTGTCCATGTCCATTTATGCAGAAGCAGTGAACCATTGTTTGGTTAGCTTCATGGGGTAAGAAAACAAAACAAAATAAAACAAGAAAGAGCTTTCCATTTTAAAATCCCCAATGTCTTCCCTAAGTATTGGATAATTTGGACATTCTTTGTGGAAGATCAGCTTGTTCCAACATAAGAGAAAGATTATTCAAATAGCAGAATAAATATGAAGATAAGAACTTAGTTAAAGCTCAGGGCCTGCATGGGTACTTCTCAGTGTATATTATAAATCTTAGCTTAGTATTTTTATAGGACTCCTTACTGTGTGAATGAGTGGGTCTCTGACTTTTGCCTGTTCTTGGGACTCTTTTACTTCTGTTAGGTTACAAAATCCAACCTTGATTTGATAGTTTTTGTTCTATCTTAGTATATTTTATTGTCAAGTTAGGTTGCTATCTCTTAGAAATCTGGTCTTTTCTAGCGAGAGACAGAAAGAAGATGGGTGAGGAGAAAAGGAGATGTGGAGATGACCTGGGAAGAGTAGAGAGAAAGAAACTATAATCAGGATATATTGTATGAGAAAAGGGTCTGTTTTCAATAAAAGGAAAATAATGCAATAAAAAAAAATTCTTAGCTCATTAGCTAGGACATGAGAGTCCAGAAGAGTGCTAAAGAGAGTTCTGGGAGAAGCCATCTGAGAAGGTTTAGCTCCAGGAATTAGTAGTGAGAGAGCAACACCATATCATACTTTAAAACCAGTGGAAGGAAGCAAAGGAAAGAACTTGGAGTTGAAATCAGAAGGGATAAGATAAAGTCAAGGTGGCAGCAGGAAGAGAGGGTTATGGGAAACAAGAGGCCACCTCTTCCCTACTAAATTGTTAATGTTTGATACTGAGAGACCAATTAACATCTTGAGTTGTGTACCCACTAGTCAAACCATCGTGGATCAGTGAATAATTGCAAACCCACTGTCATAGCCCTGGTACAATTAAGGATAGTCACAAAACAAAACAAGAGAACATGGATATGGGAAGACCACATATATGGAGGAGGAACATGAAGAGGAAGGGAGAGGTGAGAGTAGTCAGAATATATTTTAGACACGTATGATATTGTCCAAAAAGAAATTAAATTAATAAATAATCAGTATGCATTCTATCTCTGTTTGGGAAGAAAGGTAAGAGAGAAGAGATTTGAAGTTAAAATCAATGGTGTGAAAAAGGTGTAGAAGAATTATGGGTTTTGTTTTGTTTTGTTTTTTGTTTGTTTTGTTATTGTTGCTGCTGATGTTTGGGACAGGATTTCGCTGTGTAGCCCCGGCTCTCCTGGAACTCACTCTGTAGACGAGGTTGGCCTCTAACTCAGAAATCCACCTGCCTCTGGCTCCCAAGTGCTGGGATTAAAGGCGTGCACCACCACTACCTGGCTAGAAGAAGAATTGTGTAGTTGAACTCTTTTAGTTTTAATGGGAAATACTCTAAAGGAAATTGTGAACTCTTATCAGAAACACAGAGATGGGATAACCACTGAGCTAATGTGTCTGTTGTCCCTGTAATCATGGGCATGCTACATCATTAAAAGAAAATCAAAGTAAGAGCTTAACAAGGACAATTATGCATCTAAGCATGTATAGGAATTAATGAATAGAGGACATGAGTTTGAAAGAGAGCAAGGGGGCATTGGGTGGAGGAAAGGGGAGTGAGAAATGATGTAACTGTATTATAATTTCCAAAATTAAAGAAAAGAGTGAAATAGCTGTTACTATAAAAAAAAAGTTGTGCCATTTTAAAAAGACAACAGCTGTGAGAAATGATTGTATAATGATGAAGTTTTTGTTTTCTTGAAATACCACTAACTTCTTAAAGCAAAGGATAATTCCCCTACGTGGTGATCAGTTAGTATTTGGATTGTATTATAGCATCCTAACAAAGGCATGCAGGGGAAGATGATTTTGTACCAACTGAGTTAAGGAACTCTTGCATGGAGACCATTTGCTGAAGGATTTGGGGACATCTGAGGATGAGTCACTCTATAGTTAACCATTGTCATCACAAAGAAACAGAAAAGAAATCAAGTTGCTGAGAGGCTAAGAGCTGTTTGTTACATATTTCTTTATAAAAATTTCATAACTTTTCCAAGTGAGAAACATATCTGATTTGCAAGAAAATAATATAAAACAGAAAAGCAGAAGAAAGAGAACACATACACACACACAGAGGGAGAGAGAGAGAGAGACAAGGACAGAGAGAGATACAGAAACAAAGAGAGACAGAGAGAGAAAGAGACTGAAAGAGGCAGACAGAGAGGGAGAGAGAGAGACAGAGAGAGACAGTCAGGGAGAGGATAGCCCTGCCATATATTGCATAACTGAGATTATTCTGGAAATACTGAAAAGATAGGAGATGAGAACATTTAAATTAAAGGAAAGGTACATAGCAAAATAAGAAAAGTTACAGCAACACTACACAGGATGACAGATAATCTCTATGTCTTATATTCAAACCTGATAACAAGTTATAAAATGCCATTGTTTCTGTTTTACAAAT
Organism: Mus pahari; assembly: GCF_900095145.1. Taxonomy (NCBI): domain Eukaryota; kingdom Metazoa; phylum Chordata; class Mammalia; order Rodentia; family Muridae; genus Mus; species Mus pahari. Next base: position 90,249,011 of record NC_034596.1, read on the forward strand.
TAGGAAAATTGGAACCAGATAGTCTAAGTAAGATGTTCAGGGTCATACCTAAAGCAAATTGTCGAGATGCGATCCACCCCGTGCCTTACTCCTCGGCTTTTATCTGTACACCATTGCCTTTCAAAACAAAGACATAAACGTGAGAAACGGGGAAATACAATGATATTGAAGCTGCTTGGTTGAAGGATAGGTGTATTGTCTTCAGAGCACAAGGCTGCAACACAGTTTTGAAAAAGAACAAAGGGAATGCTGGCATGATTTCTACTCCCTTGTCAGTTAAAAGGAAAATCTCCAGTATTATGCAGAGGTGTGTCAGCCCTGTGAGATATGAGTGGAGCAGTGTGCCACATACCCCCTGATAACTGCACACAGAGAGAGCTGCAATTTTGAGCTGGGTTTCTTGTTACAGAAATATTCCCCTCTAAATAATACATAATTAACACAGATTAGGTGGGACTTGACTTTTCTTTTGTTGCTATTTAAATGTATATCATTAGCATTCTGCATAATTAAATTAGCAGTTATCATTGTGGCGGGCCATGTAGCAGCTCCAGGTGAGGCTGCTGGCTGTGTGCACTCCAGGGTCACTCTGGAGACCCTGTACTGGCTTGTCTTACAGGAAGACTGGAAGATAACATGGGTGTATTTAATTGAAAAAAAACAAATGTTCTTGTTTTATTCTCTGATGAAACAGTTCTCTACTTTGACTGGAAAGGCCCACTGTGTTTTAAATATCAAGGGTAGCATAACAGAAAAAAATATATTTTGAAGTATGTTTTGAAATATATTTTCATTTAAAAATTAATGAATATATAGGGTTTGGTGATATTTTAATGAAATTTTCAAAAGTTGCATGCATAAAATACAATTCAATTGTACACAGTTGTTAATGGGTTACAAAAGAATCTTATAGGTAATATTTCTTCTTTATTTTCTCTGATATATTACAGCAAAAAATATTTTAAATGAAATAGTATTTATTTTTAAAATATAACAGCATAAATGCAAAAGAAATACTTAGCTAGTACTTTTACAAGTTAGAATTTTTATCCTAAGTCAGGGTGTCTATGAACCTCAAAGCATAACCTGTTCTAGGGCTAGGGGTCAGATCTTCATGGAGATTTAGTATCAGTTTGTTCCCCAAACTCAAATTTCTGTCAGAAAATCAGTATGTACTAATAATATGAAAAACGTTAAATGTCTACATGTTATTTCTTTTGAATTATTAAGCCTTACTTGCTGAGGTCTTCTATAAAGCTAAGATTACCAAGATACGCTGAGATTGTTGTAGGCTGAGATTTCTCTATGCAGATTTTCAGTGATTTTTATCACTTAGCTCACATGACTACTCCTGGGACACAAACACTGTACTTTTGCTATGACACTTAGGAATGCTCATTCAATGACAATACATAACTTCTGATAACAGTGAAATGACTCAGCCAAGTCTGACACTTCCTGAAACTTTTTTTTTTTCTTCTTTCACCAGACACAAATCAGTTTGAAAAAAAAAAAAAAAATCAATGTCCGTGTATGCCTAAGGGAAAGTGGGTGCTGGTTCATTGTTTAAGGAGATAAAAATGGTGTGTTCATCATATTTAGGATAGGCTCTTCAAATCCAAAACCTAAATGCCAAGACAGGACTAAAAGGCTTATGCCGTTTACTGGGTTCCTAAAGATGTTTTCCACTTGTGAGTGTGTAATGACTTGTGAGTTTCAGTGACAAGTGATAAGTTAAAACACAAGAACAACAATATTTATTTTCCTGACTTGGATTTATAGGTCTATCTGGTTCCCTTTCAATGTGTCACTAAATGTGGGAAGTTTGGAGCTACAATTTTATGATGTGCTCCACACACTCTTACTATCACACTTAGATCCAAGGCCACAACATTCCAGTAGTGTTCCTCATTCCTCCACTCAGTCTTCTGCAATGCCAAGGAAATCATGGTAGAGTACCTCTGTTGACCTGGGTCAAAGATTTCTATGTTTAGGTGTGAGATAGCCTCCCACATCTGATAGTGTATGTGTGTCATGGCAAGAGAAACTAGTGTCCCATGTGGTACATATTTTCTTCCAATAATATGGTGATCAAAATGTTAGACTGGGGAAAAGGACACTAACTCCCATTCTTCCTGGAGCCAAAAGCCTGCTAGGCAAAAACAAAAACAAAGCAGTAGAAAAATAAATACATTTTATGTAGGGTCAAAGAATGATACTAGCCATGTAGAAAAAGTACAGAAGGGTGCACTTATAGAAAGTCAAATACATTCCAATACATTTTGAAGTAGCAGGCACTGTGTTAAATGATAAAGGTTCTCAGACAGATCTGGAATGGGAGTGTATAGAAGAATGAGCCATCTAAAGTCTGGGGAAGAGAGGCTGACACAGAGGAAACATAGTGTGCAAAAAGCCCTTGGTAGAAGTGGATGTGATTTGTTCATGGACATCATGAAGCACAGACAGTATGGGAAGAACACTATGAGTAAGGAGAGGAGTTTGGACTGGGGGAAGAGAAACAGGGAATTTTCAGATGACATGTTTGTTTCATGCTGATGGTCATAGAGCCTACTGGGATTTCCCAGAAAGCATGAGAAATCAAGCAAATTACATTTTTCAACATCATGACAACTAGCCTTGAGACATCTGACTAAATCTAGGGAAATGCAGCCCTAGCCTATTAGAGCCCATCCCTGTTACAGGAGGCTGTGTGTGTTAGCAGAGAGATGATGAGACTTGGCTTCGTTCTGTGCAGACGTGTTTGGTGGTGAATATAGAAACCTTAGGAGTTACAAACAGATTAGATGAGGAATGTGGTAGATAACAAGGGATTATAGATTCTTACAAGGCTTTAGATCCATGTGTTCAATATTGGAGCTTTTGTACTGAGATGGGGAAAACAGATTGCAGATCCACATGCATTACATGAAAATGCAAAAGGAAGAGGCAGTGATTCTGTGTGTGTGTGTGTGTGTGTGTGTGAGAGAGAGAGAGAGAGAGAGAGAGAGAGAGAGAGAGAGAGAGAGAGAGAATGGGGAGGAAGAAAGAGAAAGGAGAGAATTTAGGGAGGCATCTAAAACAAGAAACAAATGAAGGCAGTCTGAACAACAAGGGAATGAAAATTTACAATTCTGGATGAGTTCTCCTAAGTGGCCTTGTACAAATAAAGAAGACAGGACACTTGTGGCATGGTGTTCAGTAGAGACCTAGCCCAAGCCAGCAGTTCTATGCCAATGGGGGAGGCTATTTAACTCTCTGGAAGTGACAGACAGCAGCGATGTGGCAAGGGAACCCCAATTTATAAAACAGGTATGTATCACCATAATTAGGTTAGAGAATCAATGTTACCAGAGATACCACAAAACTTCCCTAAAATTTTCTTTATTGACCCTCTCATCTTAGTCCAGGTGAGTTTAGGCATGAATACATTAGCATCCTACACTCTAGCGTTCATTTTCATGACCAAGCTTCATTTAATCCTGAGAGACTGGCAGATTCACTTTTAAAAACTGGTAGTACAGTTGGGAAGAAAAGCTACAGTTTTGAGTAAGTGTTTTATAAAGGCAATTAAAAGAGAAAGATGTGTTTATAGGCTTCTACCCTTCAAAATTGCTATAGATCAAATTTATTAAAAATGTAATTTGGAAGAGGTGCTCAGAACACAGTCATAAACATAAAAACGAAAGCAATTCATCTTAGGACTATATGATGCTTTTAGCCCCAGTCAACCTGAAGTCTCTGTTATCCAAATTCAAGCAGGAATTAAAAATTGTTTTTCCATTCCAATGCATTTAGTATCTGATGTTTATACAGCCAAGTGAGAAGTTATTCTACAAGGCAGATAATATAGAATTAATTTTTGTACTTCCAAAGTTCAACACAGATAACAGGACTTTTAAAAAAATAATATATAAATTCAACACAATATGTAGAAAGTGTCTGGGAACATGAACGCATCATGCACTAGTGATAAAAGAATAACTATAAATGCCTTCCTGTTTAGACAAACATTTCTTCTTTTATTTGCCAATTATTTTGCAAAGAAAATACAAAAATAATTCCTTAGATTCGCCAAGATAGAAGAAAATGTATATGCTATGATAATTCAAATATATATATATATATATATATATATATATATATTTCTCTCAAGCTACTATTATTTTATAGTGTTCCATCACACTTTTAAAAAGTGGAATTTGTTTAGGGTTCGAGAATAGTTCCCCATTAGATTGTATGAGGTTGCAAGACATGATGTTGATGATGGTATAAATCTTAGTACCCTGTATTGCAAGAGTTGAGTGAGCCTGAAGTGGGCAGTTCTTTCTTAAGCAACTGCCCCTTGGGCTCAGGGGATGCATCGGTGGGGGTGGGCAAAGTGCGTGCTATGCAAGGATTAGAAACCTAATTCAAATCCGTAGCTCTCCCACGAAAATGAACATCGTGGCACATTCTTGTAACCCTATCAATGAAGGGCAGAGATGAACAGACTCTAAGTGTTTTCCAGGCCAGGGCATAGAGGAAAGATCATAAGCCAAGCAACAGATTCATTTAGAAACCTGTGGCAAAATATAAAGTGAAGGGATTGGAGAAGGCATTCTGATATTAACCTCTGATTTCTGCACACACTTGCTGAGAGAGACAGAGAGAGAGGGAGGGAGGGAGGGAGAGAGAGAGAGAGAG